>NC_133325.1:192444752-192762877 GCF_042186555.1 Aquarana catesbeiana
ATGAGGAAGGACATCTGGTTAGAAATGATGGGGAGATGGCAAAGGTATCAAATGTATTCTTCTCCTCAGTCTTCACGAAGGAATCGGGGGGCTTTAGTAACCAAAACTTCAGTGCTTTTCCTCATGACACATCACAGGAAGTACCCTCATGGCTAACAGAGGACAGAATTAGAAAACCTAACATTAATAAATCACCGGGACCGGATGGCTTGCACCCGAGGGTACTTAGGGAACTCAGTCAAGTAATTGCCTGACCATTGTTCCTAATTTTTACTGACAGTCTACTGACTGAAATGGTACCAGCGGATTAGAGAAAAGCGAATGTAGCACCAATATTTATAAAGGGGACCAAAATACATCCCTGGGAATTACGGACCAGTTAGCCTAACATCAATAGTATGCAAGCTCTTGGAGGGTATAAGGCACTATATACAATATTTTAATAATGAAAACGGTATAATTAGCAGTAATCAGCATGGATTCATGAAAAATCTCTTAACCTTCTATGAGGAAGCAAGTTGCCATCTAGATAAAGGAAGGCCTGTAGACATAGTGTATCTGGATTTTGCAAAAGCATTTGACAGTTCCCCATAAACGTTTACTGTACAAAATAAGGTCTGTTGGCATGGACCATAGGGCGAGTATATGAATTGAAACCTGGCCACAAGGGTGAGTTCAGAGGGTGGTGATAAATGGGGAATATTCGGAATGGTCAGTAGTGGGGTCCAACAGGGTTCTGTGCTGGAACCAATCCTATATAAATTTATTGATAAAGGACCTGGAGGATGGGGTAAACAGTTCAGTCTCTGTATTTGCAGACGATACTTAGCTAAGCAGGGCAATAACTTCTCTGCAGGATGTGGAAACCTTGCAAGAAGATCTGAACAAATTAATGGGGTGGGCAACTACATGACAAATAAGGTTTAATGTTGAAAAATGTAAAATAATGCATTTAGGTGGCAAAAATATGAAGGCAATCTATACACTAGGGGGAGAACCTCTGGGGGAATCTAGGATGGAAAAAGGACCTGGGAGTCCTAGTAGATGATAGGCTCAGCAATGGCATGCAATGCCAAGCTGCTGCTAACAAAGCAAACAGAATATTGGCATGCATTAACTCCAGGGATAAAGTGATAATTCTCCCACTCTACAAGACTCTGGTCTGGCCGCACCTAGAGCATGCTGTCCAGTTCTGGGCACCAGTCCTCAGGAAGGATGTACTGGAAATGGAGAGAGTACAAAGAAGGGCAACAAAGCTAATAAAGGGTCTGGAGGATATTACTGAAGAAAGGTTACGTGCATTGAACTTATTCTCTGGAGAAGACATTTGAGAGGGGATATGATTTCAATTTACAAATACCGTACCGGTGACCCCACAAAAGGGATAAAACTTTTTCGCGGAAGGAGATTTAACTAGACACGTGGCCACTCATTAAAATAAGAAAAGAGGTTTAACCATAAACTACGTAGAGGGTCCTTTACTGTAAGAGTGGCCAGGATGTGGAATTCCCTTCCACAGGCGGTGGTCTCAGCAGGGAGCATTGATAATTTCAAAAAACAGTTAGTCTTTAGTCACACAAAAGTTTGCTGAACTTTCGACTGTCAAAAACGCGGTGACGTACAACAACACTACGACAAGCCGAGAAAATGAAGTTCAATGATTCTGAGCATGCGTCTAATTGTTTCCGAGCATGCGTAGGAATTTTGCACGTCGGAATTGCTACAGACGATCGCTCTTTCGGATAGGAACTTTTTCCGACCGAAAAATTGAGAACATGCTCTCAATCTTTTGCTGGCTGGAATTTAGCCAGCAGAAGACCGATTGAGCACACAAGGTCGCATTTTCTGACCAAAAGCTCTCATCGGTCTTTTGCTGGCCGAATTTCCAATCGTGTGTACGCGGCATAAGGAATCTTTTGGCAGCAGTAAAAATGCAACTACATAGCTCTATTTCAGATCTGTAATAATCAGTACTGAAATAAGCAGTGTCTCCAGCTTGAGAATACTTTATTACAGATCTGAAATGTTAACATAACTGCACTGGAGTGTATGTATACTGCTATACCTCCATTATAGTATATAATAAAAACGTGGAAATTTCATAAACTCCCTTGTGTTAGCGAACTTTTGAATTTCGATTTGGATCTTCCTTCTCTTTGTGCCCAGAGGATTGGATAGCACTCTAGTGTCTGCTTTACACGTCAATTATTTAAATAATTCCATAGGAGATTCCCCCTTACTCTGTTTCTATGACACCAGGTCAAAATAAAATGAAGGGGCGGGAGTCACTCGGGAAAATACACAGCAACAAAACCTGGTAGAGATTCTACTAAATTTTGTGAAAAATGTGTCTGTGCAACACTAACAGCTAAATATGAAATTTTATAGATATACTTCCCACCAATAATGTGTATAACTGAAAACGAGCCCCAAAAAATTAAAAATACAATTTGAATGCAAGGTTAAATAAAATTTTGTTTTAATTTTTTTTTTGGGGGGTGGAAGGGTCATTTAGACAAATTCTTTGCAATGACTGGTCTAGAATTCGGGAGACTGTTGCTCACTCAACATCTTAGCTTAGGAAAATGACTTTAACCACCTGAAGACCAAGTCTTTTCTGGCACTTTTTGTTTACAAGTTTAAATCAGTATTTTGTGCTAGAAAATCACTTATAACTTCCAAACATAACAGAGACCCTAGGAAATAAATTAGTGATCATTGCAATTTTTTATGTCACACAGTATTTGTGCAGCGATTTATCAAATGCAATTTTTTTGGAAAAAACACACAATATATACACTCCAATTTTTTGTATAGTATTAAAGATAATGTTACACTGAGTAAATAGATACCCAACATGTCACGCTTTAAAACTGCACACGCTCGTGGAATGACAGCAAATTGCGGTCTATAGGGACACTTTAAACGCCTTTACAGGTTCTCATTTCAAATTACAGAAGAAGTCTGGCACTAGAATTATTGATCTCGCTCCAACATTCGCGGCGATACATCACGTGTGTGGTGGGAACACCATTTACTTATTTTATTACTGTCCCTTTAGGTTTTTTTTTTTACCACTTTTAGGCTGGGATCACACTGCTGCGGTGCGGGAACGCTGCGAATCTACTGCGGGTTCCCACATCGCACTGACTCCGATTCTGGTCCGAACAAAAAGGGTCCTGTGCGTGTTTGGACCGAATGCGGTGCGATATCAGCCATACTATCTGTATGGCTGATATCGCACCGCACAGACATCGCATGTGATGTGAACAGCAGTGAGCTGCGAATCACATGTGATGTCTGCCATTGCAGCAGTGTGAACCCAGCCTTAGGCCTCATGGACACTGGACATTTTTACAGCTGCCGTTTTTGGCTTCAGGCGTTTTTTCTAGAGCCAGTAACCTCCCCCCAGCATGTTATCCTATGTATCCATGCACACATAGGCTGTTAGTGTTTTTTGGCAGGGAGGGTTTTTTCTGGCTGAAAAAAACAAACAGAACTAGTGGGTTTTAAGAGGTGTTTTTCAGCTGTAAATACACTCTAACGCTGATAAAAGCTTAAAATGCCAAAAACCACTGAAAATACGTGGCTATTCTGTGTTTATCAGCATTTGAGCCATAAGCTTTTGTAGGAGTATAGTTTTGCTAAAAAAAAAAAATAAAAAAAAAAAAGGGCTGAAAAATGCTACTGCAAAACTCATTCTACAGCTAACACTACTGACATTTTTATAATGGCCAGCGTGCCTCCTATTACAAGGAATGTAAACATTCCTTGTAATAGAAATAAGGATGACAGGTCCTCCTTACGTAGAGTTTTGGGGTCAAAAGCAAAAAGATATATAAAAAAAAAAAAAAGTATACTTCCATCCTGGACCAGAGGTGACACGTCAGCACGCTGGTCCTCCAAGGCCATAGAGGCGATCAGAGACGGTCTGGTCTTATTGCCTCTGACCAGCCGGCTGCACCATCTGATCAGCAATACCGGGGTTCTCTTCAGCAATAACCCCCCGGTATACCACTATATACACACACACACATACTGCATTCAGCAAGTGGATGAAGTTCTATCATGCTGGTACATGACTGGACAGATTGCTAAAATTTGTCCAAGCGCATCTTCTAACTGCTTCTGTGGCATAGGGGAGTGAGGCACTTCTCAATATCTGTTGGCACTGTCCTATAGCAAGCCCATGGGTTTACAATATGTCACGATCTGTCCTACAGTACACACAAATCTATTTTGGCTTCCAAGGGAAGACCTGCTCCATAGACCAAGTCTCTGACCCTTCTAAGAGAAAGAAAGTCGGTGAATTTTAATTTTTGTGGATGCCAGGCAGACACTTGCAAAACTGTGGAGACAACCCTCTATCAATTTTTCCAAGGTCAAACAAAAGGTGATGGGAATCATGGTCTATGACAGGGATATGCAATTAGTAGACCACCAGCTGTTGTAAAACTACAAGTCCCATCATGCCTCTCTGCCTCAGGGTGTCATGCTTGTGGCTGTCAGAGTCTTGCTATGCCTCATGGGACTTGTAGTTCTGCAACAGCTGGAGGTCCGCTAATTGCATATCCCTGGTCTCTGAGAAGCTAACCAATATTCTCAAATGATACTCACGCTAACCTTCTTAAAGTATGGACCCCATGGGTGGATTGCATCATCAGTAATCATGGTCTTGACCATTCCCACCTTTCCCCATAGCTTTTGACTAGTAACACACAGCAGTGGCTTCCGAGCCCTGGGGACTTAATTTGCCCACCCTTTTTCCATACCTACTCTCCTTTTCTTTTCACCCCTATCTTATGTATCTCTCATACTCTCTTTACTTGTCATACACTAGGTTTGTATGCATTGCCAGCTTCTTTTCTCCTCCTAGTTGCAACAGGTATTACAACATATGTTTTTGCATACCTGTACTGTTCCTAGGCACCTTTTGACCCAAGTCTTTACTGTTCTCAGTGGCAATTCATAATGCTCTTACATTTATAAAACTGGCTCAACGATTATGTATTGTCCTAATTAATTGGGTTTACAGTGATTGTAGCTGTATTTGTGCACTTTAAACAAAAACAATTTAGTAGTTCAGTCTCTTTGTCCCATTTATCATTATCAGAGATTAACATTCTCCAGTTGTCCTGTTTACAGTTACCATTGAACGCAAAACTGAAAGTAAAAAGAAAATTCAAAATCTTGGGGTTGTTCCCAATAAAAGAAATAGAAGGGAAATCTTCCAACAGAGACACTAATTCTGGAAACCTAGGGAGGTCTAAAAGGACTCACATCATTTGCAAGGATTTCCTTCCACTTCCTGTTTTGGCTATAGGACAGGACGTTAGAGTAAATCTCCCCAACGAGTAAATCTCCCCAAACCTGACAAGGGTTAAAGACCCAGTCCATCCACATATACGAGGTGGATGGGGAAATCCTTCCCTTTGTGAGATTGCATTCTGATAGCAAGAAGCCTTCCCTGCTGTCAAAATAGAATGATCAGTGTTTCTGGCTATAGCTGGAATTGTTTGGGAAATACCAGAGTTTCTGGCTATAGCACTGATAGTTCAGGAAAAAAACGACAGGCTGATTGTACAAATGTCGATTGATGTATGTCGCCATTACTTATCTAAAAAAAAAAAAAAAAAAAAAAAGTTTTTGCCTATAGTTCTACTTTAAAGTGGAAGTCCATGCTAAAATTAAAATCCTTGCATCTACAGACATCCACAATCTAAAACTAGCCTATCGAGCCCTGTAAAGAAGAAATCGGTATAAATAACTTTTCTGAAGCCGGTCCGACCTGATCTCCAGCGCGCGGAAGCTCTGCAGAGGACACGGCCGACAACGGCTATGAAATTAATGGGAAGAGACATCACCCATAAACTTACTATAGGGCTTTCGTTGTCGGATGTGTCCTCTGCACCTGCCTACACAGTGAAGCCGCGGCTGACTGCTCAGCATGGGATCGGGTCAGATGAGCTTCAAATAAGGTATGTATACTGATTTTTCTCTTTACAGGGCTAGATAGTTTAGAGCAGTGGTCATCAACCCTGTCCTCAGGGCCCGCTAACAGGCCAGGTTTTATGTATTACCTTGGGGGAGATGCAGACTAGAATACTGCAATCACTGAGCAGCAAATGATATCACCTGTGATGTATTTCAGTTATCTTGCAAACCTGGCCTGTTAGTGGGCCCTGAGGACAGGGTTGATGACCACTGGGTTAGACCCCTTTCACACTGGGGCAGTTTGCGGGCGCTATTGCGCTAAAAATAACGCCTGCAAACCGACCCGAAACAGCCGCTGCTGTGTCTCCAGTGTGAAAGCCTGGGATCGGTGCGCTAGCAGGACGGGAAAAAGAAAAAGTCCTGCTAGCAGCATCTTCGGAGTGGCTAGGGTTGCCACCTCATCCCTTTAAACCCCAACACACATGAATTACACAGGTTCTGTGGCTGAATAAGATGGTAATTAAACTCACTTGATGCCTTATCTGCATTTAACCACTTAAAGACCAGCCTCATTTTGGATTTTAGGTGTTTACATGTTTAAAACAGTTTTTTTTGCTAGAAAATTACTTAGAACCCCCAAACATTATATTTTTTTTTTTCTAACCCCCTAGAGAATAAAATGGCGGTCATTGCAATACTTTTTTTTGCACCGTATTAGCGCAGCGGTCTTATAAGCGCACTTTTTTTGGAAAAAATTCACTTTTTTGAATAAAAAAATATGACAACAGTAAAGTTAGCCCAATTTTTTTTTATATTGTGAAATATAATGTTACGCCAAGTAAATTGATACCCAACATGTCACGCTTCAAATTTGCGCCCGCTCGTGGAAAGGCGTCAAACTTTTACCCTTAAAAATCTCCATAGGCGACATTTAAAAAAATTCTACAGATTGCATGTTTTGTGTTACAGAGGAGGTCTAGGGCTAGAATTATTGCTCTCGCTCTACCGGTCGGGGCGACACCTCATATGTGTGGTTTGACCGCCGTTTAAATATGCGGGCGCTACTCACGTATGCGTTTGCTTCTGCGCGCGAGCTCGTCGGGACAGGGCGCTTTAAAAAACTTTTATTATTTTACTTTATTTTTTCACTGTTTTAAAAAAAAAAAAAGTTTGGATCACTTTTATTCCTATTACAAGGAATGTAAACATCCCTTGTAATAGAAAAAAGCATGGCAGATCCACTTAAATATGAGATCTGGGGTCAAAAAAAGTCCTCAGATCTCATATTTAGACTTTAATGCAAAAAAAAAAAAAAAAAAAAAAAAAAAAAGTAAAGTCGTTTAAAAAAAATGACAAAAAAAAAAAAGTGCCTTTAAGAGAAGTGGGCGGAGCTGACGTAATGGCGTCGCTCCGGCCGTCCTATGGTATGGAGACAGGTGGGCGCCATCTTAGCCTCACTCGTCTCCATACTGAGGAAGGGAAACTCCGGTAAGCGACAGGAGAGGGGGCGGCACCTCTCCCGCCGCCAACGGTGATCTCGTGGCGCACCCGCCACAGAGACCACCATTATCGTGTACAGAACCGCCGGCCCTAAAGATGAATACCTCGGTTGTGGCAGCAGCTGCTGCCGTTACCGAGATATCCATCTTTAAATTAATGACGTATATATACAGTGGCCGGTCGGTAAGTGGTTAATTAGCCTCAGAACCTGTGTAAGTCAAAGGTGTTCGGGTTTAAAGGGATGAGGTGGCAACTCTACTCCTGCCCATTGAAATCAATGGGGCAGCGTGGCTATACCGCCGGCAAAACACCTCAGCAGAGGCGCTTTGCTGTGATTTTTAACCCTTTCTCGGCCACCCTTCTAGCTGCCGAATACCGCCGCTAATAATAGCTGTGCTTTAAAGCCAACGCACCTCCCGCCCCAGTGTGAAAGGGGCCTTAGTGTTAGATCGTGGGTGTCTATAGATGTAGGGATTTTAGTTTTAGCATGGACTTCCAACTTTAACTCCTTGCTATCTTTAAATAGCCCCATTTTACTCATTCCTCTCCTGCGCTCTTTGGCTAGTTTTTCCACAAAGTTTTTTTATATACTGTTAGGCACCTTTCACACGGGCGCCTCCGTTGGACAGAAACAGCTTGTCCAGCCGGGGATCGCTCCACTGTGCAGAGCGGAGACGGACTCCTCTATGGGGAAATTGCGTGAAAACAGACCAACTGATGGAAAATAGGACCACTATCCGTATGGATTTTGCACATGTACCCCTATAGCAGCGGTTGTCAGCGGACATGTCACCGTTGACATCCGCCGCTCCATAGGGGTGAATGGGAGGGATCGATCATGTCCGTCTAAAAGAAAAAAAAAAAAAACACACACAGAGGTGGACCTTATGAGACAGCCCGTGTGAAAGGGCCCTCAATACAAAAAAATCCTCTTATTTTTACAGGAGTGAATACCTATTCAACTATTTAAAAACTTTCAGACTCCATTCATACTGGTGGGCAGCCCATTCTTTTTAATTGCACCTGTTCAAGTCACAGCAACTTTAAAAAAAGGTCCTGCACTGCTTTGATGTGACTTTTGATGCAACTTTGGTTCAAAGAATGTAAAGTTGGAACAAAGTCACATCAAAAGTTTCTCCAAAGTCACACTGGAAATTGTGCAACTTTAGAGACGCGCTAATGTGAATTGAGCCCAACATTAACTTGTTTACGTTCACCATGCTTTGTATCAAAATGATAAACATGATAAATTACAGACTAAAACTATCACTTCATATCTATAGTAACACTTCTAAATCCTAATTGGCCTGCGGTCTGTTTGACCCACTTCTGTATCATGCATAACAGTCCTTACCATTTTCACATTGGGTGAAATGTGATAGTTATGGAGCTTAAAGCGTATTTACAAAGAATAAAAATGTAATATATTGTTTACTATATTGTAGTTTACCAGTTTTTAGATGGATGTCTGCACAAGTTCTTTCAGGCTTTTTTCGCTTTTCATCTGTTGATCCTGTCAGTAACACTTCTTGATATAAGGTGAGAACACTCATTGTACTGTATCTATAGAGAAGCAGCGATGTCATCCCACGACAGGACTACAATAACCTCCCCCCTCATCTCCATAACAGATCATGGGTTCAATAGTCCTCCGAAATAGTTTTAGACTAGAACAATGTAACTGATAGAGTACAGAACAATCAAAGCAAGGTAAATTATCCGCCAACAAGATTTCTGGAAGGATCGACTGGTAACTGACAAAACACTTTCAACCTTCAGATTTACCAATCACTATGTAACATGAGGGGGGTCTAGCTGGACAATCCTTTTGATTTATATCAAATATCTGCATTTGCCATCCATAAATTTTGGTTATTCTAAAGCAGCTTTTACAGAGTTTGTATTGTGAGAAGCCATATTCAGACATGTAAAAAAAAAAAAAAAAAACTTAAAAGTGCAATAATGTTTGCTGTAATTTATAAATTTGCTTAGGGGGAAAATATGTGTAGAACCTTATAATCAGCCTATTAAGACACATTGTGTCTGAACCAATTTTGCATGTTTTTACTTGTGGTAGATTTATTGTGATGCTTCAGATGTCTTGGCAGAAAGCTTTATCTTCCAAGACATCTTATCTGCAGTAGATCGGCTCAGTCCAGGCAGTTGGCTGCAAAACAAGTGTCACAGACATGGCATTAGAATCATACAATGAAGGGACAGATCACTTTACCCCTTACCGTTCCCAATAAAACTGAAAATGCCAGTTCCGACAAGTAATTTAATATCAAAAGCAACCGGAAAGGTCATTTCAACAAAGTTCAGCGCAATTCACTATATAAATTGTGAAAACTGACCAATATTTATACATATTCCAAGTATATTTAAAAATAAAATACAAGTTAAAAACAACCGACATGCTGGAAATGATCTGCTTTATCAAAATGTGTGTATAGTCCCTACAAGGTATATTCAATATATTATACACCACGTGAATAAAGTGCAAGCTGAAGTGAAATGAAGTCCAAACAACAAGATTTTCCTCCTCAGTATTGTGCTATATCATGTCATCCAACCTGCCACAATATGTTCTCACCTCCACTTCTGACCTATAGTTCAAATAGGTCAATATGAGCCTTCCCCTTTGAGTATACACCTCAGGCACCTTCAGGATTGAACCAGATATTCGCCAATCTCCAAGACCAATATGCAGATATGTAATTATCCTTCATGGGAATGACTTGTATGAACACTACTCCAACCTCCTTGTTTTAATAGCTCAAAAAAAAAAAAAAAAAAAACCCTATTGCTTTCTGCTAAAGCTTCTCCTTCATTAAAAGATCGAATTGTACTTGCATCAAACTGTGCGCTGAAATCTGGTGCACCACAGAGTAAAAGCGTGTGTGTGTACTTTCACGTTAAGATGTTACTTGGCAGGTGCTTGCCAGCTTTGCACTTTGTAGTCTCTGCCTAACTTGCTGATGCAACGTAAAGACGTCGCTGGCTCCTCCCTATGCTTTACGTCACAGTGACGCAACATCAGGGGGATATCCTGGATTACCCTATGGAGCCACCCTTGCATGCAGGGTCTAGATGTAGATCTTCCCACACTATTTGCATGAATAAAAACACCCAGCCCCATAGCCTAGGACTGAAAGTTAGTGTGTCCTATTTGTTTTCTGCTCAGCTAAACGCAGTGCACATTTTCGCAAATAGGCACAACTGTGTAGCCCATTGATTACTATGGTGCTGCAGTTAGATGTAGACAAAACTATGCAAAGAGCACATCTAAATTCAGCATTTTTCCTGCTCCTGTGAATGAGCCCTTAGATGAGGTTCACACTGAATGTTGAACCCGCACAATTTCAAACCAGCATTTCAGTCTGACTTTGGGGGGTGATTTGAGAGACTTCTGTGCAGGTTCATTCAGATGTCTATTGAAATCCCCCTGAAGTCTCCAAAAGTAGTGCAGGAACTACTTTTGGGAATCGATGCGGCGCCACAAAGTCGGCGTCGCACTGATTAGAACGGTGCCGTTGCCAGCAATAGGCTCCAATTTGGCATGCGATTTGACATGTCAAATAAGCCCGATGTGAACGGGGGCTAAAGGAGAGAGAGGACACATGTGCCCCATAAAACAGTCTGGTATGCTTTATTAGGAAACACCTGACACCTTCAAATACCTGCTGACTCCTGACTTCTACATTAATTTATCTGAAAAAATGTATTGCTTCACTTTAAGTACATTTTCGTTTTACATACATGCTCTGGTCCCATTGTGTACTTAAAAGCGGGGTATGCCTGTAGTTTCTAGGCAGTTGAGTTTAGAGGCCTTTTTTGGAACGCAAATAAATAAATAAGTTTAGAAGCTAAGTTTAGCCGCCTTTTGTTTACAGG
The DNA here is from genome assembly GCF_042186555.1 of Aquarana catesbeiana. Taxonomy (NCBI): domain Eukaryota; kingdom Metazoa; phylum Chordata; class Amphibia; order Anura; family Ranidae; genus Aquarana; species Aquarana catesbeiana. Next base: position 192,456,081 of record NC_133325.1, read on the forward strand.
CGTTTTTCATTTTTGGCCATTTTAAAAAAAAAATGATTTTTTTTTAAACGCTTCTAAAATCAAATGCACCAAAAACGCTGCATGTAAACGCGGTTAAATGGACGTTTTAAACGTGGGTTACTATCTGTCAAGTTAAATCATTCAAGGGAGGTTGTAAAAACGTCCCGTGGACATGAAGCTTAAAGGCTGACTTTTTTTTTACCCTTAAACCAAGATCTATCAGCTAGATTGCCTGCAAAGGTCTGAGAGAACACAAAAAAAATTCAAAACCATCAAGTGTAGACAACAACCATGTTATGTCTATAGATATTTTAATGAACAATTGTTGCAGATAATTGTGAGGCACCAGCAGGAGAGAGGATTAGATAAGAATCACAACAGACTATGTTACAAAAGTAAACTCTGCACTTTTTTTTTTTTAAAGAGAAATAAAACACATACATGTACAATTATGCTGGCCTTACATGCAGCAACAATGTATGCAATCTTTGGTAACTGGAATTGATGTTGGAAGCATGAAAAGCACTAAAAATACCAAATCTAATAAAGCCCTTAAAAAAAAAATATATAGAAAACAGTTACAATATTCAGCAAAAAGACAGCCACCCTTTGTGCCAACACTGGGGAAATTTGAAAAGCTATTGATTGATATAAGTACGCAATGTGATTAAAATAAAGCAGGTGCCTCAAACTGGCAGCCCTCCAGCTGTTGCAGAACTACAAGTCCCATCATGCCTCTACTCTACCTGTGGGAGTCATTGTTTGTAACGGTCAGCCTTGCAATACCTCATAGGACTTGTAGTTCTGCAACTGCTGGAGGGCCGCCAGTTTGAGACCCCCGTTTTAAAGCTCTCTCTCAGGTAGTCAGCACAAACTTCCTAGTAAACTATCTTGGGCAGGAACTCAAGTCCAGGTTTTAGTGACCTGTTGGGAAAAAAAAAATACTATCTCTGCTAAAAACGACATTTGGGTTCATTGGTCACTAAACAGCTATGATATCATAAAATAGTGCATCTCTTTAAGCTCGTCAAATTACTATGTGACTACTGAACAAGCAACAAACAGACTTGGCATTTAATGCAATACTTGTATCATTAAAAGGCGAGATTACTCCAACAAAGATACACTCATTCATTCACAGCACGATTGAATGTATCTCAGCCAATTACATAAGGTGGAGGGAGCTCGCCCGTACAGAATTAATAAAACCTGCTGGAGACTGGTGCGTCTGCCATCAGGCACAATTTCCGCTGACCTGGAACTTATTTCTATTACACTAGCAAAATGGAAACATTTGAAACAGAAAAAGAAACATTTCTGTGCATGGTGATCAGGCTGGTCATACCCGTGGACAATGTCATACATTATAACTGAATGCAAAGCTTATAGGCTTCCGCAATCCCTCTGCTGGATATATTACTTAAAAGCTACAGTTCTACTTTTACAGCCAAACTGGAACAACACCTACTTTATATTTGATTGCCTTTTTTGTAAACTCCAGTGCTGAAAAATCCTACTAAATTTTCTTTTTTTTCCTGAAAAGTAAAAGCATTGTTCTGGTGATTAGTGCATCGCTGGTGCAATGCCAGGCTCCTGCAGATTCTTTCTCCAGCTCCCTGCCCATACCGAGGTACGGATTTTTCAGTTACTGAACTGGAGGTAAAGTCATTGGACCCTTGGCAGTGGCAGACGGGACATGTAATTCATTTATTCACAGATCTGTGAATGAACTCCTTAAATATGGGTGCAACATGTAATATATTGTAAAAGATGTCACTACCCCACCTCTCTACCTCATTAAATCAGAGAGCACTTTGCATTCATTCAGAAAATTCCAAGCATTCTCTGAAAGGTGCCCAAGCCGACCTCCTGTATTTACAATTTATCAGGCTGGCCACTCAGTAGGGGACCCGGAAGCAAGTGGAGATCACTGGCGTAGCAGTGTTTACTTCATTGATTTCCAGATGTCCGGGGCATCAGCCTGCTATGGTATATACAGTTACAATGGTCCAAGCTGGACAAATGTCATTATGTAAAAATATGCCATACCTGAAATTCACCTTTAAAGTGGAATATAACTGCTTTGTGGTGGGTGGGCTATTGCCATGAGAATGCTCAGCAAACTTGCACATTATGCCACACTTCGTAAGTGCTGTCCTTCCCCCCAGCAAATGCAATGCCATCATGAGAACTGACTTGGAAGACCATAGCACGGCCACAGGTTGATCTTAAGGCATAGCTCCAGTCAATACTACAACAGTTTAGTTGTAGTTACATTAAAATATAACCCGACATGAGAGAAATAGGCTGCTATTGGTAACCATTTTCCATAAATGCTAACTGTTCTCCTCTCTAGATGATCCAATAACTTCTGAGTAACTGACCCAGAGCAAACTGCTGCATGTGTGTTCAGACTGCATTAGGCCTCATGCACGTAGACAGCAGAAAGAGGTGGAAAATATTCAAGTGTGTGGCAATTTTGCGCCAAGCATGTTTAGCCTCTCGCTGTTCATATGCATCAGAAACTCACATGTGTTTGGATTTCTGTACACTGGGGGTCCTGGCATGACACACTATGGAGGAACAAGTGCTAGACACAAGGCATGGAAATCTAGTAGGGTACGGCACATCACAGAAAATGTAGCAATTAAAATGTATATATTTTTTTCCAGTTTAAAAGCTGAAAATTCCTGTGTGCTTAAAGCCTTAAGCTCATCACATGCTTGGAATTTATTAGATAAAATATTTAGGGCATGTTCCATTTCTTGACACACAAAATTTCAATACTTGGTTATATTTAAAAAGGAAACCTGCCAGGAAAGAAGTGCATATAGTACTATTCTCTTAGTGCTAGTTGCCTGGCTTTAATATTTTTACTAACCCAAATCAGGAGCTCTGACAGCTGCCGTAAGCTTGTTTCTGGTCATTGACTTACTATAAGCATTGAAGCCAGAGATGGCCCAGCCAAGTAGCATTTTTATAATGGGCGGTCAATGACAACCTACATATTTCTCTCATGACAGCTCTTCTCATATCTATCCTACTAAGGACATCTCTCTCATCAGAAGCAGCCAAGTCCTGACACCATAACAACCACGGTGCCAGGATGACTGAAGCACCAACACGTGTCATTTCCCCGATAAACTGCCCACAAAAAAACTTTTCTGGAAGTGGCCCTCCCAAGACTAGACTCCGGATCCACCCTGGGACACACCGAGGTCAATTTACTAAAACTGGAGTGCAAAATTTGGTTCAGCTCTGCATAGAAACCAATCAGCTTCCAGGTTAATTTTGTAAAAGCTTAACTGAACAAGCTGCAGTTAGAAGCTGATTGGCTACCATACACCAGATTTTGCACTCTCCTGTTTTAGTAAATCAACCCCTATGACTTCCTAGTCTGTTCTGACTGAGTGACGCAGAAAATATGCCAGAGATAAATCAGTCAAATATTAGGAAATGATCAAAAATGGCAGTTCTAGTGATGCACCATGCACAAAATGGCGCCGAAAAAACACACATGATTTTGCCACGAGTTTACTTTTGACATGTTAGCATGCTTAAAGTGTTTTTCATAGGTCATGCGACTCAAACTGCATCAAGAAGCGCAACAGGGGTGCGTTATTGATGCGTTTTCTATGCATTTCAAAGGGGAGATGTGAGTTTTTGGTGCAGTTTTTTTTAACAGACTAAAAATGCACCAGACAGGATTTCCATCACCACAATGGAAGTACAACGGACCAATGTGAAGATATACATAGAATTTAAAGAGATGCATTTTTCTAGAGCTTTTCTTTTGTTAATGTTGCCAAAATTTTCATTTTGACGCACCACTAATTCTCATATTTTTCTGTACTGGTTTTTTGTAACCATCATCCTTAACCAGTTCCCGCCCTATAGCAGACTGACGGCCGGGCGGCGGTTCAGTTATCCTGACTGGGCGTCATACGACGCCCTGCAGGATAACAGCCGTGCCGCACGCCCGTGGGGGCGCGCATCGCGGCGATCGGTGGTGCAGTGCATCAGTCTGACACATCGCTGCACCGATCTCGGTAAAGAGCCTCCGGCGGAGGCTCTTTACCACGTGATCAGCCGTGTCCAATCACGGCTGATCATGATGTAAACAGGAAAAGCCGGTGATCGGCTTTTCCTCACTCGCATCTGATAGACGCGAGTAGGAGGAGAGCTGATCGGCGGCTCTGACAGGGGGGTCTGCGCTGATTGTTTATTAGCGCAGTCCCCCCTCGGATGCCCACACTAGACCACCAGGGAAGCCGCTAGGACCACACCAGGGAAGCTCCTAACATGTGGATGGCCAGGTACATCCTTCATGGCCATCCACATGTGAAAATGATCAACATATGCCAATCAGTGCCCACAAATGGGCACTGACTGGCACCTCTATGGCATAAGAATTAGTGATGCCCAGCAATGCAACCCATCAGTGTCCATCCATGCCACCCATCAGTGCCCATCAGTCCGGGATACCAGTGCCACCTATCAGTGCCACCTCATCATTGCCCATCAGTGCAGCCATATCAGTGCCCGTCATTGAAGAAGAAAACGTACTTATTTACAAAAAATTACCAGAAACAAAGAAAAACTTTTTTTTTTTTTTCCAAAGTTTTTGGTCATTTTTTTGTTTGTTGCGCAAAAAATAAAAAAATCGCAGAGGTGATCAAATACCACCAAAAGAAAGCTCTATTTGTGGAAACAAAATGATAAAAAATTTGTTTGGGTACAGTGTAGCATGAACGCGCAATTGTCATTCAACTTGCAACAGCACTGAAAATTGGCTTGGGCAGGAAGGTGTATAAGTGCCTGGTACTGAAGTGGTTAAAAGCAAAATTTAACCCAAGAACAAAAAACATTGCAGCTTAGCAGTTGAAAGATGTGGTGGCTTTGTTTTACTTTTTCAGGGTAAGAACATTATAGCAAGTACACAAATTACCTGATCATTTTGCCAACATTCAGTGTTCTTGTCACTTTCTGTGAGCCAAACTGGAAGCAAAAACAATGTTAGCTTTCGTGTGTAGACTACTAAAGCTCATCACTCCATGCAGCCATGGTTCCCTCCACAGATACAGTGGAGCAGTGAGCATAGCCACCTAGAGACAACTAGTTTATTATTCACAAGATTACCAGGTAATAACTAAAAAAAGAAATTGAATGCAAGCACCTTATCTAAGAACTGGTCAGCTGCATTTGTTTGAGGGCTTAGAGAACGTTTAAGCTATATATGACAATACAAAAGAAAGCTGCAGTACTGTCTTGGATAATAGTCACCAGACAACCTTTCAAAATGAAGGTTTCTTCTGACGCTCCTCTATCCAGGTAATGCCCAATAATTCTCTGAAAGCAAAAACTACAAACATGAAGAGCAAAGCAATATATGTAAAATTGGGCACATTTCTACAGCATAATTGTTATCCTGTTTCTGGAGTTGAAGTGACCTGGCACTGGGTGCAGACTATCTAATGACATGGCATTACTGCACCTGCTGCTGTCAGCCCAGTTAGGAAAGACAGATCAATGGATTGCTGTGAAATCTGCAGAGAATGACACTTCGGCTAAACAGGCTGATGGCTACGAATGCCTACAATAATGTTTGTTCAAGATTTACAAAGTATTGTTTTCAAAACCGTTGGCCGACTGGGAGCTTTTCTTCTTGTTACGTGTTGTCTGTACTTTTCTCTTTTCAACCTCACCCCACAGCTTAGCTGAAGAATTGCACAATACAGCCGTACTCTGGAAAGGCTCCTCCTGCATTCTTTCCTTCGTTATGAAAGTTAATAGCACTCCGCACTGTAAAGGTGATTCTAACAAGACAGGTTCCAAAAAAAAAAAACCTATTAAATTGTGTCTTTCAGACCCGCTCCCGCGTCTATTTCTAAACAGGTCTGTTTATTTATAACATATCTGAAAGGTTGCAAAGGAAAAAACAGAGCTACATAACTAAACCTTTTGTTTGCTTTATCTATATTTAACATTGCCAGCACATTTTCTTAACAGGGACTATTGGCTTGCCTGTATTTCTGCTCCTGTTTTCAGTAGTATACAATCAAAAGGGTTAAGATTTAAGCTTTATGTCATCCATGTTTTAAATTGAGCTTCCATGTAGGGCTGCAACTAACGATTATTTTCATAATTGATTAGTTGGCCGACTGTTTCGATCGGATAACCTTAAAAAAAAGTGTGGTGTAACCTTAAACGGAGTGGGGAGGGGTCACCCCCAAATCCATACCAGACCCTTATCTGAGCACGCAGCCCGGCTGGTCAGGAAAGGGGGTGGGGACGAGCGAGCACCCCCCCCCCTCCTGAACCGTACCAGGCCACATGTCCTCAACATGGGGGGCTGGGTGCTTTCGGGCAGGGGGAGCCCTGCAGGCCCCCCCTGCCCCAAAGCACCTTGTCCCCATGTTGATGAGGACAAGGGCCTCTTCCCGACAACCCTGGCCATTGGTTGTCGGGGTCTGTGGGCACCTTATCGGAATCCGGTAGCCCCCTTTAATAAGGGGGCCCCCAAATACCGGCCCCCCCACCCTATGTGAATGAGTATGGGGTACATCATACACCTACCCATTTACCTAGGAAAAAAGTGTCAATAAAAAAAAAAAAAAAAAGACACACAACACACAGTTTTTAAAGTAATTAGGCAGCTCCAGGGGTCTTCTTCCGACTTCGGGGGGGGGGGGGGGGGTCTCTTCCTTCTTCTCCGGTTCTTCCGCTATCTTCTGCTCTTTTTGCTAGCAGTGGCCCGGTCTTCCCATCATGCCCTGGGACTGTGACATCATAAGGGGAGGGGTCATAGGTGGCATCACCCGGTGACCACGCTCCATTCCTATACAAGTCGCGCACATGGCATTACAGCGGAAGAGAGCGCCGTGTCAACATCGGAAGAAGAGAAGAGGGAAGACGGCGGCAGAGAAGACTGGGTCACCGCTAGCAAAAGAGCAGGCAAACGAGCAGAAGATGGCGGAGGAGCCCGGCAGAAGATACAGGAGAGCAGGAGAAGAACCCGGAGAGTGCGGAGAAGGAAGAGACCCGCGAAGTCAGAAGACCCCCGGAGCTGCCTAAAATAAAAACCTGTCTAGTGTTTTTTTATTGACACTTTTTTCCCTAGGTGAATGGGTAGGGGTACGATGTACCCCATACTCATTCACATAGAGTGGGGGGGCCGAGATCTGGGGGCCCCCTTATTAAAGGGGGCTCACGGATTCCGATAAGCCCCCGCCCGCAGACCCCAACCATCAGCCAGGGTTGTCGGAAAGAGGCCCTTGTCCTCATCAACATGGGGACAAGGTACTTTGGGGGTGGAGGGGCCGCAGGGCGCCCCCCTGCCCCAAGGCACCCACCCCCCCCCATGTTGAGGGCATGCAGCCTGGTATGGTTCGGGGGGCGCTCGCTCGTCCCCACCCCCTTTCCTGACCGGCCGAGCTGCATGCTCGGATAAGGGTCTGGTATGGATTTTTGGGGGGACCCCCACGCCGGTTTTTTCAGCGTAGGGGGTGCCTCTTAAAATCCATACCAGACCGAAGGGCCTGGTATGCTCTTGGAGGGGGAACCCATGCTGGTTTATTTAAAATTTGGCGTGGAGTTCCCCCTCAAGATTCATACCAAACACAGTGCCTGGTATTGGCGGGGATCCAAATCGGATCCAAAGCAGGACGGCTGTCGTGTTGCACCAGTGTGAACCTGGCCTCAGGGAATGTACAAAGTAGGGTTGTCCCGATACCGATACTAGTATCGGTATCGGCACCGATACCGAGCATTTGCCCAAGTACTTGTACTCGGGCAAATGCTCCCGATACTTCCCCCGATACCTGGAAGACAGCTGTGATCGGCGCGTGGGGGAGTTACAATATTCTCCCCCAGCGGCTTTCAGCAGCTTTAGTGACATACAGCTGTGATCGCTCACAGCTGACTGTCACTGCATCCTCCTCCATGCCCCCTCCGTTCCTCTGTGCCTCTCCGCTGTCCCCTGCATTCCTCCCTCCTTATCTGTCCCCCTCCGTTCTCCCCCTCCGTTCCTCTCTCCTTATCTGTCCCCCTCCGTTCTCCCCCTCCGTTCCTCTCTCCTTATCTGTCCCCTCCGTTCTCCCCCTCAGTTCCTCCGTCCCCCTCCTCCTTTCTTTGTGTATGGATAGAGTCAGCTGACTCTGTCCATTCACATAACTGAAACATTGTAATCTCCTGTGATTACAATGTGTCAGTTTATGAATGGAGAGAAGCCGCTGTCTTCTCTCCATTCATTCTCAGTGCAGCTGAGGCTGCAGAGAAAGGGACTGGGGAATCTCTATCCTCTGTCTCTTTCTCTGTCTCAAGGGGGAGATATCAGAGGTCTGTTAAGACCCCTGATATCTCACCAAAGCCCCCCCAAAAAGGGCTGATTAAAAAAAAAATAAAGAATAAAAAAAATATTATTGTAAAAAATAAAAATTGTAAAAAAAAAAAAAAACAAAAAAAAAAAAAAAACCACACACACATACAACGTTCACCCCCCCCCCCCCAAAAAAAATAGCAAAAAAAAAAAAAAAACTGTCACGTGACATTAAAAAAAAAGTATCGGTAATCGGTATCGGCGAGTACTTGAAAAAAAGTATCGGTACTTGTACTCGGTCCTAAAAAAGCGGTATCGGACAACCCTAGTACAAAGATTATTCGTATGAATATTCTCATCCGAAAATCGATACGTGTATGGCCAGCATAAGGCTCGGATCACACCTATGCAGTTTGCTTCTGATCTGTTTCTGCAGTGCTTTCTGATGTTGGGCAGATTAAAAGACTTAAATTTGTGTAAAAACACACTACATGCTTTTCTGCAGCTTCACCATTGAAGTCTATTGAACCAAAAAAAAAGCACAGTTTTGCGTTGAAAAAAGTCCCTTTCCAAATACGCAGTGGCTGAAAAAAAGCATAGAAGGGAGCGTGTCCCTTGGTGCAAAAAGCACCAAAAAAAAACACATAGATGTGAACCAGGCCTAAGACGTTTAGTAGCAGCAGCATGCTTTTTTTATCACGTCATAATGGGTTAAAAAAACTAGCCCTTTATAGTTCAAAAAGAGCAGATAATCACTACTATAAGGAGTTCATTTATACTGTGGAACAGTAAAAGTAATTATTAGGGTGGAAGGGAGATAAATCCTTTATATTAAAGTAGTACTAAAAGCTGAGACTTTATTTCATGGATATAAACATTTTAAATATAATGCACAATAGTGGTAAAAGTTTACTTTAAATATAACTAATGCCTTCTATTACCTCGTCTGTCAGCCTCCACCTTCTCTGGGTTCAGATGGTGATCTTCACCGCACAGAGTCTTTAAAGTATTTTTTTTTTTTTTTTTTAACAAAAAACATTTTATACTTACCTGCTCTGTGTAATGGTTTTGCACAGAGCAGCCCCAGTCTCCTCTTCTGGGGCCCCCCCACCAACACTTCTGGCTCCTCCTGCCTTTAGAGTGCCCCTATAGCAAGCTGCAAAGTATAGTATAGAGTGCCCCTATAGCAAGGTAAAAAAAAAAACCTTCTGCCTTTAGAACCACTCACTTCCTGCCCAGGACTACATGTCCCATGAGGCATTGCTCCTCACACATTCACAAGTTCTCAGGCACTTGCTGACATGTATGGATGGTGTACTGAGCTGTATGCATGCTGCACTGTATTTCCAGATATGAAAACAAATAATGCATTCTGTATGCAGTCTAAATAATCAGCTGACCGATTATGAAAATAGTTAACTATTTTCATAATCGATTAGTTGTCAATTAATCGATTAGTTGTTTCGCCCCTACTTCCATGTATTTGCAGTACTGCAGAAGATGCCACTAATGTGTAAATCAAAATTTTAGGACATGTAAAAATTCTGGGTGCTTTCAGTTAAATATTTGAAGAAAGAAAGTAGTGTTGGGCAGCACTGTTTTTCACCACACTGTTATAATTGTCACATCCCTACCACACTGTAAAGCCAGGATCCACCTTGCCTGACCACTGAATAATGAAGAAGAGCATCTGGTTGATGAAGTTTTTAATCAAGATATTTCTGCATTGGACTATGGAAGAAGAGCATCTAGCTGTTGAGGTTCTTGCTGATCACTCCTACAAACTGTCTGAACACACCTACTAGGCCCCCGTGTTGAAAAAATATGCTGGATAGATAGCACTGTGCTATGCAAGACAGACCTGATGGGCTCACAGTGAGAACCATTCACCCAGACTTCTGCTATGTAGCCGTTTGATGGAAGGCAGCCTTCAGGCAGTTACATTAACATTTAAAAATGCATCAAAATGTTTTTAAGCTATAACTAGGCTGCGCTGAATCACACTGGAATCATACAGGGTTGCACCAAAAGTAGCGTTTGCATTGCTTTTCAAAATTCACTGCAATCTGATTGCATGGTACAGCGGTACCATACAATCCTGTGCAGGCATGATGCAATGTGTTTGTGATCTGCATTTTCATATTTGACTAGATTACTGCTTTAATATTCCCCTATACCTGACCACACACTGCAAATTTCCCAGAAAGCATGACTTCTAGGAGCACCTGTGTCAATAATCAGGCAACACTAGGGTTCATTAGAGATAATGAGTGCCAGCAGGCAGCAGTCAACCATGTCTGGAAAAAAAAAAAGGACTCCAGTTTGTGTTTTAAATCACAGAAGAAAGAAAGTCTAATAGAGCTGAAACAAAGCTAACCTGACAAAGCCGTCAAAAAACAAAACAAAACAGGGTTGATAAATATAGGCTGCAGGCACACAAAATCACAGATAATCTGTTGCTATGGGTACCTGCCCATTACATTGGTACTCAATAATAGCCTTTTCAATTTTTTAAATATGGAATTTTGTTGGAACTTACAAATCAGCGTCAACTATAGCACCACTGGGGTTTTTTTTTTTTTTTTTTTATACAAGTACAAAAAAAAAAAAAAAAAAAAAAAAAGTTGATCAACATCAGTTACTTCAGATATTTTCAGTGTTTAGTCCTATCCTCAGACAAAACAAGATATATGGATAACAATTGGCACATTTCTTGTCACGCCATATACTTGTATGTCTCCTCATTGTTAGTCTAAGTTTCATGAATCCACCTTACACATACTTGACTGCACTTTGAATACACAGACTGAAGGAAAAAAAAAAACACTGTTGTAATCATTCAGCAAATAGAGAGATACACAGAACAATTCGATTTTTTCTGATCAGCTCACACAAACAGAAGAGGTAAAGTTCAGGATAGTCTTTAGATGTTCTATAAAACTGCTAAAGCATGCATGCCTAAATGATACCCTTATGTATACATGGGCATTTGACACCTAAACCATTTTAAAAGTAACAATAATTTGGAGAAAGCAGGGGCAGAAGCTACAATAGTTCAGCAACTACTTTCCCCTAGGGTTGCACCGATACTAGTATTGGTGCCAATACCGAGCATTTGCACGAGTACTTGTACTCATGCAAATGCTCCAATGCTTGACCCGATACCTGGACAGTCAGGGACGATCTTTGCAGTGGTGGGAGAGTTAAATCACCGAGCCACACAGATCAGCGATTGCAACTCCCCCACAGATTGTCCCCAACCTTTCCATGTATCCTCCTCCTCCAGTCCAGTCCAGTCCCCCCCTCATCCCCATGTCCTCTTCCATGCACTCCTCCCTGTGCCCCCCCCCCCCGTGTCATCCTCCGGTGCCCCTCTGTGTGCCTCCCCCCTTCCGTCCCAGATCTGTCAAGGTGGAGAGTGGAGGAAGGAGTTGGTATAAATGTCATGTACCGGCTCCTTCCTTTTCCGAATGGCCAGAGAGACAGAGGCTCCTCTCCATTCATAATCGAGTATTGTAAACTGTGTTTACAATGCTTCAGTTTATGAATGGAGAGGAGCCTCTGTCTCATGTTCATTCATCTTCAGTGCAGCTGATGCTGCGGAGAAAGGGACTGGGGAATGAGTGTCCTCAGTCGCTTTCCATGTCTCAAAGGGGAGATGTCAGGGGTCTGTTGGTCTGTTTAGACCCCTGACATCTCACCAAACCCCCCCCCCCCCAAACAGGGTTGATAAAAAAAAGATAGATATTTATAGATAGAGACAGAGACCGAAAATATATATTTATATTTTTAAAAAGAAATTAAAACTACTGAGAGTCCATGCCTCATCAGTGCTGCATATTAGTGCCATTGTCACGACAAAAAAAAAAAAAAAAAAAAAAAAACACGCATCGGTACCAGCGAATACTTTGAAAAAAAAAAAAGTATTGGTACTTGGTCTTAAAAAAAAATTGGTATCGGTGTAACCCTACTTTCCCCTATAGTATAGTAATATAGCTACTCAGCAGCTGCTCCTCCATGTATACATTTACAGCAAAATATGCTAAAAACTCAGACGTTGCAGCAACGATGACACAGAATACATTCAGATCCTTACGTGAGAAACATGGCTCATTATAGCCATGTTTACGCACTGTATTACAATCAACTTTTTTTTTTTTGAAGGATAGTCATGGCTGACTGACCGTATAGAAGGCCAGTAACAGAAATAAAAAAACTGCTGAATTTGTTTTAACATGTGTTGTACTGAAGGAGGTCCCCATTGTAAAGACATGGATTAGCCCAAAGCCTTTAGCCCCTTTCACCTTTGCCAGCCCTCCTATGTCAGGTTAGCTCAGTTACATCACATAAACGCTCTAATAACACAATGACCTCTCAGCTAAATATACCATCTCAAATTTCAATACCCTCAGCAAAATAGAAAAAGGCTTTCGAGGTGCTTCAGTGGTGATCATATTATTCCTACTTAGTACTGCTGACACTGCAGCTGGGACTACACATTTATACGTCTGTCTATTCTGCCAGAGGAAATTAGTCTGCATGGTTGTTTTTATGCTCCATCTAGATATCAGCAAAACCAATGCATCAGCCCAGATCAATGAGTGAAATGGATACACCAAAGGGAGCACGTTTCTCTCCCTCTGCTAGTATGCACCAGCAAAGTCTATGAAGGTTTTATCGAGAAGACATAAAAATTAGCAGACTGAAGAATGGGGATGGTATATGCAGATCTTATAAATCTTTTTTATACTACACACACACACAAACCATTCAAATATGAATTTCTATGATTTTTTTTTCATAGTGCACACTTCCATTCTTACTGTACTAGGACAAATAACACATCTGTACAGAATCAAGCAACTCCTAGTCAACAGATTAGTGCTGTGTGTCTGATCTGTGTTTAAACCCAACCTTCACAGACTTGTTTTGTCATGTTTAAACGTCAGGTTCCAGACAAAGAATAGAGCTTTGTTCTCTACAGTTGCGGTGTATGGTATTTATGGCAAAGGAATATCGCCCTCAGCAACAGAATGCTGAAAAATGCAGGTGCTACTACATGCACTACTCCAGATAGGGAGCTAAAATAAACCCGATGACTTCAGGTGAGCCCTAAACGTCCTTAAAGTTCAGTGAGCATAAAAATAAATAGGAAACCGACAGCAATGAATAAAAATGACTGCTTTGCTTGAAAAGATGCTTTCACATTACGGAAAAACACTAAAGCTGCTCCCTTCCACACTAAACTGTATTGGTGAAAAAAAAAAAAATCACTTTCCAACTTTTAGTATAGTTTCTGACTTAACTAAAACCTGTGGGGGACATATACCAAATGTTTCTTTCTACATAAATCTTGTATAATAATTTTGTAGAAATCAAGACTGAACGTCATTGGAGAGAGCGTGGAAAAAAAGGCTTCTGCCAGAAAGAAATCTCAGCACTGCTTGTATGGTTTATAAAATAAAAGGAAACCTGTAGAGGAAAAACATGGAGGCTGCCTTTGTTGAATGCTCGTTGCGTTGATCCCACTGTCATGCTGTTTCAATGATTTCAGTATGAATCAGATGAGCTTGAGTATCCTCCAAACTCACCTCTATCCACTTGGACCAAACCATTTAAACTTCACTAAAAGCTGATAATGCCAGAGCCATTTTTTTTTTCTTGCACACATGCTTAAAACATCATTTTAGGCCTGAAGATTACATAACGATTTTGTTATACTGCGGCATATCAGGAATTTATTCATGTAGATTTTTAAAGCTACTCATGGGCCTGCTTTAAAAGCAAATCTGCTCAACCCTTGCAGAGCAAAACAGGTTCAATTTAAGCCCACCTTCTATAGAAGCTCCCCCACAGCTTCATTCAGCAGATGTGTTCATTGAAAAATAGCCTAAAGGGATAAGCATGGAACTTTCCACGGCACAATGTGAAAATTCAGATGGACACATGAACTGAAGAAAGGGCAAGGACGCCCAAAACAGTTGTTCCTTTTTGGTTCATATGTACTAAGTGGTATTATATGGAATGGGATTAAGGGCTCATTCACATGTGTGCAGAGGCCCATACAGTGTGAAGAGCCATTTATGTGTCTGGAGCAACATGGAGCTGTGTGCAGGCAGCCTGTGTTGATTAATGGAGACAACACAGCTGTATAGGCTCACCCGCACATTTGAGGACGACTCTACAGCCCTGGACCTACACTGTATGTCAAACTCAGATGTGCAGGTGAGTTCATACAACCGCTAAGTCTCCACTAACTCAGACTGCCTGCAGGCATATAAACAAGCGGCTCTTCATGCTGTATGAGCCTCTGCATCCATATGAATGAGCCCTAAATAAAATATTTTGCAAGTATCTGGGGCCACATCTTCACCTGTGGGCCCGACTGACCTGTGCACAGTTATAATAGGCTGCACATGCTGCCCACCCACAATTATAAAACATTCTTTTCCTTTCCAGATTAATTCTTAGATTGCAACAATCTGGAAGATGTTTGTGATTACTGCGCAGACATGAAATGCTCACGTAAGTGAATACACATTAGCGATCACAAACTTGGAAGAAGTTGCAGCTGTGCCCACGTCAACCTTACTTATTTTTATCTTAAAAAGGAGCTCCAGGCTCCTTCAGAAAAAAATACTCTAGCTGCTGACTTTTAATATAAGGACACTTACCTGTCCAGGGATCCCGCGATTTCCTCACATATGCCAATTCTTTAACCAGTTTTGGGTGCAGGTGCCTGCATCTGTAGTAAGGGAAACAGGAAGTGAAGCCTTGTAGCTTCACAGCCCGTTTCCTACTGCGAATGCACGAGTTACACTGCGCCTTGTACATGGTCCCGTAGACTCCTGGGACGTGTCCCAGAAGACTGCAGGAGAAGGGACTGAACTTCCAGCTCAGTTCGCCGCGGTGATCTGAGACAGAATTAGGAGCAGGTACCTGTCAAAACCAGGTACCTGCTTCCCTCAAAAAAAATTCCAAATGTGGCAGTGAAGCAGAGCTTACCCTTTTGGGTGGAGCTCCGCTTTAAATTACACAAAAGGTTTTCTCCTGTGTGCATGACAAGGTAGCATTGAAAATGGGATAAAGCTCTCTTAAAAGGAAAACACATATGTTCACTTTGAGTTTGCTATTATGCCACATTACATAAAAGTTGCACTAATGTGATATTTTAATCAGCAGACTTTGTTGGCTACATTTTGGAGGTAAAAATATATGGCTGCACAAACAAAAAAGCTGCATTGGAAAAAATAGGGGAGAAACACACATTTGCATCCAAATCTGCTATCACATTAAGCCCAGGCTCACACTGAGCTGCAGGAATAAAACCGTGCAAGTTGAGCTGAACTCGCATGATTTCACCCCCGCATGTCAGTCCCAATTTCGATGATGATTTCAGACATCTGTGTGGTTTCTGCACAGATGTGAATGGAAATTGCAACCCGAAATTGCAAAAAGTAGTACAGAAACTACTTATTGAAATCGGTGCCACAAATGCAGCGTTGCACCGATTAGGACGGTGCCATTGCCAGCAATTGCTGCCGATTTGACATGTCAAATTGTATGTCAAACGCACCGATGTGAACCAGGGCTAAAGAATTATTTAATATTCTGAGAACACTGTATAATATGTGAGGGTAGAGTACTAATGCCTCAAGAATCTACCCATAGAGCCCCCGTTATTTTACTTTATTTATACACTGGCAAGCCAACAATCTACTGTAAGAAAGTAAGAGTAAGGACTGTCCCTGAAGTTAATTGAGGAAATAATGGTGTTCTCCATTTTTTTTATATAGCATTGTCTTTTGCATAAATCCCCTAGC
Organism: Aquarana catesbeiana; assembly: GCF_042186555.1. Taxonomy (NCBI): domain Eukaryota; kingdom Metazoa; phylum Chordata; class Amphibia; order Anura; family Ranidae; genus Aquarana; species Aquarana catesbeiana. The sequence goes on from NC_133325.1 coordinate 192,472,221, forward strand.
TAATAGGACAATTAAAAAAATTAAAAAAACAAATAAAAATATTCCTCACATCTAAAATAGTAATGATATTCTAATTGTATGATGCTTCAAGGAAAGAACTCTCCAGTGATTTAATACAAAATACATACTGTACAGCACATTACCAAAAGAACACTAAAGGTTCTGTACCGTATAAAATGTAAAATAGACTTGACTGTTTCCCTCAAGCCACCTATACCGGCTGTTCGCAAATGGTGTGGATGACAAATAGCGTGCCAACTAGAACAGCCCTTGCTGTCTTTAGCACCTATACAGAATTGCTAATTCATTTTTCACAGGACTGCAAAAATGACAGTTGGAGACCGAGGCTGGGTACACACGGGCCGAAAAACTGACCGAAAATGGGTGGTTTGACCACAACCGGCTAATTTTCAGCCCGTGTGTGTATAGATCCCTGTCCAACAAAAGCCAGCGTCACGAGCATGATGTGAAACTAGCATCTGATCAAAGCTCACAGCCGATGAGCGCTGAACAGTGTGTATTGTTGGGGTGCTAGTCCCCCTGTCAGAATACAATAGCTCAGCGGGGGGGAGATCGCAACACTAAAACCGCTTGTGTTAGCATGGCGATCTGGAAGTTTTTTTCCCGTTCAGCCCACAAAGTTAAACCAAAAAAAAAAAACTTAGATCCCTTTCACACTGGGGCAGTGAGGGCGTTAGCAGTAAACTAGCAGCGCTTTTAACCCCCCCAGAAGGGGTTTTCACACTGGGGTGACTTGAGAGGCGCTTTACAAGCGCTATTTTTAGCAAAAAGCGCTATTTTTAGCACAAAAACGCATGAAAAGCACCCCAGTGTGAAAAGGGTCTAGGTGTGTACTCCGCATTACTGTGCCCCAGGCAACAAAAATTCTCCAATAGTATAACCTTCATACATAAGACCCCATGAGGCACCTGAGGGTATCTGCTAAGGTTATACAGTGAAAGTTCTAATATCGATGCAAGTGTATATACAGCCCCAAACGTGAAATTTTAGATAGATTATGGAATGGTTAAAAGGATAAGTTCATCTTTTGGAACATACAACATGTGCCAGCAGCTGCAGCCCCTTCCCACATCCCTGGGTCAGCAAGCAGGGAGATCTTCTCCGCGCACCCGCTGTCATATGAAAATGATGTGGCCATGCGGGGCTTCGCCCACACGGTTGCGTCATTCATAGTTTCCTGGAAATGCATGAACTACAACTACCATCAGCCATTGCGGCTGACAGTTTGTAGTTCTGGACTGCGAGGAGGCTGAAGATTGGCCTCGTAGTTTGTTCACAAGCCCTGCAGGTGGTAAACAGTCAGCCCGCTTGCAAGAACAGCTGAAAGCTGCAGGTCTTGTCTGCAGGAGTCTGGCATTGCACTCCTAAAAAGGTGAACTTATCCCTTAAGACCTCTGCAAGATTTTTTTTTTTTGTCTGCGTTTCAAAGTAAGAAGGGAAGACTCCAAAGTGAGGAGAATTTCACTCAGACAGGTGTCCCTACTGAAAGGTCTCCTTTCACCTCTTGTTCCTGTTACAATTTTAGTTTGTTTGATTGCCCAAATCAAGAGACAATGCTCACAAGGTCAAATAGTGCAATAAATCTTACCAGCAGAGACCGGAGACATAGAAGACAATAAAAACCTGACAAGTGTTTGAACTGTATAAACGCAATGGAAAATGCAGAAAAAGGCACGGGACATGGAAGTCATCGTTGGCACAATAGTTTTTACATTAGATTAAAATGTGAGAGTTATATTCAGTATGGTATTGAGAACCAAAATATCCAGATTTGGGTAAAACAATCCATTCATAATGATCAAAGTGAAGTACAGGCGGTCCCCAGGTTACGAAGATAAGAACTGTAGGTTTGCTCTTAAGTCGAATTTGTTGGCAACTCGGAACAGTACATTTTTAAGTGCAACTCCAGCATGTGCAATGATGTGGGATGCTCCAGGTGCTTCTGGGCATGCAGTTGTGTTATTTGGGGTTCTTGTGGCCATGTAATACTGCAGTGTGGGTTATGTCTAGTGCTGCAAGATGGATGCTCAGCTGTATCCGGGACCAGCATGGAGCACAAACGGCCAGCAGTGACGTCATACCACCTCCGTTCGTAACTCAGATTCGTTCGTAACTTGGGGACTGCCTGTATGTGCATTCTTATACAATGGATGGCTAAAACTAAAATTGAGCCACAAAGTATTTACATGGCTTAAATTGGTTGTAAAGCCTTAAGGTTTTTCACCTTAATGCATTAAGGTGAAAAACCTGTGCTGCAGCTGCCCCCCCTTTTTCTTACCTGAGCCCGATTCGATCCAGCAATGTGTACGAGCTCAGCAGCAGTCGCTCTCCTCAATGAACAGATTGATAGCAGGAGCCATCGATTCCCCCTGCTGTCAATAAAAAGCTGTGACACGGGAACAGGGGGGTGTGGGGGTTGTGGACTCATGAGCGAGCCTGCATTGGTGCCCCCATGGAAAGCGGCTTTCCGTGGGGGCACCCGACGAAGAGGAGGGGCATGGAGCGTCAGCAGGGGACCCCAGATGGAGAGGATCAGGGCTGCTCTGTGCAAAACCATTGGACAGAGCGGGTAAGTATAGGCATTTTTTTTTCTTTAACAATCGAATTAAGACTACTTTAGGAAATTCCAGAATTCAAGTAGCCAATAAATCCAAAAACATTATAGACAGCACATAGCTTTTAAATATTACTACATTACAGTCAATGGATACACACTCCTTGAGTTCACAGCCCCTAGCTGGACATTCAAGTACAATGGCAACTGACCAACTCTAAATTCAACACAAACACATGCAACAGTCATTTACTTTCTGACTTAATTGGTATGATAGTACAGGAATACAAGCTTTTCATAGAAGCAAAAAGTAAAACATTCATGGCTAGCTTTGGAAGAAGCTTATTCCAAGTCATACTTCTAAATATCTTGGCAGAACATATTTTAACAAATCTACAAGTATGTTTATTTAATGACATTTCACAAAGCATAATCCCCAACACTAAATTAATATTTCAGGAGCTGATAAAAGTTAGTAAAGTACAATTACTTCCCTACACGAACTAGAAAACCACTCTGAGCAAGCATACAGATTTTCTGTACAATCATCCTAGATAGGATAAAAACAAGAAATTAGGATTGTTCGCAAGTAGACCGAAAGACCACACATGCTCCGAATACAGAAAAAAACTGAAACTGTGATATCTTAAAAGCCTCATATGACAGCTGTGAAATTGTGTCTGTCTAGTCTATCCTTTAGCTGGGATCCATCATCAAAATTAAGTCTCAGGTTGCTCAGGGCAGCCTGATCTCATGGTTGGCCCATGTGTGCAATTTAATAGCAGCACAGGCAAAAGACTATTTGATTTTTAAGAGCAGGGATACAGATTGCAGACAGATTCTGTCTAAATGCCCAATAAAATACTGAATGGATTCAAGTGTTTCTTGTAACCTAGACTCTGAACAACCATTCTACAACATATGAAGTTCGGGTTTCTAATATAAAACTATTTTCTAAATATCTAAATGACAAATACATTACCATGTTTCACTGTGGGGATGGTGTTCTTTGGGTGATGTGATGGGTTTGCGCCAGACATAGCGTTTTCTTTGATGGCCAAAAAATTCAACTTTAGTCTCATCAGACCAAAGCACCTTCCTCCATACATTTTGGGAGTCTCCCACATGCCTTTTCGCAAACTCAAAACGTACCATTCTGTTTTTTGCTGAAAGTAATGACTTTCTTCTGGCCACTCTGCCATAAAGCCCAACTCTATGGAGCGTACGGCTTATTGTCATCCTATGCACAGATACTCCAGTCTCTGACGCTCCTCCAGGGTTACCTTAGGTCTCTGTGCTGCCTCTGATTAATGCCCTCCTTGCCCGGTCTGTGAGTTTTGGTGTGCGGCCGTCTCTTGGCAGGTTTGCTGCTGTGCCATGTTCTTTCCATTTGGTTATGATAGATTTGATGGTGCTCCTAGGGATCCTCAAAGATTTTGATTTTGTCTTAACAACATTGTCCCTTACTTGTTTGGAGAGTTCCTTGGTCTTCATGGCAGTGTTTGGTTAGTGGTGCCTCTTGCTTAGGTGTTGCAGCCTCTGGGGGCTTTCAATAAGGTGTGTATATGTAATGACAGATCATGTGACACTTAGATTGCACACAGGTGGACATCATTTCACTAATTATGTGACTTCTGAAGGTAATTGGTTGCACCAGAGCTTTTTATGGGCTTCATAACAAAGGGGGTGAATACATACGCACATGCCAAATATCAGTTTATTTCTGAAAAACCAAGTTAGACTTACCGGTAACTTGTTTTCCAGAAGTCTTTCAGGACAGCACCTGAGAGATAGCGACTCCACCCACCGGAACAGGAAACACCTTCTTCCTCCAAACTTTAAAGGGAGGCGCCTCCCCACCATACCTCAGTTGTAGTAGAGAAGACCTCCGGCCCCGGCTGGAACACATAAACACATACGTTAGTCACAGCATAGTATATACAATACAATAGGGCGGGATGTTGCTGTCCTGAAAGACTTCTGGAAAACAAGTTACCAGTAAGTCTAACTTGGTTTTTCCCAAGGCGTCTTTCAGGACAGCACCTGAGAGGATAACAGAGACTTACCCCCTTAGGGCGGGACAACAGCTTGCAGGACCTTTCTGCCAAACGCCTGATCATTAGCAGATGTGAGGTCCAGCCTGTAATGTTTCACGAATGTGTGAAAACTCGACCATGTTGCCGCCTTGCAGATTTGTTCAGGGGTGGCACCAGCTCTCTCTGCCCAAGTGGCCGCTAATGCTCTTGTTGAGTGTGCAGAAATTCCTGCTGGAGGAGACACACCTGCATGCGAATAAGCCTCTGAAATGGCTAACTTCAGCCACCTTGCTAAAGAGATTTTAGAAGCCTGGCAACCTTTCCTGTTGCCCGAAAATAGCACAAAGAGAGAATCTGAACGTCTAAAGAGCTTTGTCCTTTCCAAGTAACATAACAAAACTCTTCTAACATCCAACATGTGAAAACAAGTCTCCTTCTCCCCTACTGGGTTGGGGCAGAAGGTCGGAAGTACAATGTCCTGAACACGATTTTGTACTGAAGCTACCTTTGGTAAGAATTTCTGATCTGTTCTAAGTATAACCCTATCTGGGAAGATAGATAAATAGGGTTCCTTAACTGATAAAGCATTAAGCTCACTGATCCTTCGTGCAGAGACCATGGCAATCAGAAACACAGACTTAAAAGTGAGATATCTAAGTGGCGCTTCTTCCAAAGGTTCAAAAGGACTCCTTGTTAGAGCCTGGAGGACTATCGACAGATCCCATTTCGGAAACAACTTAAGTGGTGCTGGTCTGGATCTCGTAAGGGATCTGAAAAATCTGGTTACCAACGGATCTGAGGCCACCGATTTTTCTAGGAACACTGCTATCGCAGCTACCTGCACCTTCAAGGTACTAACTGCTAGTCCCTTGTCAGCACCAACCTGTAAAAATTCCAGAATGGAAACAAGACTCCCTGGGTCATGGTCAGATGAATTACACCATGTATTGTAAACCTTCCAGACCTTGGAATAGATATTTCTAGTCACCCTTTTCCTACTGGATAATAGCGTAGAGATTAACCGGTTGGAAAAACCTTTGCTCCTTAAGAGCTGCTCTTCAGATACCAGGCTGTGAGCGCCAAAGTGGCTACCTCTGGGTGATTTACTGGCCCCTGAAATAGTAAATCGTACCTGAGGGGCAGATGCCAACAAGGCCTGACCGCCATTTTCAGAACGGTTGAAAACCAAGCCCTTCTTGGCCAAAAAGGTGTGATTAGGATAACCGGTACTGTTTCCCCCTGAATCTTTCTTAAAACTAAGGGAATTAACTGGAATGGGGGGAAAGCGTAGCAGAGATGGAATCTCCATGGATACGCCAAGGCATCTGTTCCTAGTGACCCGTCGTGATTGCTTAGGGAAAAAAATTGCGGAACCAAGGCATTCTCCTTTGAGGCGAACAGGTCCACCTCTGGCAGCCCCCACTTCTCGACAATCATGGCGAAAACCTCTGGGTTCAGCGACCATTCTGCTTCCCGAATGGGGTTTCTGCTCAGGAAATCCGCTACCCCGTTCAGGGATCCCTTTAGATGGACTGCTGATAAAGACAGCAGGTGTCCTTCTGCCCAACGGAGAATGCTCATGGCTAGTACTTGCAGCGATTTGCTCCTTGTACCTCCCTGCCTGTTTATGTAAGCCACGGCCGTGGCATTGTCTGTTAGTATTTGAACATGCTGGGCCCGAAGCCCCTGAGCAAATGACTTCAGAGCCAAGTCGATCGCCTTGAGCTCTCTCCAGTTTGAGGACTTGGTCGCCTCTTTCCTGGACCAGTTTCCCTGAGTGAAACCCTTTTCTAGGTGGGCTCCCCAACCCCAGGAACTGGCATCGGTTGTCAGCCTTTTTTCGATTGGAAAGGCCCAGACTAACCCCTCCGATAGGATATCCTGCCTTTTCCACCACCATAGTGACCTCTTCACTTGGGTTGGAACTCTTACCTCTGAATCTAGGGATTCCAAATTGTGATCCCAAGATCTCAGAAGAAAGGCCTGCAGATGTCTGAAGTGCAGTCTTGCCCACTGAACAGCTGGCATTGACGAAGTCAGAACACCCAGGGCTGACATGACCAACCTTACCGTCAGCTGCTGGTTGGTCTGCAAAAAGGACACTGTATCCTGGATTTTTCCTTTCTTCTCTAAAGGAAGAAAAATTCTTTGGCTTACCGAATTTATTATATACCCTAGAAAGCGAATCTCCTGAGATGGTTCCAGGGAAGATTTTTGGAGATTTAGGATCCAACCTAGAGACTCCAGATGGCTGCATGCTCTGCTTAAATTGCTCCTCAACTCCTCTCTTGAGGGGCGAAAAATAGCAGATCGTCTAAGTAAGGAATTACTGCGATTCCCTGAAGACGCAGCGGAGCTAGAGCTTCTGCCATTATTTTGGTAAAAATTCGGGGTGCGGATGATAGCCCGAAGGGGAGGGCTCTGAATTGCAGATGCTGAATTCTGCCTTCCAACCTTACCGCCAACCTGAGAAACCTCTGGGACTGGGATGAGATTGGAATATGCAGGTATGCATCCTTTAAATCCACTGACGCCATGAAACAACCTGGAGTCAGAAGATTTCTGGCGGTGACAATTGAGTCCATCTTGAACCTTCTGTATTTGATGGCTCTGTTTAGTGGCTTTAAATTTAGAATTAAACGAAATCTTCCTGTTGGTTTTTTTACCAGGAAGACATGAGAATAGAAACCCTCGTGCCATTCCTCTGGTGGCACCGGGATTACTACACCCTGTTGCATCAGTTCCTCCAGAGAGGATTTCATGGGCAGGGCCCTTAATGGATCTCGAGGAGCATTTGTTACCAGAAACCTTCTTGGGGGGCTTCTGGAAAACTCGAGAGTATAACCCTGCGAGAGAGTGGTCAGAATAAACTGATTTGTAGTTATCACTGACCACTGCGGAAGAAACTCTCGTAATCTTCCGCCGACCCGCAGAGATGCGTCATAGTGAGTTTTCGGCCTGTGAAGGAGGACGGAAGAGAATTCCGCCTTTGCCCTTCGCCTTTTGCGCGGACCAATTTTTTCTCCTGCCCTGAAACTTATTTTCCTGATGTTGCTGTTGAGTTTTTTGAGGTCGAAAAAGACGTTTTGGGGTCTGTTTTTTCTTTTTGACCGGAAAGGACTTCTTCTTATCGGCAGTTCTGTCTAGGATATTATCTAGATCAGGGCCAAAAAGAAGGTCACCTGAAAAGGGAATACCACAAAGTTTACTCTTTGAAGCTGTATCACCTGGCCAGGTTTTTAGCCATAAAGCTCTTCTCGCAGCATTTGCTAAAGCTGCAGACCTAGCTGACATTTTGATAGCTTCAGCCGAAGCATCAGCAATATAAGCAACAGCAGAAATCAGGGTAGGAAAAGGAATCTAAGATCTCCTGCTTGGGGGAATCTGCCACTATATGAGATCTAAGTTGGTTCACCCAGTATTCCAGCTTCCTGGCTACACAGGTTGTGGCCATTGCTGGTTTTAAATTGCTCATGATTGATTGCCATGATCTCTTGAGCAAAAGATCCATGCGTTTGTCCATTGGATCCCTAAGAATACCCATGTCTTCAAAAGACAGGTCTGTGGATCTTGAGACCTGTGAAAAGGCCGCATCCAACCTGGGCACCTTATTCCACACCGCAGAAGGGTCCTCCTCAAAAGGGAATCGCCTTTTGTGGGCTCTGGAAAAAAAGGGCTTTTTCTCTGGATCTTGCCATTCCTTAGTAATGGCGTCAGAAATGACCGAATGAACCGGAAATGTTCGCCCCTTAGGCTCATTTAACCCTGCATACATGCGGTCATGAAGAGATAACTCCTTCTTTTCCTCACTTAAGCCAAGTGTAACATGGATAGCCTTAAGGAGTCCGTCTACCTCCTCTAGGGAAAGCTTAAATTTGGAAGGAGCCACCTCCGCTTCCTCACCCTCCTCCTCCGAATCTTTAACGGAAGGAGTAGGGGACTGCTCTTCCCTGATAGAGGGGCCTTCAGGTAAAGCTTCTACCATGGGGAAAGAAAAAGAACCCTGGGAAGCCTCAGAAGTGGATGGCTGACTAGCAGCTGGATTAACTAAAGAGTCACGAAAAGTCTGAATCGTGGCGTATAGTTCCTTCTTTACAGAGGCAACCAGATCATCACAAACCGAAGCTGATTAACTAAAGAAGTGATGCATGTACTGCATAAGGCTTTTTTCCAATTTTCTCCCATTTTGGCCCTGCAAGAAGGACATCTCTTTTTTGGGTCAGAGCTTTTAGCCTGTGAGAGAAAAAACAAAAAAGGGAAAAAACCAGGGGACCTTTTAGTGAGACCCGGTCTCAGCTACACAAGAATCACCCACAGGTGCACTAAGAAGAAACCAGTCAGCCTCTAGTGCCCAGACAGGCCCCTTGCCACTAGGGGGTAAGAAAAAAGAAAATAGACCAAACCCAGGAAAGGAAGAAAGGCAGACTTAAACTGCTGCTCCTACCTGAGCTTTACTGGCGCCTGTGCCTGTCCCCACCGCTGCAGACGCTGAGTCCTCCATCTCTGGTGTGCAGCTCCTCACTTGTGGCTTTATAAGCCGCTTCCGGACTCCCATAGTGCATCTGCACCGGACCGGAAGCGGAAGTAGGCGCCAGTTCCTGTCCTCCCTCCTCCCCCCTTGCATCCATGCCAGAAATGACGCTTCTGCTGACCCAGCGACCCCGCCATGTCACTTCCGCCGCGCCTGCCGGCCAAAAAACATGGCGGCGGCGCACGCGCACCGCCGCCCTATGACCGCGCGGATCACCGGGTCTACGGCTCTCACCGAGCACCAGGAGGGGAAGAGGAGCCCGTTTGCTACCACTGCCGAGGCTTGGGTAGGCCGGGAGGACAGCGGGTCCCTGAAGGAGGAAAAAAAGAAAGGAAGCCCCGTCTCCCAGGAGCACCTGAGAGAACCTGCTCCCCCTCAAAAGATGTTCCCTCCAGGCCGGAGGAAACACAAAAACTGAGGTATGGTGGGGAGGCGCCTCCCTTTAAAGTTTGGAGGAAGAAGGTGTTTCCTGTTCCGGTGGGTGGAGTCGCCATCTCTCAGGTGCTGTCCTGAAAGACGCCTTGGGAAAAATAGTTTTATGTATATATTTTTCTAATTTTACTCCACCAACTTAGACTCTTGTGTTTTGATCCCTCACATATAATTCAGATTAAAAAAAAACATTGAACTAAAGGCTATAATGTAACAAAATAGGTAAAAAGCCAAGGGGGTGAATACTTTTACAAAGCACTGTACGTGCAGAAACAATATAAGCTTGCAACTTATCCTTGATATTCAATAAAACTTACTGAATAAGAAAAAAACGGGAATAAGAAATACATAGATATACATGCACGCAAATATAGAAGCAGAAATGCATAACTTTGTAAAACTGGTTTAGGCCTACATATGTTTTGCTTATAACAATGGTAACCAAGTTATATGAAATCGGATAAAGACTAAGCGACAGGATACAAAATCAATACAAATATAAATTCAAGGTTATAATTTGTGTGTTCTAAAAGCAACAAAACATGACAATTTACATGGTACGATACATACTTCTCCTTGCCAACACCAATACACACTTTTCTTTATACAGTGGTGGTCTATTTATAGAAAAGAAATGCAATCTTTATGTGTAAATTGGCCAAAAAAAATTTGGCTTAGGCTAGCTTCTCCTCTGAACATAAGTTTTTTTTATTTTTTGCAGTAGTAAAAGACCTAATTATGGCCACTAGATGGCGGTGAAGAGCGTAGGAAATATATATGTCTGTAACAAACAATAAAATGTAACAATTCTAGAGAACGCTGGAAGTAATCAGCAATTGGATGCAACTATTGGTCACATTTGTTACATTGCATCTTGTTGCTAAGATGCATGTAGTTTCTATGTTCCTCAGCACTGTCTAGAGACCATGATGAAGTATATTACTACTGCAAATTAGAGCTGCACGATTAATCATCAAGAATCGTTATCGCGATTTTATCCCTGATGCGATGTTGAATAAAGTGTTTCACGATTCTTGCTATGCAAAGAATTCTCTCTGCTCTTCTGAAGCCACAACGGTCAAGAGAAAGGAAGAAAAAAAAAAAAAGGGCAGTCTGCCAAGAATCTGAACATTCTTGAGCAGTGAAACTTAAAGGGGTTGTAAAGGTAAAAATGTTTTCACCTTAATGCATTCTATGCACTTTTGACAGTACCGCCGCCCCCAGGCCCCCCGTTTTACTTACCTGACGCCTCGAATCTTCGCTGCTCGTCATCTTCATTGCAGCTCAGCCTGGTCGCTGATTGGCTGCAGTGGATGGATTGAAAGCAGCGCAGCCATTGGCTCGCGCTGCTGTCAATCACATCCAATGACGTGGCGCACCGGGGGCGGGGCCGAGTGATACAGCGAGCGGCTATAGCCGCCGGCTGTATCACGGGAGCGCGCCCGCAAGCACTCACCACCGTGCGAGGGAGCTCGCATTAAGGTGGTAAATGCTTGCGGGGAGGAGCTGAAACAGCCGCCGAGGGACCCCAGAAGACCAGGTTCGGGGCCACTCTGTGCAGAACGAGCTGCACAGTGAAGGTAAGTATAACATGTTTGTTATTTAAAAAAAAAAAAAAAAATTAACTTTACAACCCCTTTAAGTAGAAACATTGTAACAATTGGTCAATGGAATACACTTCTGTGAAAGTGTGGAAAGTTTAACCACTTAAACACTAAACCCTTTTCTGACATTGGTTGGTTTCAAGTTAAAATCTTTTTTTTTTTGCTAGCAAATGACTTAGAACCCCCAAACATTACATATATTTTTTAGTAGAGACTCTAGAGAATAAAATGGTGGTCGCTGCAATATTTTATGTCACACTGTATTTGCTCAGCGGTCTTTCAAGTGCAATAAAGAAAAAAAAAAAAAAAGGATCAGACGGTACTCCACTGTAGGATCAGTTTTGAACACTGGAGCACCCATCCATTATTTACCACTGACTGGTTTTACAGATCCCACTCCTCTCCCAGCAGCACAATCTGTCTTCATTCACACCACCATACATTCCTCTCCCTTGCTTGTCTTCAGTACTAGAAACAATGAATAGTACCGGTATGTACAATCCATCCTTCTACAAGCACAATAATCACTATATATACAAAGAGGATTACGCACTGATGTATTTGTACCATTGTTCATCCCTCCCCAGGCACATAACTCCTATAAAACAACATTGTGGCTTGCTAACCTATAAATGCAAGTTTTCAACAGGTACTGTATTCAGGATCAGCCTACACAATCAAGTAAACTGAACTGCAGGTCATCTAACCTTCTTGGTCCCCTTCAGTCTGGATTTCGCACACAGCACTCCACAGAAACTGCCCTCCTAAAACTCACAAACGACTTACTAACAGCCAAAACCAAGGGTCATTATTCCATACTCTTACTCTTGGACCTTTCTGCTGCCTTTGATACAGTTGACCACCCCCTCCTCCTCAAAAAACTCAATTAGCTTGGTCTCCATGGCTGCGCTCTCCATTGGTTCAAATCTTACCTATCTCATCGCACCATCAGTGTCACTTACAACTCTACATCCTACTCTCCAACTCCTCTTACCGTTGGGGTCCCCCAAGGTTCTGTCCTTGGACCTCTACTATTCTCAATCTACACGTCCTCCCTGGGTCAGCTGATAGCCTCCCATGGCTTTCACTACCATTTATATCTTGATGACACCCAAATCTCTCTGCCCCTCAGCTCACCCAGTCAGTCTCCTCACGCATCACTGATCTACTAACAGACATATCAGCCTGGATGTCAAACCACTTCCTCAAACTGAATCTATCTAAAAGAGAGCTCTTAATATTTCCTCCCCCACGTGCCCCATCCCCTGACTTCTCTGTCAAGATCAATGACACATCTATCAGTCCGTCCCCACATGCCAGGGTGCTAGGGGTAACCTTAGACTCTGAACTGTCCTTTCAGGCCCACATACAATCTCTGTCCAAATCATGCCACCTTAGCCTCCGCAACATTTCCAGAATACGATGCTTTTTAACTAATGACATCACCAAGCTTATAATTCACTCCCTGGTTATCTCTTGCCTTGACTACCGCAACTCCCTCCTCATTGGATTACCTTTACATAGACTATCCTTTCCCCCCCTTCAGTCCATAATGAATATCGCTGCAAGACTCATCCACGTTACCAACCATTTAGTGTCCTCCATCCCTCTCTTCCAAACCCTCCACTGGCTTCCACTCACCCAACGAATAGAATTCAAAGTACTAACAATAATCTACAAAGCCATCCATAACTCTGCCCCCAGCTACATCACTAACCTAGTCCCAAAATACCAACCAAGCCGCTCTCTTCAGTCCTCCCAAGAGCTCCTACTCTCTAGCTCCCTTTTCACTTCCTCCCATGCTCGTCTCCAGGATTTCTCCAGAGCTTCTCCCATACTTTGGAACTCCCTACCCCAATCTGTCCGGCTGTCCCCTAATCTATCCATCTTTAGGCAATCCCTGAAAACCCTTCTCTTCAAAGAAGCTTATCCTGCTTCTAACAAACACTGTTTTACTTCCTCCATCAGCTCATCCCCCACAGCTATTACCTTTTGTATCAATTGACCCTCCATTTTTAGATTGTAAGCTCTAACGAGCAGGGCCCTCTGATTCCTCTTCTACCAAATTGTAATGTAACTGTAATGTCTGCCCTCATGTTGTAAAGTACTGCGCAAACTGTTGGCGCTATATAAAACCTGTATAATAGTAATAATAATCTAATCTCCTGTGTAAAAGGCAGGCACCCTCCAATGTAGCTGCTAATTTCAACACAATATAATGTTTCTAAATGAAAATTTTTTTTTTAGTTTTAGAGTGGGAATTGGTCAGAACCAGAGCCAGCTTCTTACTGCTGTCTTTGTGTTCAGGAGATTTGTTCTGATGACGTGCATCTGTGACTCAAACTGAGGGAAATCAAATATTTTAAGTTAAAGCGGGGTTCCACCCAAATTTTAAACATTAGCTCTATGCATTCTCTTCCTTGCCTAGATGCTGACATGCTGTGTAAAAAAATTTAAATCGCCGTAATTACCTTTTTTTTCTAATCTTCTTAGCACTTCCTGGTTTATCTCCTATGGGAGTAGATGTGTTTCTAGCCTCTCCCAGACCTCCCACAGTCCCCTGGGAGCTAGTCTCAGGCTTCCCAGCATGCATTGTGCAACAACGTCATCACAACATCTCGGTGAATGCTGGGAGCACAGCATTCACCGCATCCAGGAAATACATGCTTGTGGGCTTCAAATGCCCACAATGAAGATGGAAACCGCCTTCAGTGAATTTTATAAGTTATTCTTTACAACGAAATCGGACACAGGCGGACTTATTACACAGAACATGTGAGTAGATAATCATGAGAAGAAAAGTTTGTGAATGAACTCCAAAAAAAAACGATAGATAGGTGGACCCCCGCTTTAAGAACACTTCTTCTGACGACAAGTAAGGGCTTCTACACAATGAAAGGTATGTCCATACAGGACCGATTTTCACAGGTGATGCTTAGCGCTCACTGCCTGCCAAGATCAATGACAGGCTGAAATAAGCAGTGGCAGAGTGCATATCCAAGCAGTATTTGTGTAACAGGCCGTATGCCGCAGATATGGACTTTCTGCTTTTAGAGTATATATCCCTATACACGATTACCGATCAGATATGAGCACAGCCTCCGCGTATCTCAGCCTGTCAATTATGACAGGCAGTGGGCTGTATGTACCATTCCTGATGTCTGGCTGCTAAAATACTTTTGTTTTTCATGCTGTACAGGCAAATACATCCATATGCCTGAGTCCTAATGGTGTCCATACACACTTCCATAAATGATGGATTTTCTGATCAATCTCTCCCAAACTGAATAATCAATCTACAGTCTATCAGTGTGACACACATGGGGAAGTGGATTTCAAATCGATAGGTGGAAGACATGATTGTAAGTTATCCACCGCATCTCTGCTTTTACCGTGCAACTCATAATTTGATTGATCAAAACATAATTTAATTCATTAACAAAGCATCTAAATCAATCAGGAGTTATGGCTATTCAATTATTTGCCAATTAAGTCCTAATGTTCATATCACAAATCAATCAGATAATAAAACTGAAGCACATGTGGCCACCATACACATCACTATCTGACCATACAAACAACTTTAGGTTTACCAAAACGATATACCTACCCAATCAATTTGTATCCAGTCAGGTGGGTCCTTAAAACTACACAGCTCTTGGTCATACACTATACCAGTGATGCCAAACCTTGGCACCCCAGATGTTTTGGAACTACATTTCCCATGATGCTCATGCACTCTGCAGTGTAGCTGCATGGGAAATGTAGTTCCAAAACATCTGGGGTGCCAAGGTTTGCCATCACTGCACTATACTATCTGATTGTACAATCTCCTTTAGCCTGGGTTCAAACATATGAACACAGTCAACGCATGTGATTCGCACTCAGTCTGCATGGCTGAACTCGCATTGGAATCACAAAAAAGGTGCAGGGATTTTTTTCCCCTTGCACTGGAATCGGATCACATGGGTGTTCACACCCATGCGATCCGATTCCTGTTCGAATCCACAGTGCGCACTGTAATCTGATCTGGGGGTGTCATTAACTTTGTATTGAGTCCCACAGGGGGCAGTGTGAACTGCCTGAGAGGGAGATGCAATGTGGGAACCCGCACTGGAATTGTACTGGTTCCCGCATCACAAGAGTGTGAACCCAGGCTCAAAGTTAGGCAGGCCATACACGGTGCAAATTTATTTGAACGAAATTTTCACGATTCTCCCATCAACAAGCCGAGCAATTGTCTGAGAAGACAGTGATTATAGCAAGAGAATCCGGCAGGCTGATTTACCAAGTTGATTAACTTGGGTACACTTCAGCCTGCCCATTATTGGTTTGAATCACGGCTGGCCCCTGCTGAACTGGACGAAATTAGAACTGTGAATGGCCGGCCTTAGGGTCACCATAAGAGGTTACAAATTTGACAGTACAATCTTTGTACAAGCAACTTTAGATTTACCAAAACTATGCAATATTAGGACCGACCTAAAATATCCAGTCAGGCAGATGCGTGCACTACACAGATGTTCGTTGTTGTAAAAGAGATTATAGCAGATTGTAAATTTTGTTGTGAGCTTTACTAATACTATAAAATATGGGGACCTACCTGAACTACCCAATCAATTTGTATCCAATCAAGTGGGCTTTTAGGAAAGCCACAAATGATTTGATTTTCTTTTCTGCAACCACAGGTTGCAGGAAAGAAATACAGTCTGTGTTGATGGGGGGAATCCCTCCCACAGTGCTATGGTGTTCTGACATTGGGGAATCTTCCTGACAAAACACCATGATTGCTGCTAGTGGCTAAAGCCGCCGGCAGTTATTGCATGCAAAAAATCAGATAGGCTGGTTATACTGAGGTTGATCGATGGACTTCAATACAACCAGCCTGCCCATACATGAATTGAATCTCTGCCGGACTAGCCAAGATTCTATCCATCTACGGACATTTTTACACCACAAAGTTCAATCGGATTGTATAGTATGACAAATAGCCATCTACTTTAGACTAAAGGGCATCATGCTTTTTATAAATTTGACTGTACAATCTTTGTACAAGCAACTTTGGATTTACCAAAACTATGTAGCATTAGGAACGAGCCAAAATACCAAATCATTTTTTCATTCAACCCAGTTAGCAGTTCTAAAAAGAGATTTTACCATCAGATTATAATGTGTAGTGAGTGTGAGCTTTACCAAAATGATGTAATATAAAGACAAACCTACACAATTAATTGCATTTATATCAAATTAGCATTTTCCCACGGTCAAAATGTTCCTATCCTGATCATGATTCTTCCACATTCAGGAGAGGGAGGTTGAAGCTCACCTAAACGCAACAGCTCCTAAACCATGGGTACTCAACCTGTGGCCTTCCGGTTGATGTGAAACTCCAATCCCATTATGCCTTTGGGAGTCGTGCTTGTACCTGTCAACCTTGCAGTACATCATGGGACAAAGTTTTATAAAACAACCTATAAAAGCCATTCAATACACTTCATACCAATAATGGGGCACAATTCCTACCAATGACACCTATGATGGGGCACAATTCCTACCAATGATGAGACAATTCCTCCCAATGACAACTACGATGGAGCACAATTCATACCAATGACGGGACATTATTCCTCCCTTGATACCAAAGATGGAGCACAAGTCCTACCAAAGATGAGGCACTGTTTACTACAAAATGATGCTGGGAGATTTTCTACTCCTGATGACCACAGTCAAGTCAAGTCCTGCCCCCCCCCCCCACCAAAAGCCTGAAGAACAGTAAACTGGCCCTTTGTTTAGAGACCCCTGACACACAATAAATTCAGAGTCTAACATGCATAAAAATATTTTGTGACAATATTAGCATTTTTTTCAGAGCAATTATCAACATTGAGCCCAAGTAGCCTGTCCGTGATCAGATCCGCCAAAGCAAGCCCAGGAATATCTAACAATGGAGCCCATAACTTTTCGTACATCATGGGATTTTTAGTTCTGCAACAGCTGGAGGGCCACAGGTTGAGCACCTATGTCCTAAACGCTGCGAAAAGCCTATGTGTACATGGACACATGGGTTATTTACTAAAGCTAGAGAGTGCAAAATCTGGTGCAACTCTGAATAGAAACCAATCAGCTTCCGGGTTTTTTTGCTAAAGCTTAATTGAACAAGTTGCGCTTAGAATCTGATTGGCTACTATGCACAGATGCACCAGATTCTGAGTGCACCAGTTTTAGTAAGTCCTCATAAGCTTTGACGGAGTTGAGCTTAGGCAAAAAACACCAAAAGCTCCTAAACTCAAGTTTAGGAGCTGCCAAAGAAGGCTAGTGTAGATGAAGCCTAGGGCTCATGTACACAGGGCAGCTGAAAGCCTTTTCTGAACGCTGAAAACTTCACAGCTGGAAATCAACTGTGAAAAACATCAGTTCTACATGCTGAGTTTATGCGAGTTTTGCAGCGGTTATGAGCGTTTGAGGTTAGAAGCATTTTTTTAAAGATTACCTCTAGAGACCTTGCCAAACGCCCACAATGCATGAAAAAACAGTAAATTATTAACTATTTCAGCCATTCTGTGAGAAAAGAGAGCAGCAGCAGACAGAGCAGTGTGCTTGTAGATAGTGGTCTTATTTTTTGTGATAGCATTTCGTGAGCATGTGTGAGGAAATGCTCCTGATGTTGCTGAAGCTCCGAAGAGAGAAAATGGCAATAAAGGACCAAAGTTTGTCACTACTGGATTCATTCATTGAAGCAGGCAGCAGCATGTGGTGAAATTTGTGTTTTTTCAACATTTTTATTATGTTCAAAACATTATCGGAAAGAATTTCACCTTTAAAAAAGCTTATAATTGTACAAGCATTTGAAATGCTGGTAAACTAAAGTCCTGAATGCAATTGTTCTGCTTTCAAAAAAAGTCAGTAAACTCAACTGCCTCTTAACTACAAAGTACTGAGTGTATATGTACAGATAAGATAACAGAGGAGAGTTTTCAGGGGCTGCTGAAAAAAAGTACACAACTGTTCCTAAACTTCAGTTTAGCAGCCGTAGTGTAGATGAAGCCTAAACCCTCGTACACACAATCAGATATTCGGACGACCGTTCGTCCGTTTTTTTGTGACATGCTAGTCTCATGTGGAAAGTGAAGAAGTTACTCACCATAAGAAAATTCTCATACAAAAGAATACAACTTCAGAAGTGACGCAATATGTTGAATAGTTTTGTATGTATTCTTTCATTACTGAGCATGTGTAGTCTTGCTCTTACGATTTTTTTCAGATGAAAACAGTACTAGTTAAACGAAAATCAGAAGTTGTGTTCACATCCGACTAAAATGTCAGTCTGCACATCCAGCTTTTGTCGTACAAAAAAAAAAAAAAAAAAAAAAGGGAATCGGCTGTCGAAATCACCAATACTAATGATCCAAAAATCGTCAGATTGTTCTCAGTACGAAATTTTACTTCTGATTTTCAGATCATGTGTACTCTTAGACATCGCTGCCTGAAAAAGCTCAGGTTTTCAGGCACACAATTATTTTTTTTTTTTTTTACCAATCTAAATTGCAGCCCATTGTTTTCATTGAGCCTGTGCACACAGGTGCGTAAACAACAGTCTCATATAAATCAGTAGAATTTTTTTTTTTTTTAAATCTGCGTTGCTGGTCAGTAAATAACCACAAATACATGCATGCAAATACGCCTAACATAAATGTCTGTAATTATGTACAGAAATGCTGCTCTTCACACTATCAGCACCGTGTGTAAGAGGCCTAATACAGGAGGGGTGTTACTAGCCAGATCACCAGGTGAAAACAAAGGGGGGGGGACCTTAAAGAAAAAAACTGATGTAGCCACATCTAAAAGATTTGTAATCTGTAATAGAATACATTTTGGGCTTGGGTTTAATATTGCTTTCAGAGGGGATTCACTCACTTCCTGTTGTGTCTATAGGACAGGAAGTGAAGGAGAATCTAATAGGATGTAGATGGGACAATAAAAACAACAATCTTATGCCAAGTGAGTGTTGTGATCTCCTGTAAAGACATAGAGGGGGGGCCCACAGGTGGGGTGATCTAGGACTGAGTATAATGATTAGAATTCAGAGAGGTGAGCTGTCCAGGTGAGGGAGTTCAGTGTGATGTCAGCAATGTCTCCTGTACACAGCACTTCCCTAAACACAGGTTGGAGTGCTGCCCTCCCCTCCCCCTCCACACAGAGCTCCCCTCCAGCATGTATACACAGTGTATAGGTAACCTCCCCCCTCCTTCTCCCCATGGACTCCACTCTTCGCTCCCCCCCGTACCCACACACTATTGTCCCGCTTACCGTTCGTCAGACCGGGGCCGTCCAGCAGAAGGACGTTCATAGCAACAAAGAAAAAGGCCGGCAGCTCCGCCATAGTTACCCAGCGCACGGCGACCACTCAACTGCGCGACCACAAGCCTTTCCAGACAGAGCAAGCACTACGGGAGCGCGCCGCACAGCACGGCCTCTTTTCACCTGTGGAACGCAAAGTCTGCGTGTCACGCCTCGCTCGCGGCGCGCCCCGCCCGCCCCTCCAGGAGGACGGCGCTAGCGCTGATTGGCTCCCCCCTTCAGACGCCCCACCTGTTTACCAGCCAGCGGGCGGCGACGGGGCCCGATGACGTCAGGCGAGGAATCTTTTGTTTCGAGTCGGTGGGCAGCGCGTATTCGGGTCGAGCGTGGAGCGCGCCTTAAAGGGGCAGCGTGGGCTGGCGCTGGCTGTCTGCCGGCATTTAATAAAGCGCCTGGCTGTCTGGGGCCCTCGCCTGCAAATAGACACATGCCCCGTGTCTGCTGTACAGGGGGCGACTGAGGCCAGCCTGCGCACCGGCGGCTCGCTGTGCCTGCTGGGAAATGCTGTGGTTGCCTGTCCCCCTTGTGGAGAATTTCCGCCGAGATTTCACCCGTTTACAGTCTGTGGTGTTCACTGTTCCCGGGCTTGTGTTCCTGCAGCTGTGAGGAAAGGGCTTTATTCCGAGGAGGGCACATGGATTCCTCTCATTGTATCCTGAGGGGTACTATGGGCAGCTGCAGGTTTCATTCACACAGATTACCTGTTCACTACCACAGACATTGTCTGGATAATTCCAATAAAATGGTGCTAGTGACAATCTTTACACGACACGTGATGTTAGTGGACGTGTTTATCAAACGCTAATTTTCCGTAAAAAAGCAAAACTTCATTTTAGCGCACACAAAAAAGGAGAGATTGCCGCCAATAAATATACTAAAAAAAAAAAACAGTAAAGTTACGGCGTGTTACACAAATGTAACCAAATAAAAAGAGCTCAAACACTAAAATTCATAAAGAGAAGTTGAAGATATACATATAGTGTGTGCCAACGCCATAGGAACTATTCACACACTTGTGTTTCCTCCTCGTCCTTTCTTCTTCCATACGGTCCTAAGTCTTCCACCACGTGTGACCAAAATGTGCACTCACAGAGATGACCCCTATATTATAAGACGGATACTCAGCGCTTTTTCATACAGCGATGGGTTTTGTAATACTCGGGTTCTGTATATCCCCCACTTCCCCATCCCCCCAGGACGTCCAACCATTCATTGGCATCCTATAGGTTCCTCTTTCATAGGTGGTAAATAAGTACCAAAAAAATATACACTCATCGGCCACTTTATTAGGCACACTTGTTCAATTGCTTGGTTGCTAATCAGCCAATCACACAGCAGCAACTCAATGCATTTAGGCGTCTAGACATGGTGAAGACAACTTGCTGAAGTTCAAACTGAGCATCAGAATGGGGAATAAAGAGGATTTAAGTGACTTTGAATTTGGTATGGTTGTTGGTGCCAGACTGGTTGGTCTGAGTATTTAAAAATTGCTGATCTACAGGGATTTTCATGCACAACCATCTCTACGGTTTACAGAGAATGGTCCAAAAAAGAGAAAATATCCCGTGAGCGGCAGTTGTGTGGAGGAAAATACCTTCTTGATGTCAGAGGGGAATGGGCAGACTGGTTTGAGATGATATAAAGGCAACAGTAACTCAAATAACCACTCGTTACAACCTCTGAATGCACAACGCATCAAACCTTGAAGCAGAAGACCACTCCGGGTGCCGATACTGTCAACTAAGAACAGGAAACTGAGGCTACAATTCGCACAGGCTCATCAAAGTTGGATAATAGAAGATTGGAAAAACGTTGCCTGGTCTGAGGAGTCTCGATTTCAGCTGCGACATTCAGATGGTAGGGTCAGAATTTGATGTAAACAACATGAAAGCATGGATCCATCCTGCCTTGTGTCAATGGTTCAGGCTGGTGGTGTAATGGTGTGGGGGATATTTTCTTGGGACACTTTGGGCCCCTTAGTACCAACTGAGCATCATTTAAACACCACGGCCTACCTGAGTATTGTTGCTGACCATGTCCATCCCTTCATGACTACAGTGTACCCATCCTCTGATAGCTCCTTCCAGCAGGATAATGTACCACGTCACAAAGCTCAAATCATCTCACCACTGGTTTGTTGAACATAACAATGAGATCACTGTACTCCAATGGCCTCCACAGTCACCAGATCTCAATCCAATAGAGCACCTTTGGGATGTGGTGGAACGGGAGATTGGCATCATGGCTGTGCAGCCGACAAATCTGCAGCAACTGTGTGATGCTATCATATCACTATGGACCAAAATCCCTGAGGAATGTTTCCAACACCTTGTTGAACCTATACCATGAAGAATTAAGGCAGTTCTGAATGCAAAAGGGGGTCCAACCCTGTACTAGCAAGGTGTACCTAATGAAGTATGGAGGAAAAAGTGCAGCGCTGAAAACATTAATGTGCCCAAGATATACACCAGGGAAAAATGAGCACAATAAATAGTTGTGCTAAAAAGTGCAAAAAACTACTCAAAAATATGTAAAAGTGTTATAAAAACATGAGTGTTATGTGCACCAAAACTAAACCCAATGAGATCACAAATGGTCAATTGACACCGCATGATCTATTAATACTTTGGTATAACAAATATATAGAACGACAAACAACAGGTGTGATGTTATATCAAAAAAGGGGAATATGCATATAAACTTTAAACTCAATGAGAAATGGTGTGCGCAACCTCCCCCTCACACCTGTGGGCAGAGAAAATGTCATCAAAATGATGTACCTACCCAAATTGTTATACTTTTTCAGGCAGACCCCTACTCCTATCCCTCGATCCTTCTTCCAGAAACTAGACAGTATTGTGACTACCTTCATCTGGGCTGGTCGTCCCCCTCGGGGGGGCGCAACGTACCCTTTATCTCCTTTTATCCAGCGGTGGGCTGGCTTTTCCAAATTTCCTTATATATTACTGGGCGGCGGTCCTAGTCACGGTCAGATGGTGGTTCTCTCAGCCTAAGCAGAACCTGGCTGTCACCCTGGAGGCTGCCATCCTGGGTTCCTATGCGGCACTCTCCAATCTGGTGTTTAGGGGTTGTAAGGCACACCCCTGCGTAACGGGGCCCATGAGGACGACCATACGGGTATGGCAATGCTCCAGAGTGTCGGGTAATAAACCAGCGACCGTCTCTCCCCATACTTCAATCTGGGGTAACCCCCTCCTTCCTCACTTAAACACGGTGCCTGACCCAGCGATGTGGGCTAAACGGGGAATCCTTACCCTGTGGCACGTGATGCTGAACGGTAGGGTCATGACATTTCAGGAACTAAGACGAACCTATGACCTCCCCTGCTCCCTCCAGTTCAGATATTGGTAGCTCCCTCATGCCCTTAACTCACAATTTCCAGCATCAGTGACTCTCGAGTCGTACTCGATTGAACGACTCCTGATCTCGGGAGTGATGGGAAAACCCCTCTCATCCCTTTATCTATATCTAACGTTAGCTTACGATACTGACACTACAGTAACTTTGGGTAAATGGAAGGCTGACATTCCCGACCTAGATGAGGAGATCTGGGAGGAGTCTGTCTCCTCATATATCCCCTCTATGGTTGTATATAGAGACCGTTTTATCCAATTCAATTTTTTGCACAGGGCTTACTATACCCCACAGAGGCTCGCCAATATATACCCCTCCCTTAGTCCACTATGCACAAGATGTACCGTTGAATAGGGATAATTTTTTCACATGGTTTGGACTTGTCTCAGAATTTGCCCCTACTGGCAGGAGATGGCAGACACCCTGACAGAGATGTGTGGAGTGGCGGTGCCACTAGATCCCCTCCTTTTTTACTTAGTTATCTGCGCGATGTAGAGGCAGATAGATATAACAAATTATGCATTACCTTCACCCTATTCTATGCCAGAAGAGAAATTTTGCTGCGCTGGAAGGGGTCAGATCTTCCTACTAGATCCTCCTGGCAGAATACAGTAAACAGGGTGTTGCCATTGTACAAAATTACGTATGAGAGCAGAAACTTCCCAGCTAAATACGATAAAATCTGGTCGAGTTGGGTCGACGCTTGTGGCTGAGACCCGCTAGACCTCAGAACATCTCATTATAGCGAATGGGAAGTAGTGATGGGTGGTCCTTCCCCTCCCCCGCCTGCCCTGCCCCCTCCTCCCCCCTTTTCCCCTTTCCTCCCCCCCCCCGTCACTCTTTCCTTGTGTTCCCTCCCCCCCAAAAACTGGGGGTGGTACTGCTGTAGGGCGATTGTCTGCTCATACGCCTGACCAATTCTCTCAATCTTTCGGTTGCATTTTCTCAACTGAAGTGAATTTACCTGTATATATCTTGTACCTGCTATGTTCAACCTTAAAACCGTAGTAATTACGTGACTTGTAACACTGCGCAAATATTCTGTATTTCAAACTGTCAATGCTTGTATGTCTTTAATGTTTAAAAAAAAATAAAAAACTTGTATTGTTAAAAAAAAAACTCAATGAGACAGTGCAAAGTCCATCAAAAAGTAAATAGCATAGTGGATTCCTCTAACACGATCCAAGGATGCGTGGATCCCAAATGTTGATGAGTCTCTACTAAACAGCATGCAAGGTGATATTCACACACAGCACCCAGGACTGTGCTTCCAACACCCAGGGGAGGGGTAGGTACTCTTACCCTAAGATGTGGATACACACGCCACCGGCGGTGGGTCAAACAGGCATGGACGGAAGTCAGGATCTCAAGCCATGGACTCCTATAGTTGGACTGATGTGAGCATACACCTGCAGCAATCCAACAGGACAGCGATCCAGAAAACAGGAACTCAACCACAATATTCCTGGTACATGTAGTTCTCCTCCCATAAAGGAAAAATAAGAATCCTAAAAGAAAAAAAGTAGAAGATGAGTGGTTGCCATGCACAGCTGCACCAGATTTTGGCTACTCCAGATTTTGTCTGCTACAGTTTTGATCTCTCTCTCTCTCTCTCTCCTCTCTCTCTCTCTCTCTCTCTCTCCCTCCTCCCTCTCCCTCTCCTCCCTCTCCCTCTCCCTCTCCCTCTCTCTCTCTCTCTCTCTCTCTCTCTCTCTCTCTCTCTCTCTCTCTCTCTCTCTCTCTCTTTCTTTCTTGTAAATAGCCTTTCTTGATGATTTCTCTGTCTTCCTCATAGGTCAGAACAAGAGGGAGTACTGGCAAAAAGGAGATCCTAAAATGATACTAAGCCTAGGTTCACATTGAAGCGATTTGGCATGCGATTTTACATGTCAAAAAGCATGCTAAATCGGTGTCTATTGCCGGCAATGGCACAGTCCGAATCGATGTGACGCCGCACTGTTTCCCAAAAGTTGTTTCTGTACTGCTTTTAGCAACTTTGGGAGGCGATTTGTATAGCCATCTGTGCAGGAACCCTGTGAAATCGCCTCCTGAAGTTGGACTGTATTGCTGGGTTGAAATCGTGCGAGTTCAGCTGAACTCATACCACTTCTAACCTGCTCCAATGTGAACCTAAGCTAAAGGATGTATTTTTTCTCCAAAAATAACCCATATACATATATTTTATTAGGATTTTATGTGGTAGATCAACACAAAGTGGCACATAATTGTACAGTGGAAAGAAAATGATAGATGGTTTTCAAAATTTTTTACAAATAAAGTATGGTGTGCATTTATATTCAGCCCCCTTTACTCTGATACCCCTAACCAAAAGCTAGTGGAACCAATTGCCGTCAGAAGTCACCTAATTAGTAAATAGAGTCCACCTGTGTGTAATTTAATCTCTCTTTAAATACATATAAAAGTGATCAGCGCAATTTCCCAAACATCAATATAAATGCAAGGGAATATTGAAAACAAAACGTCCAAATATTAAGTAATGACAAAATTCTAGATGTCATTGTAAATAAAGTGAAGAGTGCAAAAGTGGTTGAAATAAAAAAGTCCAAAATGTTGATCCAAACAAAAGTAGATAGGTAAACAGTCCTTCAAATTTGACTCCACAAACAATAAGTGATCCTGTGCCTTCACACACCTAATCAGTGCTCACAGAACTCTCACCTCCATAAAGTGATGAATTAGCCTTAAGGGTAAATATGGTGATGGTGACCTCCCACTTCAGGCTCCCAGCTGCCGACTCTTGGTATAACGCTATATATATACTCTTGGTATAATGCTCAGAGTTCCGGATTGCATGTGGGAATGAAATAAATGCCTCCCATAGTGTAAATTGTTTAAACACCAAAAGATTTATTTAAAGACAATTGGAAGCATACATAGAAAGTAGTTAAAAGCGCATTGGAGCGTTACAGACACCTCTCACGTCATTTTCGGTCCGCTACTCACTTCCGGCCACACCCTACGCGTTATATCACATCATGTGACTTCATCAGGGGCCCTGTAGGAGTCCCCTGATGAAGTCACGTGAGTAGCGGGCCGGAAGTGAAGTGAGAGGCGCCTGTAACTGTTTAAACAATTTACACTATGGGAGGCATTTATTTATTTCTCACATGCAATCCGGAACCCTGAGCATTATACCAAGAGTCGGCAGCCGGGAGCCTGGAAGTGGGAGGTTGCCATCTCCATATTTACCCTTAAGGCTGATTCATCACTTTATAGAGGTGAGAGTTCTGTGAGCACTCAGCAGGTGTGTGAAGGCACAGGATCACTTATTGTTTGTGGAGTCAAATTTGGACTGTTTACCTATCTACTTTTGTTTGGATCAACGTTTTGGACTGTTTTATTTCAACCACTTTTGCAATCACTTTATTTGCTGTGACAGCTAGAACTTTGTCATTATTTAATATTTGGACATTTTAATTTCAATATTCACTTGCATTTATATTGATGTTTGGGAAATTGCGCTGATTACGTTTAGTTTATTGCTACATGTGTATTGTGAACACTTCAGATCTTGCAGTAGTTTCATTATCACTTTTGTTAGTTGCTATTTACTCACTTAGTAACGCGGGGGACTAGTTTTCAATTTTTCTGTATAAATACAGCTGTTCTGTGAAGCCCTCAGAGGTTTGTTAGAGAACCTTAGTGAACAAACAGCATCATGAAGGCCAAGGAACACACCAGACAGGTCAGGGATAAAGTTGTGGAGAAGTTTAAAGCAGGGTTAGGTTATAAAAATATATCCCAAGCTTTGGACATCTCACAAGGCACTGTTTAATCCATCACCCGAAAATGGAAATTGTATGGCAACACACATTAAAGTGCCTACTGCTTCAACATGTTTTTTTTATGTGTTTTTGATGCTTCGGTGGTGCTTCGATGAAGCTTCAGTGGAGCTTTAGTAAAACTTCGGTGATGCTCTTTTGAAGCTTTGTTGAAGCTTAGGAATGCCCTGTGTGTGTGTGTGTGGATATCTCATACTTGCAATTTCTCCAAAACAAAGCAAAGCTAAAGCTGAATTAAAGCCTCTCAAAAGCTGCAGGTGCTTCAAGCAAGTCTTTGAAGATGCTTTTGAAGCATCACTAAAGCTACATGGGGTATAATTTTTGAAGCGAAGCCAAAGCAAGGTGTAAACAGGACTGTAAGCTAACCATTTTATTTAGTGACAGGGGCTTTGACTGCCGTTCAGAGAGTTTTAACACAGCCTGTCTGAAGCCATGTTTTGAAGCAAGTGTAAACTAGCCCTAATGCTGCATACACACGGTCAGAATTTCCGTAAAAAAAAGTGTGATGGGAGCTTTTGGTCAGATATTCCGACCGTGTGTATTCTCCATCCAACTTTTTCTGTCTGAATTTCCGCCAGCAAAAGATTGAGAGCTGGTTCTCTATTTTTCCGATGGAAAAAGTTCTTGATGGAAATTCCGTTCGTCTGTATGCAATTCCGACGCGCAAAAAAACATGCATGCTTGGAAACAATTCGACGCATGCTCAGAAGCATTGAACTTCATTTTCTCGGCTCGTCGTAGTGTTGTACGTCACCGCGTTCTTGACGTTCGAAAGTTCAGAGATCTTTTGTGTGTCAGTGTGTATGAAAGCCAAGCTTGAGCGGAATTCCATTGGAAAAACCATCCAAGATTTTTCCGATGGAAATTCCGCTCGTGTGTACAGGGCATTACTGTGTTTTCCTGCCTCATTGATAAACAAACCCTTTAGTCTAAAATGCAGAACCTTAGTTTCAGGGGTGTCACAGAGAAGTGATTCCAAATGCTCAGGAGTTCAGGTTTCAGACAGCATTGACGTGCCTACCCCCTCTTTGGCATTGATGTTGCAGGTGGCAAGCATCTTCACCTCTTTTGAGATGTGCAAGGAGGTTATTACAGAGTTAACCACCTCAGAACCACACTTTCTTCTATATAAGACCAGCATTTTTTTTTTTTTTGCAAGATGTGTTGGCTGCAAGCCAAACACATTTTTGTTATTGTAGTCTGCCTAATGTGTTGTGTAGGGTTGCACCGATACTGTTTTTATATCAGCGAGTACAAGTAACAATACTTTAGGCCAAGTACTCGCTGATAACGAGTACCGATACTTTGCAGTGCAATTTGCGTCAATACAAAATAAATGGACGCAAATCGAACTGCAAAGAATCACATGCAATTTGAACAGGAATATGGCTAG
Source organism: Aquarana catesbeiana (assembly GCF_042186555.1). Classification (NCBI taxonomy): domain Eukaryota; kingdom Metazoa; phylum Chordata; class Amphibia; order Anura; family Ranidae; genus Aquarana; species Aquarana catesbeiana. The sequence goes on from NC_133325.1 coordinate 192,500,328, forward strand.
ATTCCTATCTGAATCGCATGCAATTTCCTCCACCATTTCTGGGTATGTGTATAGAAAGGGAAAAGTGCCGTTTATTGGGCAGTTTATTATAAATATTAGAACGCACATTAATACATATCTGGTCAAATGCAAAATCTGCATAAGTGTGCCGGTCCTGCCGATGATAGAAAGTCACGGTCGCTGGAGCAGAATTTCCAAGACCCCATGGGTATAGGGCAGAAGTGATGTCAGCTTGGGGGTGAACTCCTATACATCTCCTCCAGCCCTGTGAGCACCTCCAGCGGCCGTGATTTTCTATCATCAGCTGGACCTGGACACCTTTGCGGATTTTGCATTTAAACTGTACTTAATGTGTGTTCTAATAATAAACTGCCCACTAATTGGTGCTTTTCCCTTTCTATACACACACCCAGGAGCCGTGGGGGAAATTACATGTGATTTGAACAGGAATCGCACCAAATTCCTGTTCAAATCGCATGTGATTCTTTGCAGTGCAGTTTGCACCCATTCATTTTATATTGACGCAAATTGCACCGCAAAGTATCAATTTTCGGTATTGGGAGCATTTTCACAAGTACTCGTGAAAATGCTCGGTGTCGGTGCATGCCTAATGTTGTGCATTTTGGAGGGGTGGGAGGTATAAAGCTTTTATTTGGTAGCTTACCTGAATGCATATATTTTTATCTTTTGGTTTCCTTGTAGGAAGGTATTGAAAATTGAACAAAAAATGTCTCCAGTGATTTGTAGTGTAAGGCCCTTTTTACACAAAGGGTCTTATCAGGTCCAACTGCCTGTTTAGGCGAATCGAAATGGAGAGAAGTCGGATGTAAACGGACAGCGGAGTCCTTATATGCAGAAGAATCTGGGGTTTTACTAACTGTTAGGTCCCTTTTACTAGGGGTGAACTCCAGTTAAATCAGCAGAGGATCTGTCCACTGATCCCCTGCTGATCAGAGCAGAGTGGGCTCTGCCCGTGCCTGCTCTAGACACAGACCTGTCATCCACCCACTCTGCTCTGCTCAGCAGGGGATCAGTGGACAGATCCTCTGCTGATTTAACTGGAGTTCATCCCCAGTAAAAGGGACCTAACAATTAGTAAAACCCCAGATTCTTCTGCATATAAGGACATTTAGGAAAGACTTAGGGAAATTGTCTTATTTGTTATGAACTCTATTCACATTTATGTCCTCCTTCAGCCTCTAAAGTAGCAGACCATCCTACTGTTATTTATATTGCTTTAGAGAGTTACATCCATCCATGCATATAAATTAGTAGCACTTTAATACACAAGCATGAATAGACTGTAAAACCATTCAAGTAAAGTCTGGTGAGAACACAGCCTGGCCAGCAGAAAAGGAAGTTGTCCAAGTATTGTCAACACTGACCATTTGTTTCCCATGGCTTGTTTTGATTGTCCCCTTTGTTGCTCATGTGTTGTCACATTTGCCAGCGTGTTACCAACGTATAATGGCCAGTGAGTTACCTTCATTTTCCTAGGTATGCTTTGTCCTCTCCAGGATGATTTCCTCTTACTTTTGTTCTGATAAACACTGCCTGTGGGATAGGAAGTGAGGATAGCTCTCTCCACCAGAAACACGACCTACCTCCACCTACTTCCACCCACAGGACCAGTGCATAGCTATAAAATGTTAACACCCACACAACAGCCCATTCCTTGTTCATCGCTAGGAAGGAACTGGGTGGGTTTGGTATGCTGCCATGGATAGGCACCAGGAAAAGAAAATTACGGTAAGTATGATACAATTTTTTGTTTTCCTGGTGCCTCCATGGCAGCATACGTATGATAGATCAATAACTAGCTATCAGGGTGGGAAGCTTCAGCAAATTCTATCATAAGATAGTGAGTAAGCTACTGGCTTCCTGCCAAAGACAGGTGTAGTGAGGACTACTAAGCCCATCAGTAGTCCCGAAAGAATGCGCCATAATAGAATCAGATTGGTTCCCCTGCTGGTCATGTTGGCTGACATCTCTGCATAAGGTGCCCACGATGTTCAGATGCTGCTGGAGGAATGTACAGCAACTATTTTCGGTGGTTGCAGCCCAGCCATATAGCGGGACCTTAGAATTAACTTTAGGAACCACAAGGTGATTGTGCGCTGGAGCCTTCTATAGCTACGTTGGCTAGCCAATGACTGTTTGTAAGTGTGCCATCATTGATCTGGATGTATTGAAGGAGTACTTCACCTAAGTCGGACAAAACAATCCCACTACAGGATAGGCAAACAAATGCCCACAGGCTCTTGATGCCATGACAACAGCAAGGCTGTGAACTTCCTGCGGCTTGAAGAGCTTCCACAATAATTCCAGAAGCTGGCTTCAGATAAGGGCGAATGTCCGCCTGGTAGAAAAACAATTGAGCACCATCCGCGATACCCTCCCCATCCGCACAAACATTAAAATCCCCAGGACAGGCCCTGTAGCATACCCCCTCAAGGGGACACGTCCCCAAAGCCTGCCCTAAAAACTACAGTGCAGATGGAAAAAAGGACAACGAACAGCACCCAAATGCTCCTGCAGCAAGTGTGTTAATCTTGCTATAATCACCCCAAGCTCCTGGCAGAACATAGGGAAAGTGAGGATAGAAGCCTAGGTGGCAGCCTTGCCGATCTGAGAAACCACAGTCTGCAGCCAAAGTTCAGGATGCATTCATAGATTTAGTAGAGTGCATCTAGTCAGGACAGGATGGAACCTGAACCCTAGAATATGGAGTTGGTTGATGGTCTACTGAGTCAACTTGACATCATGGAGCTAGAAACAAACAGGAGCATCAGTACAGGATCCATCTTGAAATACAAGGGGAAAGTAAAGGCTGAGAGGAACTTTCCAATATGACCACATCCAACCAAGAGACGGAATAATGCCGCGTACACACGGTCGGACTTTACGGCAGACTTTGCCCGGCAGACTTTTCAACGTACTTTACGATGGACTTTCTGAATGAACGGACTTGCCTACACACTGTCCACCAAAGTCTGTCGAATTCGTACGTGATGACGTACGACTGGACTAAAACAAGGAAGTTCATAGCCAGTAGCCAATAGCTGCCCTAGCGTGGCTTTTTGTCCGTCAAACTAGCATACAGACGAGCGGACTTTTCGACCGGACTCGATTTCGACGGATTAATTTAAAACATGTTTCAAATCTAAGTCCGTCCAACTTTTGAGAAAACAAAGTCCGCTGGAGCCCACACACGATCGAATTGTCTGACGAAATCCAGTCCGCCGGGCAAAGTCTGCCGTAAAGTCCGCTCGTGTGTACACGGCATAAGAATGAATAAGGATGTCCTGTTTGAGGAGACAGATAGAAACAACCCTGAGCAAGATGGAGAACTGGGTTATAACAACCTTGTCTTATGTTAAACCTGTGAAAGGTTCCATGCCAGACAAGGTCACCAGTCTTGAACAGTCACCTCCCCAAGTGAAGGCTACGAGTGAACTACTTAAGATCCCACAAAGTCACATGGGCAGCAATATTAAGAGCCGAATGCTGATCTAGGCCTGGCTGCAGGAAAAGACTTGTCCAGTGAATAAACTTTTGGGGAGAAAGTCCTGAGGCTTACACCAAAATAAGCAATCACCACATGACAGCAATAGATTTAACAAGAAGTAGACCTCCCTACTTAGCTTTAAGGGATTCTTATGCCCTGTACACACGAGCGGACTTTTCGACTGGACTGGTCCGAGGGACCGAATCCGGAGGACAATCTGACCATGTGTGGGCTTCATCCGACCTTCAGCGGACTGTTTCTGTCGAAAATCTGACGGACTTTAGATTTGGAACACGTTTCAAATCTTTCCGCTGGACCTAGTTCCTATCGAGAAATCCGTTCGTCTGTATGCTAGTCCGACGGACAAAAACCGACGCTAGGGCAGCTATTGGCTACTGGCTACGGACTTCCTTATTTTAGTCCAGTCGTACGTCATCACGTACGAATCCGTCAGACTTTAGTGTGATTGTGTGTAGCCAAGTCCGTTCATTTGAAAGTCCGTCGGAAGTCCGTCAAAAGTCCGTCGAAAGTCCGTCGGAAAGACTGTCAGACCTTTGTTGCTGAAAAGTCCGCCCGTGTGTACAGGGCATTAGATTCCACAATGCCCGGTCTCAAAATTTGAGCTTCAATTATCAAGCTGAGTAAAAAAAGGGTGTAGGTATGGCGCTGCTCTGATGTGGTGCGATTTTTATAGTTGCCTTATGTGATGACCTAATTGGAATCTGCTGACTAAATGTGTTGTCTTGCAAAATTCTAGGGTTATAAACCTAATATACAATATGGTGCTTAGAAAGTGACTTCTTTACAGAAAACATATCATATAAACAAAATAAAAGATATGTTTAAAAAATTAAAGTATAAAGTGGCACGTGATATAGCCTTAACCACTTCAGCCCCGGAAGGATTTACCCCCTTCCTGACCAGAGCACTTTTTACAATTTGGCACTGCGTCGCTTTAACTGCTAATTGCGCGGTCATGCAATGCTGTAACCAAACGAAATTTGCGTCCTTTTCTTCCCACAAATAGAGCTTTCTTTTGATGGTATTTGATCACCTCTGCCGTTTTTATTTTTTGCGCTATACACGGAAAAAGACCGAAAATTTTGAAAAAAAATGATATTTTCTACTTTTTGTTCTAAAAAAAATCCAATAAACTCAATTTTAGTCATACATTTAGGCCAAAATGTATTTGGCCACATGTCTTTGGTAAAAAAAATGTCAATAAGTGTATATTTATTGGTTTGCGCAAAAGTTATAGCACCTACAAACTAGGGTACATTTTCTGGAATTTACACAGTCTTTAATTTATGACTGCCTATGTCATTTCTTGAGGTGCTAAAATGACAGGGCAGTACAAAACCCCCACAAATGACCCCATTTTGGAAAGTAGACACCCCAAGGAAATTGCTGAGAGGCATGTTGAGCCCATTGAATATTCATTTTTTTTGTCCCAAGTGATTGAATAATGAAAAAAAAAAAAAAAAAAAAAAAAAATTACAAAAAGTTGTCACTAAATGATATATTGCTCACACAGGCCATGGGCATATGTGGAATTGCACCCCAAAATACATTTAGCTGCTTCTCCTGAGTATGGGGATACCACATGTGTGGGACTTTTTGGGAGCCTAGCCGCATACGGGGCCCCGAAAACCAATCACTGCCTTCAGGATTTCTAAGGGCGTACATTTTTGATTTTACTCCTCACTACCTATCACAGTTTTGAAGGCCATAAAATGCCCAGATGGCACAAACCTCCCCCAAATGACCCCATTTTGGAAAGTAGACACCCCAAGCTATTTGCTGAGAGGCATGTTGAGTCCATGGAATATTTTATATTTTGACACAAGTTGCGGGAAAGTGACAATTTATTTTTTTATTTGTTTTTTTTTTGCACAAAGTTGTCACTAAATGATATATTGCTCACACAGGTCATGGGCATATGTGGAATTGCACCCCAAAATACATTCTGCTGCTTCTCTTGAGTACGGGGATACCACATGTGTGGGACTTTTTAGGAGCCTAGCCGCGTACGGGACCCCGAAAACCAATCACCGCCTTCAGGATTTCTAAGGGTGTACATTTTTGATTTCACTCTTCACTGCCTATCACAGTTTCAGAGGCCATGGAATGCCCAGGTGGCACAAACCCCCCCAAATGACCCCATTTTGGAAAGTAGACACCCCAAGCTATTTGCTGAGAGGCATGGTGAGTATTTTGCAGCTCTCATTTGTTTTTGAAAATGAAGAAAGACAAAAAAAAAAATTTTTTTTTTCTTTTTTTAATTTTCAAAACTTTGTGACAAAAAGTGAGGTCTGCAAAATACTCACTATACCTCTCAGCAAATAGCTTGGGGTGTCTACTTTCCAAAATGGGGTCATTTGGGGGGGGTTTGTGCCACCTGGGCATTCCATGGCCTCCGAGACTGTGATAGGCAGTGAAGAGTGAAATCAAAAATTTACGCCCTTAGAAAGCCTGAAGGCGGTGCTTGGTTTTCGGGGTCCCATACGTGGCTAGGCTCCCAAAAAGTCTCACACATGTGGTATCCCCGTACTCAGGAGAAGCAACAGAATGTATTTTGGGGTGTAATTTCACATATTCCCATGGCATGTTTGAGCAATATATAATTTAGTGACAACTTTGTGCAAAAAAAAAAAAAAAAAAAAAATAATTTGTCTCTTTCCCGCAACTTGTGTCACAATATAAAATATTCCATGGACTCGACATGCCTCTCAGCAAATAGCTTGGGGTGTCTACTTTCCAAAATGGGGTCATTTGGGGGGGTTTGAACTGTCCTGGCATTTTATGCACAACATTTAGAAGCTTATGTCACACATCACCCACTCTTCTAACCACTTGAAGACAAAGCCCTTTCTGACACTTTTTGATTACATGAAAAAATTATTTTTTTTTTGCAAGAAAATTACTTTGAACCCCCACACATTATATATTTTTTTAAAGCAAATGCCCTACAGATTAAAATGGTGGGTGTTTCATTTTTTTTTTTCACACAGTATTTGCGCAGCGATTTTTCAAACGCATTTTTTGGGGAAAAAACACACTTTTTTACATTTTAATGCACTAAAACACACTATATTGCCCAAATATTTGATGAAATAAAAAAGATGATCTTAGGCCGAGTACATGGATACCAAACATGACATGCTTTACAATTGCGCACAAACGTGCAGTGACAACAAAATAAATACATTTTTAAAAGCCTTTAAAAGCCTTTACAGGTTACCACTTTAGATTTACAGAGGAGGTCTACTGCTAAAATTACTGCCCTCGATCTGACCGTCGCGGTGATACCTCACATGCATGGTGCAATTGCTGTTTACATTTGACGCCAGACCGACGCTTGCGTTCGCCTTAGCGCGAGAGCAGGGGGGACAGGGGTGCTTTTTTTTTTTTTTTTTTTTTTCTTTATTATTTTTTTGCTTTTTTATCTTATTTTAAAACTGTTCCTTTCATTTTTTTTTTTTTTTTAATCATTTTTATTGTTATCTCAGGGAATGTAAATATCCCCTATGATAGCAATAGGTAGTGACAGGTACTCTTTTTTGAAAAAATTGGGGTCTATTAGACCCTAGATTTCTCCTCTGCCCTCAAAGCATCTGACCACACCAAGATCGGTATGATAAAATGCTTTCCCAATTTCCCAATGGCGCTATTTACATCCGGCGAAATCTAAGTCATAAAATGCTCGTAGCTTCCGGTTTCTTAGGCCATAGAGATGTTTGGAGCCACTCTGGTCTCTGATCAGCTCTATGGTCAGCTGGTTGAATCACCAGCTGCATTCTCAGGTTCCCTGTTGAGACAGGAGAGCCAGAGAAAAACACGGAAGACGGTGGGGGGGGGGGGGCATTCTCTCCCACTGCTTGTAAAAGCAGTCTAGAGGCTAATTAGCCGCTAGGATTGCTTTTACATGAAAGCCGACCGCTGGCTGAAAAGAATGATACCAAGATGATACCTAAACCTGCAGGCATCATTCTGGTATAACCACTCAAAGTCGTGAATGGCGTACCTGAAGACAAAAAAATGGTTAACAATAAAGCACAGTAAACGGTAAAGTATAAAAAATTGCAGACCTGAAAAGCAAACATGATAAAACATAATAACAATAAAACATTGCAGAATAGAATACAGTAAAAAAGAGCAGAACAATAGAGAGAATAGAGAGAGAGAGAGAGAATAGAGAGAGAACAATAAAACTACAACTATTATTTTTTATTTTATATTTTTGTTTGTGTTTTTTTTTTTTTTTTTTTTTTTTACACTTTTTTTGTAACTGTAACTTTTATAACTGTAACCGGTTCCAGGTTCGGGTCTCTCAAAATGCGATGGCATCTTGGGAGACCCTGTGAAAGTGTGTCCTAGTCTGTGCAATGCTGTACCCTACGCTAATACTCAACTAGTGAATGGTAGCGTTCAAAACATTCACCAATGCAAAGACCAGGATTGTCAGGACAGGAGGGACAATAATAGCGGGTGTCACGCCTATATCCGCACTTGCTGCAGACACAACATCTTTTTTGGGGGGGTTCGTTGGGTAGGGGTACTCGGGAGGACATAAAAATGCCTCTCATGCAGCCGACTGCATTTGGTTGGGGATGTGAATGGGGGAAGTACGGGCGCTGCAGAAGTGGTGGGTTCCCAATTAGGATTGGCGAATGCAGCAGGAAGGGCACTATGGGCATGACGGGCCTGTGTTTGTCTTCTTGGTGGCAGCGGGACACTATTTGTGCTTGCCACCTCACCAGCTTGAACTGCACTTATGGGACTCGCCACGTCACCAAGTGTTACTGCAGTGCTGGTTTGACTACGACCGGGGTGTACTAGGCCGCTGGCGCTTGCCAGTTCACCAAAACGCTACCAAAAAAACTGTTAACGATCGCAGGGATCAGGCCTGACTCTGCGAACGCTGCAGTTATGCATTTAGTGTTTTGTAAGTGACAGTGATCGATCGATACTGCACTTGGGTGGGCTGGGCTGGGCCGGGCGGAGGGGCAAAACGCAGGTGCTAGCAGGTATCTGGGTTGATCCCACTAACACTGCGTTTTTGGGAACCCTAAACTGCTGGGGACGCTAGTATAGATCTGATCGGATCAGATATTGATCAGTTCAGATACTATACCACTAAGGGAGGTGTACGGTGCGTGCGTGGGTGTTAGCGCTACTGGCACTAACCTGACGCTGCCTGGGGCTGGTGCTTGCCAGTTCACCAAAACGCTACCAAAAAAAACTGTTAGCGATCGCAGGGATCAGGCCTGACTCTGCGAACGCTGCAGTTATGCGTTTAGTGTTTTGTAAGTGACAGTGATCGATCGATACTGCACTTGGGTGGGCTGGGCTGGGCCGGGCGGAGGGGCAAAACACAGGTGCTAGCAGGTATCTGGGTTGATCCCGCTAACACTGCGTTTTTGGGAACCCTAAACTGCTGGGGACGCTAGTATAGATCTGATCGGATCAGATATTGATCCGTTCAGATACTATACACTAAGGGAGGTGTACGGTGCGTGCGTGGGTGTTAGCGGTACTGGCACTAACCTGACGCTGCCTGGGGCTGGTGCTTGCCATTTCACCAAAATGCTACCAAAAAAACTGTTAGCGATCGCAGGGATCAGGCCTGACTCTGCGAACGCTGCAGTTATGCGTTTAGTGTTTTGTAAGTGACAGTGATCGATCGATACTGCACTTGGGTGGGCTGGGCCGAGCTGGGCGGAGGGGCAAAATGCAGGTGCTAGCAGGTATCTGGGCTGATCCCGCTAACACTGTGTTTTTGGGAACCCTAAACTGCTGGGGACGCTAGTATAGATCTGATCGGATCAGATATTGATCTGTACAGATACTATACCACTAAGGGAGGCGTATGCTGCGTGCGTGGGTGTTAGCGGTACTGGCGCTAATCTGACGCTGCCTGGGGCGACGCATATCACCGTCGGGTGATCAGGGGGCTAAACCTTTATTCGGTAATAAACGGCGGGTGCCCTGACACTATAAAAAATAAACAAACTAACCAGCGTCACCCGTAACACTTATACGGTGATCAGTGGTGAAAGGGTTAACTAGGGGGCAATCAAGGGGTTAAAACATTTATTAGGTAGTATATGGGGGTCCCTGTCGCTATAAAACGCTGACGGTGAACCTAAATATTTACGTCCCTAACTAGCGTCACCAGCGACACTAATACAGCGATCAGAAAAATGATCGCTTAGCGACACTGGTGACAGGGGGTGATCAAGGGGTTAAAACTTTATTAGGGGGGGTTAGGGGGGTACCCTAGACCTACAGGGGGCCTAACACTCACTGCCCTAACACTGTAACTGTCACAAACTGACACCATGCAGTAATCAGAAAAAAAAAAAAAAAAAAAAAAAAAACCTGCTTGGTGTCAGTTTGTGACAGGGGGGGGGGGTGATTGGGGGGGGATCGGGGGGCGATCGGGGGGGGGATCGGGGTGTTTTGTGTGCCTGGCATGTTCTACTGTGTGTGTGTGTGTTGTGCACTTACATTGCGGTCTTCTCTCCTCGGCCCGGAACGGAAAATACCGAGCCGAGGAGAGATGACATCATTTCCTCTGCCTCTGTGTACAATACAGAGGCAGGGAAATGATGCCATTGGCTGAGAGCGATCGCGAGGGGGGGGCCACGAATGGATGGCCTCCCCCTCACCTCCGATCGCCGGAGAAGATTTGCCGACCGCCGCAGGCACCGGGGGGGGGTCCGATCGGACCCCCCACCCGCGGGCAGGCAAGGACGTACATACACGTCCTTTTGCCTGCCTGTGCCATTCTGCCGACGTATATAGTCGTGCGGCGGTCGGCAAGTGGTTAAAAGACCAATTTATACTTGCTTTCCAATTGTGCTACACCCTCTGGTGTCTGTGTTATTGAATTAGAGAAAGTGGTGTGGGTTACCCCTCTGGATATTGATTACAGGTGGGAATGGTTAAATATGCAAATGAAAATTACAAATGGATGTCACATATGCCAAAACTGAAGGTGGAAAACTGCTGGTTACAAATATGTGAATACTTATAATTAAAGTGCCTTGTGCTAAATGTGGGTTATAGATATCGCAATTCTATATCACATACCATTTCATTTTTAGCTATCTAAGTGCAAAAAACGTGCTAGTTATACTAAAATCATAAAGTGACTGGTGCTTAAACAGTTAAAAAGGTGATTTGTGCTTCATAAGCCCAGTACTTGCTGGAAAAATATATATACATAGTTATGATGAAGAGTCTTTTATATGGCTCAAAAAGTCTTTTTTTTAAAATATGGTTTGGAAAGGGTTAAGACCTCATTGGGAGGTAGTGTTGTAGTAAACAATTCCTTGTTCAAGTGCTGGTCTTGTGATGGTGCTCCTTAACCGGGATCTAATTATGCTTGCACACACCGAATAGGGACACCCCTGCAGGCATAGGTGTGCGCAGCCTATTGCATTAGGGTGTGCACCCCAAGGTTCAAACACTTGCGCCTTTCTCTGCAGCCTCAGCTCACGGGGCAGTGAATGAATGGGAAGTGCTCTGTGCTGAGTGGCTTCCTGTTCATTCACAAACGGAAGCATGGTAACCACAAAGTAAATAGTGAAACAGTTTACTATGCTTCAGTTATGAATAGACACAGTGAGCGAGTGTGTTGTCTGTGTTCATTTAGAAAAGGAAGGGGCTGGTAAATTACATATTTACAGGCCCCTTCTCCTGCTCTCCATCCTGAAGCATACTCCACAGCAGCAGAGAAAGGAGAGAAGCCAGCAGCACTGCGGGGTGGAGGGGCCAACAAGGGGGGGAAGTCTGGGCAGTAGGGGGAATCCGCATCACACATAGTGATTAGGGTGTGCCCAGGCACACCTGGCACACCCACTGCGCACGCCTATGCCTGCAGGGGTATGAGCAGTCACAGTGTTTGCCACTGTGTGGCAGCCCTGGATGTCTCTGGTCCATGCTGTGAATGTTGCTATACCGGCTTAGAATATTTTCACCATAGAAAAGAGGGAATGTCCATAGCATGAAACCATTTAAAACCTTTATTGTACCATATATCAAGATTGTACTCACATTTTGAAAGATACTGATAAGCGTGTGATAAAAAGTCAGTGGTGATCAGCTTGTATTCGTCTATCTGGAGGTGACGCAAGACGTGGATAAGTCCCGCCCTACGCGTTTCGTCATTGGACATCTGCTGGTGCATCCATCTTGCTACACCTCCCTGGTTTAAATAGTATATTGTGTGCTTGGTGCGACTGCGCACTGTTGCTTCTCAGCGGCCATTTTGGGGTGGATGTTACAGACCGGAGTCCGGGCCCTTGGCTATAAAGCCTACTTCTAACTACGACCCATCAGTCTTTCCCCGTATGCTAGATGAGGGCTAGTATCCGGGTCGGTGACACCATAATTGCGTTTAGCATCGGCATCATCATATGCTTTTGGGATATTTACGTATTTATTGATTAATAAAGATGATGTTCCCATTACGTAAATGAATCCCCATATTTTTATGCACAAGATATATTATTTTAGCATATATGTACAACATTTAAATTAAACCTTATGGATAGCCTAAAATCTTTAATAAAATAACCAGAGATCCTTCATATAGTAATTGAGAATAATAAAAAAAAATGTTATATGCATACATACATTAAAATTAGAAATATTAAAATGTACTATACTATGTTTTCTAATTAATGGGTCGTTAGACCTCATTTATAGGACAATACATTTATTGAAAAATTAAAAATAATTAAAAATTATGTAAATTGATGCTGGGGAGATGGGCGTGACCGGAGGTTGAGGGGAGGGGGAGGACATTGCGGGACCGGACCCAGCTGCTCTCCCTAATGGTGGAAGCCTAGATGCTGTAGCGGCTCTCCCTATACCTATGCCGGCCAGATTTCGTGGAGGCAGGTAGTACAATTAAGCCTGTTGGCTATACAGATCCGACCGGAGTTTCGATCTATGTTTCCCTGGGGACAGGTGCCTGCACGCTCATCAGAGCAGCTGCGTTAGTTGAGAGTGGGGGGAGGACGCTGACGAGCTGAGCAGCTGATCGGACGGCCGTGCGGAGAGGATTTTTCAGGTACGCTGAGTGCTGTGAGAGAGCCATCCCGTGGTATCCCTGGATGGGATCTTGGAACCTGCCCCCCTGGTGCGTCCCCTGGCGAGATCCTGTTGTGGAGTGTGGGGAGGAGGACGCTGAAAGTCGGAGCAGTTGTTGAAAGAAGGGGGGTGAGTGCATTGAGCTAGTGCTGTATCTGCATAGTCAGTGGTGACTCTCTCCTGGGGCTAATAGTACACTCCTTGGGAAGAGGGAGGAGGCACTTGGCAGAGACTGTGCAGCCGTTTATACCGGAAGACCCAAGGGGTGATTGGAGGCAAGATGACTAGGAAGAAAGGGTCAGAGCAGGCTGCAGCACAGGAAGGAGCCGGGGCGCATAACCCGCGTGGCCCTAAGGATAAAGTAGGAGCAGCCGCGAAACTGGAGCGTTTTGCCCATACACCAAATTGCACGCCTAAGAAAAGCAGCCAGGAGGGGGGTGCGCAACATCAGGGGGCGCAGGCCAACCACCCTGGGGGAAGGAAAAGTCAAGGACCAGCAGAAGTATGTGCACAATACTTTCGGAATCGGCATCACAAACATACCTGGAAAGGGAGAGTGGATCGAGCAATGAAATAATAGAGGGTAAAGGGCCACTAGAGCAGGAACCATCTCTAAAGGACATTCTCCTAGCAATCAATGTCTGTAAAACCTCTTTGTCGGACTTATCGAATCAGCTTAGAGGCATCAGAGATGATTTATTCATGCTGAAAGGGGATATGCAGGAGGTATGCGCTCGGACTACCGCTCTCGAGGAGAGACTCAGTCAGGTGGAGGACGACGTGAACCCAATGAGACATGAAATTAAAAGGATGAAGGAGCAAGTGGATATGTGTTTATGGAAAATGGATGAATACGAGAATAGGGCACGCAGGAAGAATGTGAGGGTTCTGGGTCTCCCCGAAAGGAGCGAGGGTAACAACCCCGTAGAATATATGGAGGGTTGGTTCAGGGACATGTTTGGCAAAGACTCTTTTTCTAAATTTTTCGCAATTGAACATGCACACAGAGTTGCTTTTAGGGCTCCATTGTCAGGGGGTCAGCCAAGGCCTCTCATTGTCAAACTTATGTTTTTTAGAGATAAAGTTACCATTCTCCAGAAAACAAGGGAGATGAAAAACATACAGTATAATGGTGCAAGAATATCTCTATACCCAGAGAGACAGAGAGCAAAGTTTATAGAGTGTAAACGGAAACTACAGCAGCATAAAATTGGCTATGCACTATTATACCCAGCCCGCTTGCGGGTAACAGCAAATGGGGAGGTGAAGCTCTTTAATGCTCCTGCAGAAGTTTTCTCATAACTGGAGAAGAATGAAGGAAGGCTACAGCATGGTGAAGGGTTATAGAGGGAAAGAGGGGAAGAGGAGAAGGATAAAATACGTTTTTGGGGTTTTTGTTCAGCGGATTAATGGATATTGTTTTTTTTTTTTTTTTTCCTTCTTCTCTTTCCTTCCCCTTCTCACTGATGTATTTTTTAGAGGTGTAGGTTTAGGGGGGTAGTAGATTTAATCCTTTGCACATTGGTTATGTTGGGGGTAATTCCCCTCTTATAAATGTTCGGGTAGCAACGTAAAAGGGGAAAGGAGGAACACCCACGTTTAGGGGGTTAACACGGTCACTTTAGAAGCCCAGGATATGGGCCCAAGGGCGGGCAAGGGGGGGGGGGGGGGGGAGGGATGGGGTGGGGGGGGGTTATGGGGGGGGGGGGAGGGAGGGTGGGGTGGATTGGAGGAAAGGGTATGTATAAGGTTGTAAGGGGGGAGGAGGGCGGTAGGGTGTGGTGTGGAATGTAGTGAGAAGTATTGAATGTACACAAAAAGCAAAATCACTAAAATTTCAAATATTAGTCACAATGGTTTCAGGATTGAGAACTACTTTGAGCAGAGTTAAGACAAAGGAACAAGTGAATGTTAGGCACTAAAGTTGGTAGGAAGGAAACCTTAGGGATATTTTGGTGTATGAAGATATGTTCATGGAATGTGCGGGGGGTAAGGGAGGTGTGTAAAAAACAGGCAATTTTTTCTATGGCCAGGTCAGGGGATGTCAGGATACTCTGTCTTCAGGAGACCCACCTGGATAAAGGTACAGTTAGTGTTTTGAGAAATAGAAATTATCAAGAGAAGTATCATTCAACACACACCTCGTATTCGAGGGGTGTGAGTGTATTGATAAGCACTGGGATGGTTTTCTCCTGTAGACAGAGTAAACTGGACAAGAAGGGACAGTATGTTTTTCTGTTCTGTAATATTGAGGGTCGGGATTGTATTCTTGCAAGTGTATATATACCTCCACCATTTAACACAGAGATACTCAGTGAACTGATAAGCTTTATAGCGGATTAACCTGGGGTGCCGATAATAGTGACGGGGGACTTTAATATGGCTATGGACAACTGCTTAGATAGGTTCCCGGCAAGGGTGGTTTCTGGAGGGGTACCCAGGGGTCCGCTCCTCCAATTTTGTGATGAGGTAGGGTGGGTGGATATTTGGAGGAAGTGGCATCGGACGTGAAGCAATACTCGTGCCACACTAGGACGCATGCCACTCTATCTAGGATCGATTTAGTGCTCTGCAATGAGGAAGCCCTAAAGATAGTGGTAGGGGTAGACTACGAGCCAAGGGGGCTCTCAGACCATTCTCCAGTAGTTTTTTTAGTTAGAACAGGATTGAGCGTTGGAGGGGGGGAATGGAAATTGAACACCTTTTGGCTCGAAGTAATTGAGGATGACGGGGGGGATTGTAGGTAACCTGAAAGAATTTATAAAGCTGAATTTAGGATCTGCCCCGTTAGGTATAACTTGGGATGCCCTGAAGGCGTTCCTTAGGGGGGTCCTTATACAGAAAATCTCCTATGCTAAGAGGAAATCACAGGCCAAGGAACATAAAATAAAGGAATGGGTGAGGGAGGCGGAAGGCAGATATGTGGAGGAACCAACTTTAGCCAGATATGAGGTCTGGGTAGAGGGTCAGGAGGAATACAGGAAACTAGTTCTGGAGAAAGAGGAAAAAAGGAGAATGTTTCAGAAGCAGAATCTTTTTGGTGAAGGGGAATTGGTGGGAAGAACCTTGGCATTGATAGCTAGAGCAAACCGCCCCTCACCCACTATATCAGCAATATGGGATAGGGAAGGAAGAATCATAAGAACTACCCCCGGCATAGTAGAGGTGTTTAAGGAGTACTATGAAGACCTGTACAAGGCCCCACAGTTGGATGTAGAGGGGGAGATGTGGGAGTTTTTTGAAAAACTGAAAATTGTCCCGTTATCTAGTGAAGATAGGGGAACTTTGGAAACCCCGTTAACACAGGCAGAGCTGCAAAGAGTGGTAATGGAAATGGCGAATCAGAAAGCACCAGGACCCGATGGTTTGCCTATAGAAATTTACAAGAGATATGGAGATGTTTTGCTCCCAAAATTACTGGAAGTTTTGAACGGGGCCATGGTGGAAGGAAGATTGCCTATGTCCATGACAGAAGCTACTATCGTAGTTTTGTTGAAAGAAGGGAAGAATCCGTTAGAGGTAGCCTCCTATAGACCGATCTCACTCTTAAGTACAGACATTAAGATTCTGGCAAAAGCCCTAGCAAATAGGTTAAAAAAGATAATTTCTAAAGTAATACATTCAAATCAAACCGGTTTTATACTGGATAGATCGGTAAGCGTGAACATCAGGCGAGTCTATGGTAATGTATAATTACCTACAGAGAAGGGGGGGAACAGAGCCATTTTGTCACTAGACGCGGTCAAGGCTTTCGATAGCCTTGAATGGCATTATTTGTGGAAAGTACTGGCAGAGTTTAAATTTGGTCCTAATTTTGTGAAATGGCTGAGACTCTTATATGATAAACCAAGAGCCAAAGTTAGGATCAATGGGGAGTGCTCCGAAGGGTTCCAGTTGGGGAGGGGGACGAGACAGGGGTGTCCATTATCGCCCCTGCTCTTCGCCCTCGCAGTGGAGCCATTGGCAGTTGCTCTAAGAACGTTGCAGGAGTTTCGAGGGTTTAAAAGAGGGAGTGAGGAGGAGAAAGTCGCAATGTATGCGGACGATATCCTGTTATTTTTGGAGGATACACAGTCCTCATTGTTAAAAGCCATGAAATTGATTAAAGAATTTGGCCATTTTTCTGGTCTAAAAATGAACTGGGAAAAATCATCACTCTTGCCAATAGACCCCCTGGTAGACCCGCTTCCGAGACAGGTAGATTCAAAAAGGGTGGTAAACCAAATGAGATACTTAGGGGTGAATATAACAAAAGATCCGGGACAGTACATAACAGGTAATGTAGTACCACTAATGGTGAAGTTAAAGCAAAAGAGTCGGTGTGGGGGTAGTCTTCCTCTCTCAGTCGCCGGTAGATGTAATCTTATTAAGATGATATGGATGCTGCAAATTCTATTCGTAATACACAATTCCCCTGTCTGGATCCCAAAACATTGGTTTAAAAAGCTGAACAGTTTGTTCAGAGAACTAATCTGGAAAAATGGGGTGGCAAGGATTGGTTTGCAGGTGCTTCGGCGGCCGAGGGAGGCGAGAGGCTTGGCTCTACCGGACCCCTGGAGTTACTTTCTGGCAGCCCAAATGCAGATTATGAGAGGTAGTAACCTGCCTGAAGAAAGGGCAGGAGGAAGCAGTATATGGCTGAACAACAGCGGTCATGATACAGTTGTGGAAGCAGGGAAGCAGAATTTTTTGGGTATAGCTGTCCCACAACTCAGTTAATGTTTAGAAGCTGGAAGACCGTGAAGGCCGTATTGGGGTATACGGGGTTCTCTGAGTTCTCTCCAATATGGAATAACAAAAATTTAAAAGAGTTTAATGCGATGGGAAAAATAGAGGAATGGGATAGGAGAGGTATCCACTGCTTGGCGCAACTGTATAGGGCAGGGAGTCTGAAATCATTTCAAGAGATAAGAGAGGAGTTTGCAGTCCCCAATAGGTTATTTTTTGGTTATCTGCAAGTAAGGCATGCCCTGGAGATACAATTCAAAGGAAAGGGGATAGAGTGGAACGAAATGCCTTTGTTAAGGAAAGTGGTAAACAACAGAGGCTCTAGAGGGCTGATTTCTGAAATGTACAGGAGTTTAAATATGGCAGGGCAGGAGGGGGTAGCGGACTCCAAAAAGAGAACCAAATGGGAGGAAAAGGTTGGTACAATTACGGAGGATCAGTTGAAGTATGTTTTGGCATTAGGGCCAAGGATCTCTCTGTCACCGGCACAAGGGGTATCCCATTTGTATCTGGTCTGTAGGCTATATTATACTTCAGAAAAACTATTTAGGTTTGGAAGGAGGCAGGATGCAAAATGCCAACATTGCGGGGATGGGAGAGGGGACTTAATACACATGTTCTGGCGATGTCCCAAGGTATTGGGTAGAAATAGTGGAGAAAATCAACGCAGTATTTGGGACCTCGCTAGACATGGAGGCCAGAATGTGTCTTTTGAGTTTGATGGAGAACAATGGTAGGCTGAAAGATACCCAGACCACAATAATAAGATGCCTGTTTCAGGGAAGGAAGGTTATAGCAAGGAAGTGGCAGGCAAAAGACCCCCCAACAGTAGCAGAATGGATGAGAGAGGTTAAAGATATGATTATGAAGGAGGAACTCTGGTATAGAAAAAGAGGTAGTTTGAAGAAATATAAGAAGATATGGAAGCAATGGCTGGAGTATGAATGGTTTGATCAGATATGAGAGCACTAGGTAGAATGGGTGGTGTGAGAATGGGGTGGAGGGAGGGTGGAAGAAATGGTGTGATGGAGGGAGGGGTGGTGTGGAGGGGAGATAAAGGGGAAAATGTTTGGGGATGCCGTTTTTTGTTTCTTCTGTCTTTTGTAGGCTGGCTTTTCTTAGGAAGTTTTTATATGTGATGTGTACATTATTTGCTTGGTTGGACAAGTCTTTATTTCAAATAAAAAATAAGGACGTGAATAAAAAAGATAAGTTGGAAATAAGCCACAATGATGTGAAAAATGAGAGGAGATAAAATTTTGATTTTCAAAGTTGATATTACGTCTCTCAAAAAGATTTTCGCTGAAGTGGAAAAAAAAATAAGAAAAAAAAAATGATGTAAATAATTCAGAATAAGGGAAAGAAATTAAAACTTGAAGGAAAATATTAAAAAATAAAAAATATATAAATAAAAATAGATATATAAAGGGGAAAAAAGGGGAAATTTATATTAAAAAATAGAGGCTATAGAGGCTATATCAATAAAAAAAGAGGGCAGCTTGAAGCTGGATGGCAAAACACATTCCTTGGGAACAGATGATCCAAATTCAGTAGATCCCTTGGAGCAACTGTCTGTCACCCCTTTTAGGTTGGTGTACCATATCTGCCTGGATCAGCCTGGAACACTTTCCATTCCAAACATGTGAGACAAACGAGGGAAGGAAGTACTGAAAGTCACAGGAGCACCCTACCAGAAGACCATTGCACCTGAGCCACTGCACCTGAGCCAAAACTGCCTAGCCTTTAGTTTGACTTCAGGGGCCCGGTAGTCAACCTCTGAAGTTGCCTACCTGGGGCACACCTCCAGGAATAGCTCCAGGGGTAGAAATCACAAGTTTAGGCACTGCTGTCAGATGCAGTCTGCGGGCCAAGACCTGGCAAGGCTGGAGCCTGATGTTTTGCCATGAATACCAATCTAGTCTTTTGCTTGAATTGAAGTATGCCACCTTTATGGCATTGTCTGCTTGGATCCAGATTATATAAAACAGCCCAGAACTTCAGGATGTCACCTTGGAAACCAGGACGCCAACGACAATCAAGCCCCTTTATATGAAGGGTGTCTAGGTCTGTTCCCCAGAATGATCCACAGTCTGAGGTATCTTTCCATGGGGATTCCTTAAAACAGGAAGAGGAGACATTCTTGCACAAGAGACAGAGCCCCCAGCAATAGGGAAATCACCTGACCAAAGGCTGAGTCAACTTGTCCCTCGAAGAACAGAGGCCTGTAAAAGTCTGGGGCGAAACCAGGCCAAAGGAATTGCCTCATATTAGGCTACCCTCAGTTCTAGGCCTTTCATACAAAAGTGGAGATCAAGATCGCTTCTGGTAGACAGCTTGAATCTTGGACTAGAGTGGGTAAAGTTATCAATGAGGAAAAGCACTCTGTCCTGAGCTGTGAGTAGGGCCACCCAAACATTGCCAAGGTGAGTCGGTTTCAGAAACAATTTCTGAAGGCTCTGAACCTATTCAAATTACTGGAATATTTGGAGGACCATGTCAGGTTGCTTGATAAAGCCTGCACCAATTATTCCCCATCTAAGGATCTCTCTATGAGAATATTTCAGGAAGGCAATGAGGCTAGTATTGGGTCCAGCATCCTAATACAGGAGGTGCTGACCAGTAGACAAAGGGCATGATCTCAGAATGGTAGTGCATGGGTCCAAAAGTAAGGCACAGAAATTGCTTAAGGTAAGGGGAAAGAGATGGGAACATTGATTATCTTTGATGCCCACCAAGCCAGAAAGTGTCCCAGGCGAAAGGAGGCAATGCAAATTTTGTATTTTTCTATGGAAAACTTGCATCTGAACTAGGGTTGTACCGATACAGATATTAGAATTGGTACCATTGCATATACCGAGTATTTACCCGAGCACTTGTACTCGGGCAAATGTTCCCAATGCTTCACCCGATACCTTGCATCCCGGAAGTCAGTGGGCGGGCGGAGTGGGTGGGATAAGACAGAGCGCGGGTCCTGGTACAGTGAGAGTCCTTGCAGCAGAGGAAGGTAAGCTTATGGGACAGGGGTGTAGGTCGCAGCCGTGTGCATCCATCAGCATCGGTGACTGGGCCGTCAGAATCGTTAACAGAAGTGACAGACCACCTATCAGTCTTGCATATCAGTGCCAGCAATTAGTGCTGCAAATCAGTGCCCATCTGTACGTGCCACCTATCAGTGCTGCAAATAAGTGCCCATCAGTCAGTACCACCTACCAGTGCTCATCAGCGCTGCTGCATATTAGGGCCTCCTCATCAGTGCAACTGTCACCCCATCAATGCCCTGCATTGCTGCCTCATCCGTGCCACCTGATCCTTTCAGTGCCCATCAGGGCTGCATATTAGTGCCTCCTCATCAGTACCACCCCATCAGTGCTCTTCAGTGCCGCCTCATCAGTGCCCCATTAGTGTAGCTTCATAAGCGAACATCAGTGAAGGAGAGAAAGAACTTATTTACAAAATTTTCTGACAGAAACTTTTTTTTTTTGTAGCAAAAAATCAAACCCAGTGGTGTTTAAATAATGACCACCAAAAGAAGCTCTATTTGTGTGTAAAAAAATTAATGATTAACATTTTTTTATTTGGGTAGTGGCATAACTGCGCAGTGCGCAATTGTCGATCAAAGTGTGACAGCGCTGAAAGCTGAAAATTGACGTGGGCAGGAAGGGGTGAAAGTGCCCGGTATTGAAGTAGCAGTGGACAGACACTTTGCTCTTGTAATTTTTTATTTCCGGTTTGTATTCCCCCAAGGTCGAGCAAATTATCAGAGCCTGTCAGTGCACACTGCAGAGACACCAGCAGAATGTCAGCGGTGTGGAGGTGTTTTAAAATTAACGAGGACAACCCACGGATTCCAGACTGCAAGCTTTGTTCTACAAAATTATCTAGAGGAGGTACAAAAGTCAATCCCTACAATACCAGTAATCTGATAAAGCATTTGAAATTAAAACATAAAAGTGAGCACGGAGAATTTACCGCTATCGCTAGCAATAGCACTCAGCAGCCAACTCTGCAGCAAACTCTTGCCAGAAGAGAAAAGCTGTCAAGAGACAACCCCAGAGCTGTAAAAATATCAGAGACGCTCACCCAATTTATTATTCTGGATGATCAACCTCTTTCAGTTGTTGATAACATGGGTTTTCATTGATTTCTTAATGTGTTGGAGCCAAAGTATTCTCTCTGCATCAGGTCTTGCTCCATGCTACGAAATTTGAAGGATCCCACACCGGTCAAGCAATAGCGAACATTCTTGAGGAAATGCTTCAGACTTGGGAGATTCCCAAAAGTTCTGTTCATGTTGTGGTTCGGGATAATGCCAAAAAACATGATAAAAGGTATGGAAGATGTTGGACTTCCCAGTGTTTCATTGTGTGGCACATCCACTGTAGCTGGCTGTCTCAGAGGGACTGTTATCACAGCGCAGCATTGCAGATGCTGTGGGAGTCGGGCACAGAATAATTAGTCACTTCAAACATTCTAACCTGGCATACTCTCGGCTGCAGGACATCCTGATACAGCTTGGTCAGCCAGTAAGAAGACTTCAACAAGACGTGCAGACTCTTTGGAACGGCACATTTTACATGCTCTCTGATTGAGCAGAAACGGGCCCTTGAAGTGTATGTGTCTGAACATGAGCTCCCAGCCACCATTACTGCAAACCAGAGGAATCTGATGGAGAAGATCAATTCAAGTGGATGAGGAGTCGGACCATGGTATTAAAACAATGAAGAGCACTTTGCTTGCTGCTTTGCAGAAGCACTTCTCTGGTACTGAGCGAAACCCACTTTACTGTATCGTAACTTTACTCGATCCAAGGTAATTCATTTTCTGCTATTCAATTAACTATAAAAAAATAAGCTTTAAATTTGAAATGACTAATGAAATAAAAAATTATAATTATTATTTAACATTTTAAAATGTAGGAAACTAGAGTAATTTTATTTTAGTTATTTATTGGGTTTTTGGTGTAATACTCTATTTTTTTACTAATTCACAGAAAAAATATTCTGCATTCATTCATTGTTATTTTTAATTCTAGGTATAAAGATCGATTTCTCTGTAATGCAGACACTTTCAGGGAGGCGAAAGAAATACTGGAACTGAAAAACATTTCTAAAGAGGCAATTTTTTACCACAGATAGTCAGGACATTCATAAGTACGCTGAAGCTAGGTTCTGACATATAACAATGGCTACTTTAGACACATCTGCCTCCTCGGCTTCTGGACGCAGCAGGCTCCCAAAGGGGCGTCCAGACCGATGGAGTAGGCGGTTACCCGAATGTCAGCACTATGTAGAAATCATCATACCACGTATAACTTTTCAAATCATCTATATATGTAATGGAATGCACTATATTGATGTTCACAGATTTCAATCATATTGGATCAGTACACCTTCTGTTTGGTGTCAGTCCAGTTTTTGTTCCTTTATGTTTAAAATGTACTAACATAATAAAAACTTATTGAACCTAAAGAGCCAATTGTATCTGAGGAGGCGGTGGCGCATAAAGAACCAGCTTCCAAAAGGCCTTATCATGACCAGACAGGTACCAGCCTGGACAGTGTCTTTGCAGAAATTGCTGATGAATGTTCATATACATTTGAGAGCAGAGCTCCAAAAGCTGCTTCTATACAGCTGGAAGCTTACCTGGGAGAGATCACTGTACCTCGTTCAGAGAAGCCCCTGAAGTACTGGGCAGTTAATAAACTGAGATTTCCAACTCTAGCTAAAATGGCCCAAAAATATCTTTCTGCCCCATGCAGTAGTGTTGAAAGTGAAAGACTGTTCAGCTTAGCATCTAATGTCCTTACTGATAGCAGAAACAGGCTTATGGCTGAACATGCAGAGATGCTTCTGTTCCTTAAAAAGCACCTTGACCCAGAAAACCTTCAGGATATGCAGAGACCACAAATGGAGAAAAGACGCTTCTTAACAATTAGAAGGAGAAAAAGACCTTGCAATCTGTACTCTAGCCTTCTTCCGCTAGTAATGACAAGTGTTCAACTTCAGCCGCATCTCTAATGCTGTTGACCTAAACTGTCTCAAAGAGAACCTAAAAGTCCATAAATGTGATAAAATAAATATAATCCAATTCTTCAAGTAAAGTGCATATGCGTAAAGAGAAAAATCACATAAATAAAGTGACTAAACATCCATTAAATTAATAAGAAGTGACATTGGATAAATAACAGTGAAAATTCATGAAATATGACATCAAATAAAAAAATAAACAAATCCAAATAAAGGTGAATAAATCAAAAAAATAGTCTAAAAGTGCATTAAGATGAAGAAAAAAAAATCACAAATTTAGAAAAAAATTTAAAAATCGCATTAGATGAAAAAAGTCCCATGCAATAACAAAAATCTCTGATGCATATCGTCACCGCCCACATGATGTACCCTTTGATAAAGTCACGTGGACGGTGACGATACGCGTCAGGGAAGAGTCAGGTGTCATCACTTCCGTCCGTGGCCAAGACCGGAAGTACGGGGATCTGTGCTGTTCATTTTATGCTGTACATGTAAGTTACTATGTTGTTTTGAATAAACCTGTTTTGAATACTGCACAATGGGGATACTCCTTTCTACTGCATGCCTCCACCCAACTTGCTGAACTTGAGGCCTTCTATTGGAGATTTGCCAGACCTATGACGATCAGAGGAGACTGATCGATTGATGGTGTTTCATCCACTTCCTGATTGCAGGCTCGACTTGACCCTAGGGGTCTTGCTAGAGGTGAGAGGCTGGGGGAAACGTGTGGCGCACCACGGAGTACGGTTATTAAGAGGAATCTGTCACCTATCATCGTTTGCACTTGCACTTTTTTCATCTTTTTTTTGCACGAACTGTTTTATGAAGACTCACTTTGTTCACGTTGGAACTGTATTACATTAATTGGATCGACTTGTGGCTATTTTTATAGCGTTTCTGCACTTTTTTGCACTTTATGCAATTTTTGTTATTGCATGCAACTTTTTTATCTCATGCAATTTTTTTCAATTTTTTCTAAATTTGTGATTTTTTTTTTTCATCTTAATGCACTTCTGTGTGGGAACACTGCCGTTTGTGTGGCGGCTTGTTAGTCCTCTTTAGCTGCTTTGGCTCGCCTTGGTTTTGCGCATTAGTTTTCTTCTTTGTTTTTCAAAGAGAACCTGTCTCTGGAAGGCCATGCAGGCAACTTCTTTCGACTGAGGAAATGCTGTAGCAACTTTCTTACCTAGAGCCTGCTCTGATTTCTTACTTGGCTCCTCTGGTTATTCTCCACTCATGGTAAACTTACCTACCTTAAAGAGAATGACCAGCCTTAGGCTGAACATAAAGTACCAACTTATTCTCTCTGTTCTTCCTTGTCAGCAGTTGGCCTGCTCTCTGCTGAGGGAGGCTTTATATTATTATTATTTATTATTTATATTATTCTCAATAACTTGGATATGGTAACTTCACACAGGCCCACAGCAATCCTTTGCAGTGATGAATAGTAAGCAGGAGAGCTTCTGTCTACCCCTTTAAGGCAATCTTGACACACTCTTTATCTTTAAAAGGCAACTTCATCCAGGCTCATAGCAATTCTTTGCGGTTATGAATATCTGGGTGGAAGACCTTCTGTCACCCTCTTTAAGGCAATCTTGACACATTATTTACTTTGTAGGCTATGCATAATGGGCCAGAGAGCTTCTTTCTGCCTCTTTACGGCGATCCTGATGCACTCTTCAGGCCAGAGTGTTAGCGTTTGCAGTATGGAAGAGGATTTTCTCTACCTTAGACTGGATTTCTGGTGCTCCTCTCATGCATATTCCTGTCAGTGGGACAGGCTGGGCTCCTTACCCAAGAGAGAGGTCAGTTAGCACCCGAATGCACTCTTTTAGCAGCAAAATACCTACCTGGTCTGATGACCTTTACCTATAGGAACCGTGTGGATCTTTGTTATGCAGTGAGCTCATAGTGGACACTGACATTTAGCCAAGTATAATAATAATGCCACGCTGAGACATGAGTGAGGAAATGTCTATTCGCTAGGCAGCAGGAAATGGCGCTTGATGCAGGTTGGGCGTGCTGGAATGTGGTCCTATCATGTGAACTCCCTATCTGTATGCCGCAGGGTCTATAACACCATGTTCCTCAACTCTTCTGCCTGCCTCCCACTCCTGGCAAACTTCTCACCTTGCCCACTTCCAAAATGGCTTCCAGGTAGTCTTGCCCAACTCCATGATGGCCACTGGGGGAGTACTTGCCCAAACCAAAGATGGCCCCCACGTGAGCTCTATCTACTTCACCTGTTCAGCATAATGCATCATTCCCTTGAAAGTAGACACTTAGCTTTCTCTTCCACAATTGCTGCTAGAATGCATACTGGAACACAGTGCAGCTGCAGCCCATCTGAGAGGAGATGTAACACACAACTTATGAGGCCAGTCACAGATAAATTCCAAAAAATAAGAAAACATACCTAGTGGATGTAGGGACAGGGGATTATTACGGTGCTAAGGTCAAGTATGCAAAGAGGGAGAAGAAGATTTAAAATAGCAAAATTACAAAATTTATTTATTAGTAATGATACAAACATGAAAAAACACTCAAATCGTTTACACTTAAAATAGACTTATATATTGCGTGTGACCCAAGGTATAGTAGAGTTGGCCAGATGGAGATGGCCGTCGAGATAGGGGCTCGGTTTCCTACATGTTTCGCCAAGACATTGGCTTCCCCAGGGAATAAGAGCTCAAATTGGGTATAGAGAAGTTTGTACATAGGGATACAGAAAACATCATATAAGCAGAAATATTTAACAGTACGATATTTAGTGCACAATTGAGTAATGGAGTATTGTGGCTGGACAATCATGCAGAGAGGTGGCTCCCATGATTCCGGTAACGCAAACGTACCTGAAAGACCGACACCCAGGGGGGGCACGAAAAGTGTCACCACAGGGGGGAAGGGGCAGGCCGCGCCGTATATTGTGCCTGCAGGGGGCACGCAGTAAACCTGGCAAAGGAATGCATTGGAGATAGGTGAGTGGATGTTGAATATAAATTGAACGTTACGTTTAAGAAAGTACTAGAAGTGATGCAATTGTACATCGGTTGCATAAAGCAGAGAAAATATATTTTTTTTAAAAAAAAAGAAACTCACACTATTGATTAAAAGCAGTAGGTTGCAGGGGGCAAGAGGTGCCTGTGGATGAGTGCGCACACACAGCAGGGCAGTTGACAGGGTTGGCAATCGATTGGTAAATGGCCTATATGGGAAAATAAGTTTATAGGTGGGCCTAGTGATCATCATAAAAATGGGGAGAAAAAATAGCACCGAAGATAAACTTACTTAATGAGGTACACTGCAAGGCAAATGGCTAGTTAAGGTGTTTACAAAATCAAATGCATAAGGCAGAGTCTTTTTGGAAAAGCAGCAGGTGCAATGTGTCCTAAAGAGGAATAAATGCAAAAGGGCTGTATTAGGAAAACAAAGACTATACTAAAAGGGACTAGGAGACTGGTTAAAAAGCAGGAAAATCATTTACCTGGTAGGCCGTATAGCAAAGAATGTAACTCATAAGAGGTCAATATTGAGGATTGCCAGGGAGATGGATGGTGACTCCAAGATAGTAGCTCCTAAAGGGAATGATTGAGGGCTTCAGTAAGAGGTAGAGTTGAAGAAGTGTTGTTGGGGGGGCAGGAGGCGGAGCCTAGCGGAGCAGACATGCATTGTTAGAGCTCCACACCGCTGAGGAGAGAAGAGAAGGACAAAGCGGAGCCTGCAGGCTCAAAAGGTATCCATTTGAGCCTTTTTGCCCCAGGGAACAAACTGTGAAAGTTTGGGCAGGAAATATGGTACTGGGAGGAAACCGTGGCAGAAATAAAAATCACCTCACAAAGAGCTCACAGGCACTCACTGCAGCTGAAGCAGCTCCAGTCACCTCACAATATACAGCATCAGGGAGCTCTCACAGACAGAAAATGTCACAGCAAGACTCTCCATTTGAGTCAGATACAGAACAAATCCTCTCACAAACTTCTCCACAAGCCTCCTCAGTATCCCCAGTAATATTATTACAATTTGAAAAGATGCTTCATAAGGCTTTAAAACAAACCTCAGACCAAATAACAAAAAGCCTAACCAAAGAAATAAGAGAGCTGGGAAACCGCACCGCAGCCTTAGAAATAAAAATGGATGAAATTGAAATTACAACCCAAGAAAATATAACAGAATTGGAACAATTAAAAAAAAGAGAATTTAATACTTCAAACTAAGCTCGAAGATTACGAAAATAGAGCCAGACGTTCAAACTTGCGCATAAGGGGAATACCTGAAACTGTGACAGACCTGCAATCTACTATTACTGCTCTATTACAAGAACTAAAGCCAGATATCCCTATTGAACGTTTAGAACTGGACAGAGTACACAGAGCCCTCACAGCCAAAAAGAAAGATGGACCCCCACGTGATATAATCACAAAATTTCATTATTACAGAACGAAAGAACAAATACTAATTGCTGCAAGAGAAAAAAAGGAACTTAATTTTCAAGGACACAATTATCAAATTTTTGCTGACCTATCCCATCTTACTATTACTAAAAGATGATCCATGAAACCCCAACTAATGGAACTGCAACGCCACAACATTATGTATCAATGGGGCTTCCCCTTTTCAGTCAGATTTAACTACCAAGGTACAATTTACAGAAGCAGATCAGCAGATGAACTACAACAAACCCTTTTAAAATTAAATCTGACAGAACCCACAAGCAGCAACACTCCCACACGCAGAAGAATGGCATCATCTTCACCTTCAGGCAGCACCCAGAAAATTTCAGAACAAAATGGGAATCATCATTCTCACAAAAGAGGCCGTTATGCCACATCATCCATGGACCAAGAAGATTCAATGGACTGACATCCTAATTCCTGATATCTCTTCATTTATTATACTAAGAGATGGTTCTCTATAAAAAACCTGTATTTATAACTGAATGTAACTGCATTCTGATAGTCACACACTGTGTGGGATCATGTTACATTCCAGTTATATTTCTTATTACTTCTGATTCATATAGCCTTAGAATATATAAGTGAAATAAGGAAATTCTTGTTCAGTTATATATTATCAGGTAATAACAATAGATTTATTACTTTTTAGGACAAATATGTTCAATAATCCAGAAGTAATGGAAGCTTTTTCTTTCTTTTCTTAAAACAAATATATTATTACGTAACTAGTTCCTAGAATTATGTTTTTGTTTATTCTAATCTGAAGCAATACAACCTCAATTTTATGAGTTAACATATCTAAACAGTTACATATGAATAAAATATGTAATTGTTTACTCTAAAAGGGTTAAAATCCCCAAATAATTCAAACTATCTTCATCAATACCAAAGTTATTAACAGTACCTTTCTAACTGAATTATTTAGCCTAGGGCAAGACTAACCATATACAACCACCCTGGAATAAATAATTTCAACAAAAACTATATTCTGCACTCCAATTAATGAAACATCATTTTGATGTCTTTTGACATAGCACTTCTCTCCTGTAAGCGGAAGATCCGTGTACCCCCATTAGCCCTCCTCATTCTCCCAACCATATTATGTGGGAGTGTGACGAAGGCACTTATTCCCCTTAGAGAGATATTTATTCTCTTTCACGGGTAAATTGTGATTACTTGCAAAAAATAATTTATACAATGTATCATCTAATCTCATATGTTTTTTGTTTACTCTTTACTCCAGAATTCACTGGTTTCTTTTCTATCTATTCATCTCTTCAGTCCATACAGGTTGATCTGCGCAGTCAGCTCTGCATAACAAAAAGTAAGTCAAAACTATTTGATCTATTGCCATGGCACCACTGAATATACTTTCCTTGAATGTTCAGGGAATAAATGTCCCTCAAAAAAGGACCAAAGCCTTCCGTACTTTCCATAACAAGAAGGCTCACATAGTATGCCTCCAAGAAACACACTTCACCAAAGATTCTACTCCAAAATATATTTCTCCTTTTTATCAACAAATTTACACGGCTTCTGCCTGTACCAAGCAAAGGGGAACTCTAATTGCATTTCACCGATCCACACCATTCACCTTATCATCAGAAATTAAAGACCCAGAAGGTAGATACCTGATACTCATGGGTTATATAATGGATACAGCAATCACGGTGATTTCCTACTACGCTCCTAACAAACAACCTACACCATTCCTCTCACATATATTACAAGTGATTAATACACACAAAATAGGAACAGTGATAATGTGTGGGGATTCGAACCAGGTCCTCCTCCCATTTCTAGATAAATCACCTTTTACACCATCCAAAATAACCTCTAGATTACCTTTTTCTCAACTTCTTTCCAAATACAATCTGGTAGATTCATGGAGAGAAAGTAACCCAATGAAAAAGAAATTCACTTATTTCTCGCACCCTCATCAAACCTTCACCAGAATAGATCATATTTTTCTAACAATAGGAATGATACCAGAAATTATTGCATCAGATATAATTCCGATTCCGTGGTCTGACCATAATGCAGTATACACCACTATAGCCTCAGCCATACCAAAAGCGCATGACCCAACGTGGTACTTACCGGACATAATGCTCAAACACCCATTACATCAGATGGCCATTGAACAAGCTTTAAAGGAATACATATCAATTAATAATACAACAGACATCTCCCCAATAACACTGTGGGAAGCTCATAAGCCTGTCTTGCGTGGTACAATACAAAGACAAATGGCACTATTTAAACGGGAACGCAAAAATCTAGCAAAAAAACTAGAACTCAATTTTAATGCAGCCTACATATCATTTCAAGATAATCCATCCCAGAGTACAAAATCTCATCTGGAAAAATCTAGATTGGAATACGATCTATTTCTCACTGAGTCAGTTGATAAATCCCTCAAACGCTCCAAACACAATTTCTACATGAATACAAACAAACCAGGTACATATTTGGCTCGGGCATTAAATTCAACTAACAAATCTTTCAAACCAATACGTTTGAAATTATCAAAAAATGTTTACACTTGTAATCCAGTTAAAATAGTCCATAAATTTCACTCACATCTCGCAACTTTATACAAGACAAACAATGAATTTAATCCTACAGAGGCTGAATCCTTCTTCTCAAAAATAACCTTACCTGTGTTATCTCAGAATCAAAAAAGCAGTTTGGATGAGCCTATAACTATAGATGAAGTTGCTAACGCCATAAAAGACCTAAAACTTAACAAAAGACCAGGCCCAGACGGCTACTCGGCTTTATACTATAAAACATTCTCAGAAATACTCTCTCCCATTCTCACTGAAACTTTTAACAAACTTCTAGATGGACATTCTTTTCGGCAAGAAACACTAATGGCAATTGTTTGTATGATCCCAAAACCCCTTTCTGATGATACTTCCTGTGTGAATTATCGGCCTATCTCTCTGTTAAACCTCGATATTAAATTATTAGCAAAAATAATAGCAAAACGCCTCAATAGCATTATAGGAAAATTAATACATAGAGATCAAGTAGGCTTCATGCCAAATAGACAGGCAGGCGATAATATACACAGGGCTGTGTTATTGGCACATATTGCTAAAAAACGGAAAATCCCTTTATGTTTTCTATCTCTCGATATTAAGAGGGCATTTGACACAGTATCCTGGCAATATATGCAATATTCATTACAAAAATGGGGTTTTGGACCCCACTTTTTAACATGGATCAAAGCATTATATAATAAACCCAAAGCCTATATAAAATATGCTGGATACAAATCTGAAGCCTTTAATATCGAAAGAGGTACCCGACAGGGTTGCCCATTATCTCCCTTATTATTTGCCCTTATACTCGAACCCATGGCCCAATACATCAGAACAAACCAAACTATAACTGGCATTGAAGTAGGAGGTATTACACACAAATTATGTATATTTGCAGACGATATATTACTTTTTCTATCATCACCACAGGTCTCTGGTCCTAACTTAATACCAGCTCTTGATGGATTTGCAGCCCTATCCGGCCTTATGATTAATCCTAAGAAATGCCTAGTGCTTAATATTTCACTCACAAACATGGAATTGATCCCGGCTAGGGCTGCACTCCCATTCACATGGGCAGAAAAATCAATCCCATATCTTGGAATTCATTTAACAGCATCTCATTCTGATTTATTCTCAACCAATTATCCTCCTGTATTAAGACAGATCACAAATCTAATAAAACAATGGTCGCAACTTCCTTTATCCTGGATAGGGAAGATTAATGCAATCAAAATGACTATTCTACCCAAATTGCTTTATCTATTCAGAGTCCTCCCTATTCCAATTCCTTCCTATTTTTTGAGAATAGTACAAAAAAGAGCAACTTCGTTTATATGGGGCTCTTCTAAACCACGTATACCTATACACACATTACATCTTCCCAAAAATAAAGGAGGCCTGGGATACCCTAATTTTACTAACTACTACAGAGCAGCACATTTGGCCAGTCTGTCCAAATACCATGCAAAACAGGAAATCCCATTATGGGTATTTATAGAGGCTTCAGAAAATGACCCTCTATTAATATCAAATTTATTATGGCTTGATCCTAAAGACCGCTTTAAAATTCATAATCCCATAACTAAACACTTCTTATCTCTCTGGGATAAACTAAAAACCAAATATCAGTTACAATCTCCACACAATCCTCTCCTTTCTTTTATCAGAAATCCGGCCTTTTATCCGGCATGGATCTACCCAAATTCTTTTAAAGCTTGGACAACATCAGGCATTCAGACACTAAATGACTTCATAGCATCTAAATCATTCCTTTCATTCCCATCGCTTAGAGAAAAATATGATCTACCAAACTCTGAGATATTTAGATATCTCCAAATCAAAAATTTTTATACACCATTCCTAAAGGGGGATACACCATTATCCCAATTATCCATTTTTGAATCAATCTGTACAAAAGATCCATTTGCTAAAGGTACAATTTCATCACTTTATAATCAATTATATGGAGTAGCAAATCTTAATAGACCCTCTTACGTTCAGAGGTGGGAGGAGGACCTGGGACGAACTTTAGAAGACACGGACTGGTCTAACATATGGCTCACATCTAAGTCATCTTCACCCAACATCTTAGCACTGGAGACAAATTATAAAGTCCTAACTCGCTGGTACCTTGTACCCGCTAGAGTGGCAAAATATTCACCTAATACCTCAGCTCTTTGTTTTCGAGGATGCCCAGAAATAGGCACATATTTACACATATGGTGGACGTGCCCAGTAATCCAAACCTTCTGGAAGGAAGTCTTCGTGATTGCATCTAAAATATTTAAAAAAATAATACAACCAGATCCATATTTAACTTTACTTAATCTAAAACCGGAATGGTTAACACTCTCTCAATTCAAACTTATGATCCAACTAATAACGGCTGCAAAACAAACAGTGGCCAAGGCATGGAAATCTCCTACATTGGTACTAGCAGAAACAATTCACAGAATGAATAATACAATGTCCCATGCTAAGATGGTAGCCATCGATCAAAATCAAATTCCAAAATTTGAAAAACTTTGGCATCCTTGGATAAAACAACAGTTCCTGTCAAACTTCAATGACTCTGTCCTGTTGCCATGGTAACAGATTAAATGACTTACAGAGACACCCATTCTAAGGCTTCAAAGAGAACTAAAAAGAATAATAAACTGACGAGCGGGACAACCTTGTGGACCATACCTCTACCTTTCAACCCTTTTTCTTCTTTCTCTTTCCTTTTCTCCACCTTACGATTAAAGCTCATTATCAGAATTTATTTGACCTATATACACTCTACTTGTAAACAATATGTATAGTAGGTATAAATCATTTAAATACCTACAAAAGTAACTAAGTAACCACTCAT
Source organism: Aquarana catesbeiana (assembly GCF_042186555.1). Taxonomy (NCBI): domain Eukaryota; kingdom Metazoa; phylum Chordata; class Amphibia; order Anura; family Ranidae; genus Aquarana; species Aquarana catesbeiana. The sequence goes on from NC_133325.1 coordinate 192,533,552, forward strand.
CGGCCGGTGGAATGGGGGGGGCCAGAAAGTGTGAGCAAGGCGCGGACACCCGAGGCAGACAAGAGTGATCTGCCCCGGGCGTCCGTGCAGGCACGAACAGCGCTGGTGAGACACCTCCCGAGAGGGGGGCACAACCGCGCCCCCCCGCAAGAATACCGAAAGGCCAGGAAACCGAAGCGATTCGGGGAGGGAACCCACCTCAGTGCAAGATAAAGTGTGGGCGGAGACACAGGATAGGGGGACTAAACCCCCACTAGCCCGACGGTCCACAAGGGTCCATGGGGACAGCGGGAACATACCTGCGCGTCGGCCCACAGTGTCCAGCCACAAAATGTGTAACAGTCATAGAGAACCACAGGGTCCTGGTTGCACAAAAGAGCCTATAATAAAAATTATATAACAAAAGCTGAAAAAGGTAATACACATGAATCCAAAGGATATGTTGATACATGTATCATATAATTCAAACATCAATAGACAGTAATGATTAACACAAATCCAAATAGCAAGTCAAGCATTATTTGGGTCAGATATATAGGAAGATGCAATTTGACAGAAACATATAACGTAAATCCTAATACTGTGGGAGTGACATAACAGGACTGTACAAGGGAACCACAAAGGCAGCCATGGCAGAAGAATAGAGGGTAAGAAAAGCGAAGAGGGGAAAGGGGGGAGCGGGGCCGTAAGAAAAGAAAGTAAGAAAGAAGGAATGAAGGAAGGATGGGGCGGGGGAGGGGGGGAAAAAAGGAAGACAGGATAGAGGACTATACACGACGTGGACTTGAAAATAAGCATTAGAAGTAGGTGTGCGCAGCGTGTTTGCAAGTACAGCTAATCGAAGTACAAGTTCAAAGAAAAGGTTTAAAACTGATCTGTTCATTAAGTCCAGGGAAATTGGTGGCATTTAATATATGGATCCATTTTGTTTCGAGCTGTAGCAATCTATTGTCTATGCTTCCGCCTCTAACATGTGCAGGAACATGTTCGAGTGCGGAAAACAGAATGACATGGGGATCAAAATTGTGCTGGGCAGCAATGTGCCGGTTGATGGCAGTAGTAGTAGTGTTTTTATATAATGGTTTGATGTGATCTCGGATACGGGTCTGGAAAGGACGCTTAGTTTTGCCAACGTAGTACGAGCCACATTGGCATTGGGCCAAATAGACGACTCCTACGGTTGCACAGGTGACCCGGTGTCTAATGGTGTGAATGTTACCACTAGGCAGGGTCACTACTTTGGAGTTGATGACAAAGGCACATACGTCACATTTGCCACATTGATATGTACCTGTGGCAATGGGCAAATGTGAAGTGTCAGTTATGTGATGACTTTTGATAAGTCGATCACGAAGTGAAGGGGATCGACGGTATGTAATGTCAGGGTATGTTTTTACATATTTGGCAATTGTGGGATCTGATGTTAGTAAGGGCCAAAATTGGTTGAGAATATGTTTAATTTGGGTGTGTTGGTTTGAATATTGAGTAATAAGTCGTATCGGTTGTCTGGTGTCTGGTGGTTTATCAGAAAAGACGAGGTCCTTTCTATTTAATTTCTTTGCCTTGTTGAAGGCTTTTTTCAAAAGGGAGTGGCTATAACCTCTGTCTAAGAGTCTGTTGTAAAGTTCATGGGCTGCCTTGAGGAAGTCTTCCTCAAGGGTACAATTCCTTTTTATCCTGAGATATTGGCTGAACGGGATGCTTCTAAGGAGAGGTCCGGGGTGGGCACTGTGAGCATGCAGTATCATATTGCCCGAAGAGGGCTTACGATAGAGAGCAGTATAGATTTGACCATTGGAGTGCAAGCCTATCTGGAGATCCAAAAAATGGATGTGCGACTGGCTGCACTCCATGGTAAATTTAAGGTTGAACGTATTTTGGGTGAGGTGCTGGACAAACAAGACAAGTTCATCTTTGGTACCAGACCAAAACAGCAGTATATCATCTATATACCTGTACCAGGATATAACCTTGGACAGGTAAGGATTGGAGTGGTCGAATAGTTCCCTTTCCCGCCCTCCCAGGTACAGGTTGGCATAGGCAGGGGCACACTTGGTCCCCATAGCCACACCCTGCACCTGGAGGTAGTGGGAGGAGCCGAACATGAAGTAGTTCCGTGTAAGTATAAACCTCAATAGTTCTAAGACGAAGTCCCCGTATGCGTCATATTTGGGGCCTCTTTCTCGAATTAGTAATTTCAATCACCGAAATGCCTCTTTTGTGTGGAATAATGTTGTATAGACTTTCCACGTCTAGGGGTACCAGCCATGTGTTTTGTGGTAAGGATTGACTATCAAGTATCCGGAGGAGATGGATAGTGTCTTTTATATATGAAGGCAAGGACACTGTGGGCCGACGCGCAGGTATGTTCCCGCTGTCCCCATGGACCCTTGTGGACCGTCGGGCTAGTGGGGGTTTAGTCCCCCTATCCTGTGTCTCCGCCCACACTTTATCTTGCACTGAGGTGGGTTCCCTCCCCGAATCGCTTTGGTTTCCTGGCATTTCGGTATCCTTGCAGGGGGGCGCGGTCGTGCCCCCCTCTCGGGAGGTGTCTCGCCAGCGCTGTTCGTGCCTGCATGGACGCCCGGGGCAGATCACTCTTGTCTGCCTCGGGTGTCCGCGCCTTGCTCACACTTTCTGGCCCCCCCCATTCCACCGGCCGATGAGTGGTGACGGCGCCCTGGTACCTCCCATCCCACGGCGTTCCGTCCTCTCATTCGCCACGTGGTGGCCGCTGTGTTTGAGCATGCGCGCGCGATGCATGCCGGAACCTGTAGTTCCGAGGCACCGCGCCTTGCGCATGCGCGGACACCCTTCGTTTGCGTCCGCACACCTGATCATTATCTGATCAGGTGTGGGGGGTACTTTAGTAACCGGCCAGTCCCTCAGTTCACATGCTGGATGAGGGACGTGCCTGTATATGCTCCCACACACAGTAATCAGGTAATCTGGGATCTCCACGATATTAACAACACTTCTTCAACTCTACCTCTTACTGAAGCCCTCAATCATTCCCTTTAGGAGCTACTATCTTGGAGTCACCATCCATCTCCCTGGCAATCCTCAATATTGACCTCTTATGAGTTACATTCTTTGCTATACGGCCTACCAGGTAAATCATTTTCCTGCTTTTTAACCAGTCTCCTAGTCCCTTTTAGTATAGTCTTTGTTTTCCTAATACAGCCCTTTTGCATTTATTCCTCTTTAGGACACATTGCACCTGCTGCTTTTCCAAAAAGACTCTGCCTTATGCATTTGATTTTGTAAACACCTTAACTAGCCATTTGCCTTGCAGTGTACCTCATTAAGTAAGTTTATCTTCGGTGCTATTTTTTCTCCCCATTTTTATGATGATCACTAGGCCCACCTATAAACTTATTTTCCCATATAGGCCATTTACCGATCGATTGCCAACCCTGTCAACTGCCCTGCTGTGTGTGCGCACTCATCCACAGGCACCTCCTGCCCCCTGCAACCTACTGCTTTTAATCAATAGTGTGAGTTTCTTTTTTTAAAAAAAATATATATTTTCTCTGCTTTATGCAACCAATGTACAATTGCATCACTTCTAGTACTTTCTTAAACGTAACGTTCAATTTATATTCAACATCCACTCACCTATCTCTAATGCATTCCTTTGCCAGGTTTACTGCGTGCCCCCTGCAGGCACAATATACAGCGCGGCCTGCCCCTTCCCCCCTGTGGTGACACTTTTCGTGCCCCCCCTGGGTGTCGGTCTTTCAGGTACGTTTGCGTTACCGGAATCATGGGAGCCACCTCTCTGCATGATTGTCCAGCCACAATACTCCATTACTCAATTGTGCACTAAATATCGTACTGTTAAATATTTCTGCTTATATGATGTTTTCTGTATCCCTATGTACAGACTTCTCTATACCCAATTTGAGCTCTTATTCCCTGAGGAAGCCAATGTCTTGGCGAAACATGTAGGAAACCGAGCCCCTATCTCGACGGCCATCTTCATCTGGCCAACTCTACTATAATTTGGGTCGCACGCAATATATAAGTCTATTTTAAGTGTAAACGATTTGAGTGTTTTTTCATGTTTGTATCATTACTAATAAATAAATTTTGTAATTTTGCTATTTTAAATCTTCTTCTCCCTCTTTGCATACCTGACCTTAGCACCGTAATAATCCCCTGTCCCTACATCCACTAGCTATGTAACTTTTCTGGGATGAGGTGCTGTATCCAAGTGTACCATCTAGCCACAACCATATCTTCCCAAGAAAACATACCTATTTTGGAAATGCGGTGTCACAATTCAATGGATCCACTCACTTTTGGGAGGTAGGCTCCAGACATGGACAGCTCTTCTGAGGAACATAGCCCTGGCTGCGCTGCTGTATATGGGGCTTGTTAGCACACGATTTTTACCCCAAAAGATCCACAGAAGGGGTTCCCTGCCTTATCGGAGCATTTAGCATCCCAAGGTCAGGGACTGCGCTTACAGGAGAGGCTGAACCTGAGCGCAGGTGGCAGGTAAGGGTTTCTTCTCTTCACATTGGCTGTGAGTTCCATGAGGACAAAAAAGGGTATGGGCTGTTGTGTGGGTGTTAACTTTTTATAGCTATGCACTGGTCCTGTGGGCGGAAGTAGGTGGGGCTACTATCATATGTATGCTGTCATGGAGGCACCGGGAAAAAATATTCCCATCATAAGAGAAAAGGGATTGCTGCGGAAAAACCTTCATTGGATTTCCTTATTTTTAGGTCACTCGGCATATATAGACCATGAGAATGAGGCTGAATTAGGTTGAATCTTCACTGAAAAAATGTGTGAATATTCACTTTTCTTTTCCTTTTATGTGTAAAGCAAATTCATGAAAACTGCAGATTCGTTTCACATGATTGGATAATTTAAGTGAGTATTTACACAATTTATCAGATTCTAAACTTCTTTAGCAAATCAGCTCCATAGTCACAACTACTAGTTTTGCTAACGCATTGCTTTTTTTACTTAATGTGCCATTTGTCATCGCTTAATTTCTCATTAGACACCGCCCTGTTGGCAGAATGCAGGGACAACCCTTTAATGGCATGCCCTGGAAAGTTGCCATTAGAAATTGCCAAGCAAAATATACATAGGAAGAGTGCTTTTCTGTCAAAAAGGTTTCCAACACTGAACTCAGGAACCAGTGTATTTACTTTATGAGTTATACCCATAATCATGTTTCTCTTGAGTTTATGATCACATGTATGTTAAACAAAATAATTATCAACAGACAGACCTACTTTGTTCTACAAAGAATGCGAGTAAGCAAGAAAGACTGCATTCAGGGAGTAAAATACTTGTTATCTGCTCCTAGCGGTAAACCTAAAGCCCAATTTTCACCCTGCATTGGGAAGAATCATTTTTGACACATTTAGCTGCCCCCCGGCATCTGTGTTTGTGGCTGCATCCTTAAACACAAGCAACTGTATTAGCCCCCTACTTATGGGTATTGTATGGGGCTGGGTCTCAGCACCATATAATCAGGGGGGACTAGTCTGTTGATATGTTGAGTTGCACATAGACATGAGATGGCCACCAGGAAATCCATTCACCATTCTGTGGAACAATCATAGCATAAACATGAACATGCATATTAGTCAGCTGTACACTAAGGGGACAACTTTGGTGCCCCACTTACCTTGAAAGAGCAGTAGTGTTTGTGTTGGAAATTACAACCCAAGCAAACTATTATTCCCATTAGATCAATGGTCTCCAAACTGTGGCCATTTGCTTGCCTCTATACAGGCACTGATCCATCCACAACTGACATTAATGATGGGGTACCATTCCTTCCACTGACACCAGTGGTGGAGCACTATCCCTCCCACAGACACCAATGGTGGGGTGCTATTCCTCCCATTGATATCAACAATGGGGTATTATTATTCCCACTGATACCAACAATGGGGCACTATTCCTTCCACTAAAACCAATGATGGGGCATGGTTTACTTCCACTGACGCTGGGGCATTTTCTACTCCCATTGGCCACAGTCTGCCCCCCCCCCCCGCCCCCCCAAAGTCTGAAGGACAGTAAACTAGCCCATTGTTTAGAAAGTTTGGAGACCCCTGCCTTAGATCATCAGTCATGGGATGTCTGCAGAGTGTCTACAGACATAGGATCATTTCCTAATCCAATCAAAATAATCCACATCGCTACTTTGCATTAGCTTTGTGTGTTTGTACTCTAATATTGTCATTGGTATGAAGGTTCCATCATTCAGGGTGTATGGTCCTGAAGCACTCTTCTATACTTAATTTAGTGAGTGGCATTCAGTTTTTTTTTTTTAAGTATTACTCATTTAGGAAATTTAATATAAAGCTGGAGGAGGGAAAATAGAGCTTGTTTTTGAAAAAGTGTGGAGCCAGAAACAACAATTATCAACCTCACTGCACCTCCTGTTCCTTGCTTTCATACCATGGTCATGAGTAAAGACCCATACACACGATGAGAATATCATACGAATGATCATCTATTTTCTTTTGCATGCTGAGGTCACTAAACTCGTACAACAGAATACAACTTTGCTAGTGATGTAATGTGTTGTATTGTATTGTAATGCATTCTTTCATTTCTGCACATGTGTGATCTTGGTCTTCTGATTTTTTTTGGATGAACACTGTACTGATTAAACAAAAATCGTTAGTTCTGGTATCATACAAGAAAGTTTTTTGTGTTTGTTCTTTGAACTGTCATGATTGGCTCTCTTAAGCTGTGTACTAATGATCAGATTATCATATTTTTCGTCCAATTTTCTGATCGTGTGTACTAGGCATAACCAACTTCACCATTTGTTTGTGGTTTACTTGGCTATACCTGGAGGATCTATTAACCACTTGCCGACCACCGAGCGCCGATATACGTCCTCACTTTGAGGACGGATATCGTTGTTATGGCAGCAGCTAGCTGCCATAACCCCTGGGGCTACAAGATAAAAGTGGTCTCTGCAGCGGGGCCCCCCTCCCGCCGCGCTCCGGTGCCCTCCGCCGCTTACCAGAGCCGTCGGCAACGGCAGAGGTGATCCGGTCCTCTCGGTGGCTGTGCATGGAGATGAGTGAGGGGAAGATGGCCCCCACTCGTCTCCATGACACTGCAGGGAGGAAGCAACGTCAAAACGTCACTTCCGCCCATGGCTCCTAAAGGGCCTTTTTTTTAAATAATTTTTTTAAATGATAAATTTATTTATTTATGTTTTTTATTGCATTTTAGTGTAAATATGAGATCTGAGGTCTTTTTGACCCCAGATCTCATATTTAAGAGATCCTGTCATTTTTTTCTATTACAAGGGATGTTTACATTCCTTGTAATAAAAATAAAAGTGACACAATTTTTTTTAAACAGTGTAAAAATAAAAAATAGAAGGTAAAATAAATAAGAAAAAAAAAATGTTTTTTTAAATGCGCCCCATCCCGCTGAGCTCGCATGCAGAAGCGAACGCATACGTGAGGAGTGCCTGCATATTAAAACGGGGTTCAAACCACACATGTGAGGTATCCCCGCGTTCGGTAGCACGGGAGTAATAATTCTAGCCCTAGACCTCCTCTGTAACGCAAAACATGCAACCTGTAGAATTTTTTAAACGTTGCCTATGGAGATTTTTAAGGGTAAAAGTTTGTCGCCATTCCACGAGCGGGCGCAATTTTGAAGCATGACATGTTGGGTATCAATTTACTCAGTGTAACATTATCTTTCCTAATATAAAAGAAAAAAATTGGGCTAACTTTACTGTTGTCTTATTTTTTAATTCAAAAAAGTGTATTTTTTCCAAAAAAAGTGCGCTTGTAAGACCGCTGCACAAATACGGTGTGACAGAAAGTATTGCAACGACTGCCATTTTATTCTCTAGGGTGTTAGAAAAAAAATGTATAATGTTTGAGGGTTCTAAGTCATTTTCTAGCAAAAAAACAGTTTTTAACTTGTAAACAACACATCTAAAAAAGAGGCTAGTCCTTAAGTGGTTAATTGCTGTCATACAGTGTGTGCTCAACTAGCTTCTTTGCATCTATCTTTTTTTTTGGGGGGTGGGGGGGGGGGGTGATGGTGCTCATATAAAAATCAGATTTTTGTTAGTGTTTAGTTTATAGTTTAGCTATATAGAATAACAGTCATATTGTCCACTGAGCAACACAGACACATAGACCACAAAACATGATGTGAAATGAGACGTATTCACCTTGTACCACACAACTTAAAGGACCATTTCCTAAATAAACTGAAATATATGACTGCTGCTTCTTTCATATCACCTATTCTGTGAATAGTGTGTTGTGATTTTTAGAGTTCATTTGCCACAGGATTTTTAGGTAAAGCGTGGTATTATGGCAAAAATATTTATAAACTAGGTCAAACGTTTGTCTTCAGTGTGCTGAACAAATGAAAATTGCATGTCTAGAGTCCCTCTTTGTTGAAGAGAAGGTTGCGGAATTGAAAAACTAGGAGGAATGTTTTAATATAAAGGAAAAAACTCAAAATATGCAATGAGTTCATCATAACCAAGAAGAAGCCAGTTACAAGTCTTATAACAGAATAGAAAAGTTTCACTTGAGCTGGATACAAAGGTTGCAGCACCTATACTCAGGGGTCCTCGGACACCCTAGAACTCTCATTGGTTACTAATACTAGTAATAATTATTAATAATAATTATTAATACTAGTTTAACAAGCTGCAACCTGCATGTTAAAGCATTATTGTTAATTACAAGGGGTCAAGTTATAATAACGTTATGGCATCAGGCTGTCTGCGTATTTTTTTTTTTTTTTTGCACTGAGCTTATTAGGTGAAAACTGTGCTTCTGACCTCTTACATATAAGCATTTATACACCATACCTGTATTTATGGTTGCTCCATTGTAAAGAGCCAAATAGGCTTGGGCTAAATTGAAAGCTTTGCCCCCATTCCTGTAACCTTAGTGAAGTATCCTTTGGGAAACTAGACATGTGTAGATATGAATGGTTGTGATTCACTAACACTGTATTGCTAATGCTTTCTGGTGCTGGTTTGGATAACTAAACATATGTGGAACCTGCACATGCTCCAAGTATATTGCTCTATCCTATAGTTGTTCAGCCTACTACTAGGGATGAGCCGAACAGTCCCCAGTTCAGTTTGCACCAGAACATGCGAACAGGCAAACAATTTGTGCAAATATGCAAACACCATTAAAGTCTATGGGACACAAACATCAAAAATCAAAAGTGCTCATTTTAAAGGTTTATATGCAAGTTATTGCCATAAAAAGTGTATGGGCCGTACAGGGGTCATGTATCAATGCAAAAAAAGTTTTCAAAACAACGTTTTTTCAGGAGCAGTGATTTTAAGAATGCTTAAAATGAAACAATAAAAACGAAATATTCCTTTAAATACCACTAGCTCCTGGTATTATAAATAAAAATCAAGGAAAAAAAGGGCGTTGGTTCCCCCCAGTCCATACCAGGGCCTTTGGGTCTGGTATGGATATTAAGGGAAACTCCATGCCAAAATTAAAAGAAAAAAACTGCGTGGGGTCCCCCCCAAAATCCATGCCAGGCCCTTCGGGTCTGGTATGGATTTTAAGGGGAACTCCTTGCCAAAATAATACAAAATTGGCGTGGGAGTCCCCCCAAAATCCATACCAGACCCATATCCAAGCATGCAGTCCGAAGACAGGATGGGGGGTCGAGTGAACGCCCCCCCTCCTGAACCACACCAGGCCATACCATACCAGTCCCCCCAAAGCACCTCGTCCCCATGTTGATGGGGACAAGGGCCTCAACCCCACAACCCCGGTTGTGGGGGTCTGCGGGTGGGGGGCTTAGCGGAATCTCGAAGCCCCTTTAAAAAGGGGGGCCCCCAGATCCTGCCCCCCTATGTGAATGAGTACATTGTACCCATACCCATTCACCATAAAAAAGTGTCAAAAAGTAAAAACCACAAAAGACAGTTTTTGACAAATCCTTTATTAAAAAAGAAAAAAAAAAAAAACTATGTCCATCCTTCTTTAATAACGGCACTGACAGACCCGAAAAATAGATTTAAAAAAAGCTCCACCTCGATGGGAGGCATCCTGTCTTAAAGGTTACATCAACAGGTGGCCCCGCCCCTTGCCTATATAATAGCTGTCACTGCGAAAAGACAGCAGTCGGTGGGATGCCTCCCATCGATGGAGCTTTTTTCTTCTCTCTTTTTCGGGTCCGTCGGCGCTTTCATTGAAGAAGGATAGACATCACGGGACACTTTTTTTTTTTTTTTCAATATAGGAATTGTCAAAAACTGTCTTTTGTGGTTTTTACTTTTTTGACACTTTTTTTGGTGAATGAGTAGGGGTACAATGTACCCCCAACCATTTACATAGGGGGGCGGGATCTGGGTACTCACTTGTTAAAGGGGGCTTCCAGATTCTGATAAGCCCTCTGCCCGCAGACCCCCACAACCACTGGGCAAAGGTTGTGGGATTGAGGCCCTTGTCTCCATCAACATGGGGACAAGGTGCTTTGTGGGGGACCCCAAAGCACCCTTTCCATGTTGAGGGCAAGCGGCCTGGTATGGTTCAGGAGGGGGACACTCGCTCATCCCCCCATCCTGATCTTCCAGGTTGCATGCTCGGATAAGGGTCTGGTATGGATTGTGGGGGGGGACCCCCATGCCATTTTTTTTTACATTTTGGCGCAGGATTCCCCTTAAAATCCATACCAGACCTAAAGGGCCTGGTATGAATTTTGGGGGGGAACCCCACGCCATTTTTTTTTTTAATTTTGGCACGGGTTCCCCTTAACCACTCTAATACACTGTGTTATATATACTACACTGCCTGCACTGACTGAATATAGAGTGTACACTGAATATCTAGTCTACACTAAATGCAGAGTATATACTGTATACATATACTATATATATATATATATATATATATATATATATATATATATATATATATATAATACACTGCCTGCACGCCACTAACTAACCTGCCTGCCTAATCTAGCTCAATCTATCTCCAACCACGCACTATACACAGACCCTATGTAAGCAGCCTTATTTAGTGTGGGGTGTGGACTTAGTCCCCCTGAGCCATCATTGGCCAAAGGCACCCTGCTCGTGTGTACAGGGCATTACATCCTGGTCTCATTGCTGCTTTAAAAGTTACCCTACCACTATTCATTAAAGCCAAACTAAGGATTTAAGGATCTGTACATGCACATAGGAATTCACATGTAATACTAGAGTAGACATTTACTAAGCTTATGTTCTCTATTCCATGCCTTTAGCTATAGAATGTGTCTAAAAGCGGATCTGAGTTTGTCTTTCTCCACACCTGAAATATTTTTATGTATAGTACATATGGTTAATTAGACATTCTTAAACTGTATTACTCATGTGCAAATTAATATTTCTGTACAAGAATAGAAACAAGAATATGTTTTGTTTATATCATTTTAATCAATGATTGACAAACCCAGCACTTTAACATCTGAAAACAACATTTGTAGAAACATTGTTGCAAGCTTGTTATCAAACATTTATAATAAATAATTTAAACAGTTTTTATACATTGTATACATTGACTATTTGCTTATATACACACTAAAACTAGAAATATACAGTCTAGTAAAAGGTACAGATGTGAACTCTGCTAAAGTTGTTCTTTATAGATTCATATGGCTTCAGATGAGAGTGAGTGGGAAGAATGCTGGTGCAGTTTTTGGGAGAACTCAGGACTTACACTGCATGAATGCTGAGACATTCACAAAGCACATTTTTTTATACAAAGACCATTGTGTGTAAAGTCTAGTAAACACTAGCATGTTTTTTTTTTTTTTTTTTTTTTTGTTCAACCCAGCAGACTGAATGAAAAAAAAAACGGTCTGAGAGCACTGATCGGATGCAGATTGGCAGACTTTTTTTGGTCATGCCCCTTCGACAGAAGTTGGATGTTCGGCTGGCTTCTATTGGACCAGCTGCCATACACATGGGCTAAATGTTGGATGGTTTCTATGGAACCGGGCAATACCGCTCGATATTCGACCCATGTGTATGACCCTTATGAGGCCTAACTAGAGTGGAATGTGTCATTATTAAGAAGGGAAAATTAATTAATTGATTAGGGAACTTCTCTATAGCACTACATAATTAAGTGTAACTTTATATCATGTGTGCTGTTCATTTTGTACCTAAAAGTCACTTAAAGTGGTATTAAATCCAAAAGCAAACATTTATTATATTGCAACTTTCCAATTTGTAAATGTGATGACTGCATTCATTTTCTTTTTTAGGCTTTCTTTCTTCTATATTCATCTAGTGATCCATCCTGTAAGTCTGTTGTTTTTCAAAAGAACAAGCTCTCCAGCAGAATTTAGCACTTACAGAGATGAGACAAACCATTTAACACTAGCAGTGGTGCTTATGATGATCAGCTTTTATTTATGTAAAACCTTTATCCCAAAAGAAAAAACTGTATGCTGTTGCTGCTTAACTGGTTGCCGACCAGCCGCCACAGTTTTACTGAGGCAGAATGGCACGGCTGGGCGAAACGACGTTACCTCAGGTCGCTTCGCCTTTTGGCCACTAGGGTGCCCGGAGCTGGGCGCGATGAACCCCAGGCAACCACGATCGCTCGTGACAGAGCAAGGACTGGGATCTGTGTGTGTAAACACACAGATCCTGGTTCTCTCAGGGGAGAGGCGACAGATTGTGTATTCATACTATGTATGAACATCGATCTCTCTCTCCTCCTAGACAGTCCCATCCCCCTACAGTTAGAACACACCTAGGGAACACAGTTAACCCCTTGATTGTCCCCTAGTGTTAACCCCTTCCCTGCCAGTGACATTTATACAGTAATCACTGCATTTTTATAGCACTGATCGCTGTATAATTGTCAATGGTCCCAAAAATGTGTCAAAAGTGTCCAATTTGTCTGGCGCAATATCGCAGTCCAGATAAATATCGCAGATCGTCGCCAAAAAAAATAATAATAAAAATGCCATAAATGTATCCCCTATTTTGTAGACACTATAACTTTAGCGCAAACCAATCATTATATGCTTATTGCTATTTTTTTTACCAAAAATATGTAGAAGAATACATATCGGCCTAAACTGAGGAAAAAATGTGTTGTTTTTTTTTAATGTAGGATATTTATTATAGCAAAACGTAAAAGATATTGGGGGTTATTTACGAAAGGCAAATCCACTTTGCACTACAAGTGCACTGCAAGTGCACTTGGAAGTGCAGTCTCTGTAGATCTGAGGGGGCATGCAAGGAAAATAAACAGCATTTTTGTTTGTACAAGATTAGATGATAAAATCAGCAGTGCTTCCCCTCATTTCAGATCTTCCCCTCAGATCTTCAGCGACTGCAGTGCAAAGTGGATTTGCCTTTAGTAAATCGACCCCATTGTGTTTTTTTTCTTTTTTTCAAAATTGTCACTCTTCTTTTGTTTATAGCGCAATAAATAAAAACCGCAGAGGTGATCAAATACCACCAAAAGAAAGCTCTATTTGTGGGAAAAAAAGGATGTCAATTTTGTTTGGGTACAATGTCACATGACCTCGCAATTTTTAGGTAAAGCGACGCAGTGCCATATGTCAAAAAATGGCCTGGTCATTGGATAAAAAGTATTAGCTGGAGTTTGGCTTCAGTTTATTCGTTTGTTTAAATCCACTAGTCCATCTAACACTCTCCACCCCCCCAGACTGAAAATGCTGCTGTCCAAAGGTGCCCCCTGTGCTCATTCATCCCGAGTGGAGGCACTCTAATAAAGGAGGTGTGTTACTGGTCAGATCGCCAGGTGAAAACAGAGGGAAACATGCCTAAGCAAAGACAAATAATGCAGCCACCATATTTAATGATTGGTAAGCTAAAAATCCTTTTATTTTCAGTTTAAAACCATATTAATTATTTTAGATGAAGATCAGTTTCCAAAAGAACAGTATTGTATGTTTGATTTTATTTACATGCAAAACACAATGATGCCTTTATCTAATAATGAAGGTACATTAGTACAGCATACAAAATGAACATTCATCATAATTTCTGAATAAATTAACAAAACTAATTTAAACAACAAAAAAAAAATCAATAAAGAAATAGTGAATCAATGATATCAGGACTAAATAGTACTGGCTTTCATGAAAATGTACACACAGTCTAAATTATGTGATAGAAGGCTGGTATTTAAAAATGTGTTTACTGAAATTCTTGACACGTCCCTTTGATAAATCCTCGTATGTTCCAGTTTCTGATTCGCACCATTAAGGTTAGCCAAAAATAATAATGTACATTTATCCCTGTGGGCTGTAACCAAATATTATCTTTTTTGTGAGAAAAGAAAACAATCAAAGTTTGATCAAAGAAATGTTCCAGCATGCTTATTATAGGGCAGAACATATCCAGCACTTGATTCAATTGTTGATAGCAGGGTTTGTTAGGTCTCATTGCTAGGGAAAATAGATTTACAAGCTTTTTGTCATCTGCCCCTGTATTCATGGAAATACAATATTATAGCTAACAAAATACTGGCTTTCAGTTTGTTTGCATGTAACAATCTAGTTAGGTTGTTAAGGGATTAAAAGGTTTTGCATAAAAACTGCATTTGTATAATTTGTCCTCAAAAAAGCTTAGATGCAAAGAAATGTTTTATAATTTTTATATAACATGCTTACAAAAATATAAAAATGCTTAAAATAAATTACAACTTATAAATCTATTATATAAATTAGTAAGACACTGTATTTAATGTAGCTCATAACTACATAACAGTCATGCCACTAAAACGTTCTTTTGCGATCTGTAGTAAGCGACATGCCAGATGTTAAAGTGAACAAAAATCAAAACAAAGTGACTAAATAATAAGTACTTCAAAGACAACTTCTATGACAGCTAAATGTAAATGTAAAATTGATTTATCTATCCATTTTATTCTCCCTAGCCTGGAGCAGGTTCACTTATCTGTCTGCATTTCAGTTACTAAAATCAAATTTGTATACTACTAAATTGGTATGGATTGCACCTTCTATATTAATGTGTGCCCCAGATATGCTGTCAATTTGATTTTAAAATGTGAGTGACCTTGTACAACAGACCATCTGTAGAACAGAAACCAGCCTACATGTACTAAGATGCCAGTGTAAGGAAATCATCAGCTGTGACATCTGTAAAACTGCTCTCTATAGCATTCATAAATGTGTAAATAAATGCCTATACCTGTAATAAAACAGAGATATTTGGCATTTGTGTATGTATTATGCACAAGTAATTGTTCTGTTATCTTAGGCCACAAAGTCAATGGGATTATATGACTGTAAGTCAACTGTATATTGGACATACTGCGTTACTGCTCCTCACTATTCCTGAATGTTGCAGAATCTACAACATTAAACCAAATTTAACGTTTACAAAGTGTGAGATATTTACTTTTGATGGTACCCTTACTGCAGGGCTCAGCATTTCTTTTATGGGTGAATATACGTACACTAGTGTCAGCTACCAGTGACAGATAACAGGGAACATGATAAAACAGTATGTATTGGTTTGCATGTTCCTAAGTCCATTTTAGTGACTTACTGGATTGGTGACTTACTGTACCCAAGTCTGTCACTCTGAGATGGGTGGGCAGCCAATGAGGTCTCTGCTGCTGTGTACAGGGCTGTGTGTTATAATGTGTACAGCAGAGTGATGGCGGACTCTGCCACAATCTTGACTGTGGCACTTAATTGAGTTATGTCTGGAAAACATTGCCCTCATTTACATTTAAATGAGATGTTGATGAGTTCTATGTGCACCTATTATGGTTCAAATAGACCGCCACATATGTGGATAGTTACTGATAAATCTAGGGAGGGCTAGTGATTGCTTTAGTTGAGAATGTTTTTCTAGAGTCAATCTCTTGACTCATTTTTTCCTAGCTATTAAGAAGCAATTCTAGGCAGCAGGTTTGAATCTGGCTGATGGCTATGCCAATCTTTTTAGTACCGACATTTTGACATCAGCCTCTCTGTATGTGAGAGACATAAAGGAGCATGCAATGGGGTTGATTTACTAAAGGCAAATACACTGTGCACTTTGCAAAGTGCAGCTGCTTCAGAGCTTAGTAAATGAGGTAAAGGTTAACTTTGTGAAGAATACCCAATCATGTACAAGGAAAATTTTAAAAAAATGCTTCTGCTCATTTACTAAGCTCTGGAGCAACTGCACAGTCTCTTTGCCTTTAGTAAATCAACCCCAATGAGTATTTCAGCTTCCATACTTACCTTTTTTTCAGGCCGCTCTGGTCACGTGATCTGGCTTTTTTGTGTCAGTCAGTGGCAGCTACAGGGGAGACCATGAATGAGCCATGATACGCCTATGGGTGATGTCACCACTCCAGGCATTGCAAGCCGTTGTCAAGTATTCTCGTCTCTCCCCTGCAGCTGGCACTGGCTGACACAGGGGAGATCACAGACCGGTCTGGAGCGGCCTGAAAATAGGTAAATGTGCAGATCTTTCTTACATACATTAGGTTAGTCAGAATATGTGTTAGGAGGGGCAGGGGACATTTTCAAGATTAGTTAGAATTATCATGGAATTCTTATGTCGTTCTGATTCAGATAAGCTGTTCTCTCTGTATGCATCTCAAGGCTAAATGTTCAGTTCTGGCCAGAATGTACCTTATATGTATGTTAATTAAAAGATCACTCATGCAGATGACTATTCATCTGTTAGAAAATCCAATCCAATTAAATCCAATCCAATTAAATTGCCAGATTTCCAACCCTAAGTTAATGTCTATTGTTAGCCATAACATCAACCTGTTACTTAGATATATGTGCACTGAAGGAACTCTTACATGCACTTAACTTCCCTAAATGCTTGGGGTAGGAAAATAGGAACCATTGATGACCCCAATCTTTTATCAATCTTTCATTTGTCTTTATACTAGGGCTTTTCATTTAAAATGAAACATTACACTCTGGTTAAGTTCTAGTTGATTACTGTCAAATTGTCAAATGAATGAATGGGTCCTGTCAACAAAGAGACAAATTGCCCAAATAGACAAAGAGACAAATTGCCCAAACATTATAAGTGGCTATAAAATAGTTTACAATTTCCATACTTTTGACAAATGTAGATAGCAGGGTAAAATGGCAAAGGGTGTTTATTTTCACTCAGAATACTCCAGTTACTTGTCATCATTTGTGGCAGTAAACAACTCTTTTCAGTAGTTATCTAAGCAGCACTGACAGTATTTTATATTTAGATATAGCCTTACTGAATATAGCAGAGAGCAATAGGCAAAGTGCAATAGCCCACACAAACTAATTTGGTTATAGGGGTTACTGTGTTTGCATTTTATCATTGTCGTTTGCGCTGCCTTATTGAATAAGACCTATGATATAGACAATGCTCATTAGACTTGGGAACAATCTTTCATATATTAGATTGCTGTATAAATAACTATGATTCGCCAAATAAAAGTGTATGTTCAAACAATACACATGGTATCACCGGATGTTGTTGAACAAGAAAAGGAATTTTACTATTTTAAGGTTGCTAAACAGAAACAGAAAACAATAATATGTCAAATGGAAATGGATGAAAAATTCAATTTCTACAGATTGATTTTTCTGGTGATACCTGTAGATGGAAGATCATTTTTGATGCCTTTCTTTGAAAATTCATAGACACAAATTAAACTCAAAATTGCACATTTCTTCATACTGTTATCTCATGCTGATAGGTCATACTTCATGTCTTCTGGGCAGGCAAACTGATTTAAGATAAAGGGCTCAATTCACTAAACCATACCAATTGCTATTTGCCATAACAACTGTTATTGTCAGTGGTGACAGTCAAAACTACAGTCACATGGCTGAAAATAACAAATGCGGAAAATATGTGCTTTTCAGATTAATGAATTGACCTTTTAGATATAATTTAGTTGTGAAAACATAATGGTTTCAGCAAGTCAGGAATGCATGTTTGTATCTATATTTTACATATATACATTCACAAATCAGCATAAGGGGCCCTCATATCTTCACTGTTTCAATTAGGAATTCAATCTAAGGTCCTTTATTAGGTTATTCGGAAACAGTGCAATATACCTATCCAAACACTGAAGGCATTGTTCCACAACTTTAGCTTGCTTGCTTTCATCTTTTATTACAAATGTTGCATGAAAATGACTTTCAGATTGGACATGTTTCCATGAAAAATAACTCTCCAGTGTCTCCTGCTCACCTGGCCAGCTGTGTTTCTTATAAAACCATGGCTATCAGAGGTAGGAATTTATGCTTTTCTCAAGAGGGTTGACTAGACTGGTAACAAAACTATAATATTCAGACAGACGCTCATCTAGTTTTCTGGGTTGGGATCAAGTGAGCCTTTTTTGTTTATTTATCAATACAAATTCGGTATTAATTATACAATATGTCATTACATAACAATGTAACTGTATTACTTTGGAAATCTAGGCCATACTCTGCCGTGTACAGTCAAACTGACAGTTTTTGGTTACATCCTTCAGAATTTATCTAGAACAACTTTTATCAAGATTCCAGTAAGGGCTGTATACATAGGGGTTGATTTACTAAAGGCAAATAGGCGGTTAAAGCGTCAGCATCATGACAGTTGAAGATTAAGGCCAAGATGGCAGCTTCCTTGGCTGAAAACGATAGGAGAGTTTACTTCCACTTTAACTTTGCAAGGAATTTTCTTTCGGCTTAGTGAATATAGTGAAAGTTCACTTTGCAAACAATATGCGGAAGGAAAAAAAAAAATTTTTTACTTGCACATGTGTGGGTGATGGAAGTCAGTAGAACTTCACTTAATTCGCTAAGCTAAGGGATAAATTACCTCCAAAGTGAACAGACTATTTGTCTTTAGTAAATCAATGCCATACCAACAGATGGCAGATCTTGACATGCCTAATAGTATACCTATAACAATACATGTTAATAAAATTGACATTAATTCCTGGCTTTCAATATGGTACCTGAGCAAAAAGGAATGTATACCATATACTGTAGCTCTAATAGTTCTTAGAGCTTGACTTGGCATACAGGAAAAATGAGCCACTGGTAGAAGAGAAATAATCCCCTTGATTTGACCTTAGATATATAAGATCACTGGTACAAGCTCCTGCAGACTCTCAGGATAATGGTATGGGCAGGCAACTGCCAGAGAGGAGGAAGATCAATGGACTACAAGGAAGCTCACCAGTCCCCTTGCAGCTCATTGAAAATGACAAGCAGTCAGCCGCAATGGCTGGCAGTACTTGTAGGCATTCATTCACAGGAAATTGTGAATGAATGATGCAGGAGTGTGGACGGAGTCCCGCACGGCCTTGCTGTTTTCAAATAGTGACAGCGGGTACAGGGAGAGGTTTCCCAGCCTTCTGTCCTGGGGGAAGAGTTGGGGAGAGCTGCAGATGCACATGTTACATATTCCATGCTAAAAACAGGTAGAAAATGTTCCAAAAGTGAGCTTATCCTTTAAATGAACAAAGAGAAATTGCTTTCCTTGCTTTATTAGGTTTGCTTAATGTAATTTTGCTTAGCAAAAGGAAAAAGTTACTACCACTTCAAGTGTCTCTTGGCTGGGGCCTGTCTCCTAGAAACCATCCTGCAATAAATAATGGGGGCTGCACACCTCTGAGCTCCAAGCTGAACAAACTTCATTGTTTTGAGTCACTAACACATCCTCTCGGACTCTGCTCCTTCTCTAATGTATTTTGCCCTCTCTTCCGGTGTCTTACCGAGAAAGTTCCCTCGGCGGATAAGGACCCCCCTGTACTGCGCATGCACTGCGCTTGCACAGTATGAACGACTACGGAGCCGCCGAAAGTCTCCGAAGTAGAACAGCTGATCGTCAGCTCTACACAGCGCCTGCACATTGATTGAGTCCAGGTTCAAGCCACACCATCCAAGTGGACACAGAGTTTGAATAAAACTATGCCAAGCTAAGCGAGGCCGTGCCCGAAGCGTGGCGAGCGGAGCGAGCCCGCGAGGGGCCCTGTTACAGGTGCCGTGTACAGCTGACTCTCAGCTGTTCAGCTTCGGCTATTTTCGGCGGCTCGTACTACGCAAGCGCTGCGCCTGCGCAGTACAGGGGAGTCCTTATCCTCCGGGGGGAACTTTCTCGGCAGAACACCGGCTTAGATACCTTTACGTCTATGCCCGAGGGCACATGAATCACATCAGGGAAGACGTTGAGTCTGGCAGAACATTTAAGTGACTTGGAACAATAAAGTTTGTTTATCTTGGGCCTTGCCAGTGTGGAACCTACATTCCCTATTGGTAACATATTTCTAGGTGCCTAAAAAATTAGCTGGCATATTTCTTTTCTGGATAATGTTGTGAGGATGGGGCCGATTCATTAAAACTAGGGAAAATGAGCACAAGTTGACCACAGAGAACAATCAGGATTTCTTTTTTTTAAACGAAACACAAACCCTGATTGGTTGCTACTTGTAACAATTCCACCTGTGTGCTTCCATTTCTTTTCTCTCAGTTTAATGAATCAGTCCCAATGTTTACACTGACATGAATATATTCAGTAAAGACGTGCAAAAAGTAAATGATATACAAAAGTGTAGGCAACCAAAATGATTTTTTAGTTGATGTGACCCCACTGAACTAAGATCTAAGTGGCTGCTTTCGGCAACATCTTTGTTGCTCTTTGTACTGAATTATGTCACATAAAACTACCTTCCCGGTACAGAGGCATTAACTAGTGGAACACTTTATGAAATATATTTACAAGCCAAGTATATCAAATGCAGTCTGTGACAGGCACTATATTCCTTCATATTTCTTTATAAAAAGCTTACATTTTACCATAAAACAAAAGGCATTGTTTGAATTAATTATACTGCTTACACCAACATTTACAGCTGCAGTAGTGAATAAATAGCCTTTTATAGGTACCAGCTTTAATAGATAAGTCTGGTAAATGTGAGGTAAATTTGATATTTTTATGAATTTTATCATTGTACAACTATCAGACACAGGTGCACATTAAATGCTCATGTATAATGCCAGAATTATGCAATATAAATGTTTATTCCTTTTGCACCCTTCTGACTTTTACTGCTATTATCACTTGTTTGTATAGTTATGTAGTTTACAACCATTTTTCTAGTTGTTTTGGCAGTAAAGCTCAAGAGGTTTAATGTTAGGGCATATGTGCAGTGAGTAATAATGCTTTTTCTGACAAACGTAATGCATCTTTGCTAGTACTAGCACTGATGAAAAGCTGGTATACCTGTAATACAAAAAAACATTTTAGCTGGTATCTTCATTTCTGTTGTGGATTCCGGATTGCGGTTTCAGTCTTGTGTTTAAGATGTGCATACAAATTACTTCTTTTTTTTTTAACATTCTTGTTTCCTTTGTTCCAATGAATTTTTTAGGTTGTTTAAGGTTTTCTTGATCCTCAGAGCGGTAAGTCTTGCTGATGGACTCTGATACCAGCATTCCCTCATGATCTTTGTAAGCGCTGATAACACCTAGTAGAAACAGTTATATATATTAAAAATATATCATTTTTATTTTGTTTTAGATCATGCATGGAGTGTTTTTTTTTAGGGCTGTCTATGTACCATGGGGAAATTTCCCTTTGCTTCCTTACCAAAACAGGAAGTGAAAGGAAATCTCCAAATGTCAGATGTCCCCAGAACAGCTGTGCCCTTTGGAAGACATCTCCCTACCTCCTGTTGTGGGCAGAAGTGTATTTAGGTTTTGTGCTGCCCTAGGCCTGACTAAACTCGTGCACCCCTTAATTTAAATATGACCCACCCCTTCCTGTCAAGGGTACACCCTTTGCTGTTTAAGTCCCGCCGTGAAATTTTAGAGTGGGGACACTAGTTTTGAGGGCCTGTGGGGGGGGGGGCAATGGATTCCCTTAATTTGCATAGATTTCCTCTCACTTCCTGTTTGGCTATGGGGCAGGAAGTGAAGGGAAATCTCTGCAATGGGACAGGGATGGTAATAAATAAACGACGCAAGCCGACGGGGACTCTTTCCATGCTGCCCCCCTGCAAAGTGCTGCCCTAGGCCTGGGCCTTGTCGGCCTAGGCCAGGATACAGCGCTGTTGTGGGGACAGCTCTAAAATGCTGGATTTCCTCTCACTTTCATTCTTGGTGACAGCGGTCACAGGTACAAATAAAGAGGCGAGTCTCCCCAACAGGAAACAGACAGCAACATAAAATCAAAAAGCCAGAAGTCACTACACCCAATTCGATACCAGTGCCAATTGATAAAAAATAAATAGGTAAATAAATTTTATGTAAACAAAAAATATGTGATAGGTGGCCGCTAATCACTGACATGTGTTCCCACACCAAATCTTATAAATAAACTATAAAAGTGCAGCACAACCAAAATCTACTCATAAGTTCAAAAAATATATACAGTATCTCACAAAAGTGAGTACACCCCTCACGTTTTTGTAAATATTTTATTATATCTTTTCATGTGACAACACTGAAGAAATTACACTTTGCTACAATGTAAAGTAGTGAGTGTACAGCTTGTATAACAGTGTAAATTTGCTGTCCCCTCAAAATAACTCAACATACAGGCATTAACCTCCCTGGCGGTTTTCCCGAGTGTGGCATGGGGTTAAATTTCAGTACCATTAGCGGTAACCCCGGGCCTTGGGATTGCATTGCAGAATCTTGGTCCAGGTTACATACCTTGTTCCCAGGATCCTGTCCCCCCGCTGTGTCTGCGGGCTGTGTCCTCAGCTGTGTGTCGGGCTACGTTCCCTGTGAGCGTGGCGACGCATGGGGGAGGAGCCCGGTGGCAAATTCAAAAAGTACACAAAACATAACACATACAGTACACTGTAATCTTACAGATTACATTACTGTATCAAATCATTTCACCTCCCTTTTGTCCCTAATGCTTTGTCCAGTGCCCTGCATGCAGTTTTATATTATATATACTGTTCTTTCTGCCTAGAAACTTGAGATTGTCTATGGCAACTAAAAAGTATCCCTTTACGTCAAAAGTGGTTTTAGACAAGCAAGAAAACAGCAATGGTAAATTAGAATTGAGCGACAGTGAATCGTGGGGAAATTATTTTATTATTATTATTTTTTATAAATATTTATAGTTATTTATTATATTATAATTTATGATTTTGTGTTTCAAACTTTATCATACCTTGGATGTCTACTAGACTCTTGTTTGGACAGATTTATTACTAAGAATTACAGGCCTACAATAAAAACACGCCAAATTTCTATGCAAAACAATGTACCGCTTTGAGACGCAAAAATCTGACATAATCATACCGCCAAGGTGGCTACTGTCTAAACCGCTGGCAACAAAAGTGAGTACACCACTAAGTGAAAATGCCCAAATTGGGCCCAATTAGCCATTTTCCCTATCCAGTGTCATGTGACTCATTAGTGTTACAAGGTGGGGAGCAGGCAGGGCCGGACTTTCCACTGGGCTTGACGGGGGCTCAAGCCCTTGGGCCCCGTCCGTTCCGAAAGCCGCCGAGAGTGGCTGAAAGCTGCTGAGAGTGGCTGAAAGCCGCAGAAACCTGCTGAGAGTGGTCAAAAACCGACGAGAGCCACCGAGAGCAACCGAAAGCCGCCGAGAGCCACCGAGAACGGCCGAAAGCCGGCTCTGTATCTCAGCGGCGCCATTTTTAAACTGAAAGGCTGCAATGACAAGGCAGCAATGACACTGGAGCAAGGCTACACTGACAAGTCTGCAAATGACACTGGGGCAAGGCTACATTGACACTGACAAGGCTGCAATGACACTGACAAGGCTGCAGATGGACACTGATAAGGCTGCATTGATGGGCATTTAAATGTAAGTTTTTTTCCTTAAACTTCCCTCCTAAAAGTTTTTTCCTTAAAATTCCCTCCTAAACTTGGGGTGTGTGTTATACTCCAGCGTGTGTTATACGCCGATAAATACGGTAATTATCATTTTATCCATTTTTATCGCTTTTAATAATCGAGGACCCAGGACGAATACCAGTACAGTATCCCCCACTTATACGCTTATATATTATCTACTTTTGTGAGTAGCCATTTGGCTGTTTTGTCTTGTCCAATTAAACAGAAGTTCTTTAATACTGCACTGAGTCTGGCGCATCTTGTCCTTTTCTATTTCTCTTTTATAGAGCTGTGCATATGTATAGAAGGGTAGGGCCCAAAAGTGACTCAAGCCCAGGGGCCCCCCACCACCCTAAGTCCTGCCCTGGGAGCAGGTGTGTTAAATTTAATGTTATCGCTCTCACTCTCTCATACTGGTCGTTGGAAGTTCAACATGGCACCTCATGGCAAAAAACTCTCTGGGGATCTGAAAGAAAGAATTGTTGCTCTACATAAAGATGGCCTAGGCCAGGGGTGTCCAAACTTTTTTCAAAGAGGGCCAGATTTGATATAGTGAACATGCGTGAGGGCCAACCATTTTGCCTGACATTTTTTGAACTATTAAAATTCGGTCTAAGTGTGTTCATCCAAGCACTAATACACTTCCCAACAAGAATTCTCTTGCCTTTGTGGCTGTGTGTGGTGAAGAGATGAGCTTGGGCGTGTTATTTGGATATACCGTTTTTATCTGCGTATTTACGCACCTTCACTGTAAGTGGGAAG
The DNA here is from genome assembly GCF_042186555.1 of Aquarana catesbeiana. Classification (NCBI taxonomy): domain Eukaryota; kingdom Metazoa; phylum Chordata; class Amphibia; order Anura; family Ranidae; genus Aquarana; species Aquarana catesbeiana. The sequence continues at coordinate 192,558,146 of NC_133325.1, forward strand.
TTTCAGGAAAAAACTTACATTTTAAATAGAGAACTGTGAAGCAAAGTAAGGGTCAGTGCCTATCAATGCAGCCTATTCAGTGGTCATCTGCAGCCCCACCACTGCCAGTAATGCAGCTCCACCACTGCCATGAATGCAGCTCCACCATTGCCATGAATGCAGCCTCAACATTGCCATGAATGCAGCCCCACCACTGCCATGAATGCAGCCCTACCACTGCCATTAATGCAGCCCCACCACTGCCATGAATGCAGACCCCCCATTGCCATGAATTCAGCACCCCCATGGCAATGAATGCATTACCCCCATTGCCATGAATGCAGCCTCACCAATGCCATGAATGCAGCCCCACCATTGTCATGAATGCAGCATCCCCATTGCCATGAATGCAGCATCCCCATTATCATGAATGCAGCCTTACCATTGCCATGGATGCAGCACCCCCATTGCCATGAACGCAGCACCCTCATTGCCATGAATGCCGTTCGAAACCGGAACACGGACCGCAATTGGCCCGCGGGACATGCCTGGCCTAGGCTATAAGAAGATTGCCAAGACCCTGAAACTGAGCTGCAGCACGGTGGCCAAGACCATACAGCAGATTAATGGGACAGGTTTTTTCTGGTTCAGATAAAGGCTGGTTCATGCCTTCATCTCCTCCAGACTGGACTACTGTAACGCACTTCTCATTGGGATTCCTAGAAAGAGTCTGCAGAGGCTTCAGTACATCCAAAACTGTGCAGCAAATCCTGATGGGAGTGCGGAAGCATGAGCACATTACCCACATTCTCCACTCACTCCATTGGCTTCCTGTCTCTGCCAGGATTGAGTACAAGGTTTCCCTCCTTAGGTACCAATATATACATGGACATGCCCCTTCTTACCTCAAAGAACTTCTTGAACCACAAAACACATCACGTTCCCTCCACTCCATGCACTCAAACCTTCTTCAAATACCTAGAACTAGACTAAGGACAATGGGAGACAGGGCTTTTTGTGCAGCTGCCCCGCGCCTGTGGAATGCCCTACCTGACACTTTGAGGGCTCCTCAATCCACTGACTGTTTTAAAAAAGGTCTTAAGACATTTCTTTTTAGTAAAGCTTTTTGCTCTTCTTAGATTTTTTTTTTTTGTATAAACTGCTCATTTTAACCTATAGCACTTTGAGATCTTTTGATGCAAAGTGCATTATAAATAAAATGTATTATTATTATTATTATTATTATTATTATTATTATTCAGAACAGGCCTCACCATGGATGACCAAAGAAGTTGAGTGCACGTGCTCAGCGACATATACAGAGGTTGTCTTTGGGAAACAGACGTATGAGTACTGCCAGCATTGCTGCAGAGGTTGAAGGGGTGGGGGGTCAGCCTGTCAGTGCTCAGACCATATGCTGCACACTGCATCAAATTGGTCTGCATGGCCGTCGTCCCAGAAGGAAGACTCTTCTAAAGATGATGCACAAGAAAGCATGCAAACAGTTTGCTGAAGACATGATAAATAAAAATCTTGCAAGCTACCAATAATATATTAGGCTGAAATCCTTGAAAGAAGCATCCTGTTGATGCAAGGAAATGTAATAATGCCTTTCAGCTGCTGACACCAGTCACACTGCCATATGTTGTGTTTAAATCAAGCAATTATATATAAATATTGTGCCGTGCTGTGTAAATATCTCTACATAATACTGCAAACTAAATATTCAAACCTGCTATCAATCCATAAAGTGCAAGTGCAAAAATAAATAAATGTTGTGTCCCACTACGTAAATAAATCTGCTACAATATAACACAATAAATATAAAACAATTCCAATTCATATGGTGCAAATACAAAAGAATATATAAAAATATAGAATATTTAAATATGTGCTATAAATATTCCAGTGCAATAAATCAACGTGAACAAATTTTACACATAAAAAAATTCAATCCTTAAACAATCGATCTATATATAGTGCTTCCAAAGAAAATTCCTCAGTGACTTGTGATAGTTCTTCAGAATTAAACTCTTGGTGACTTTTCACACGTGCTCCCCTCCTGTGCCCCCTGTGTGATTGCACTCACCTCAGGGGATGCGACCGCACAATTAAGTTTGGTCAGACAAGCAGTAGAATCATCATTGGGCTCAAGGTTAATGGACTCTGTGTATCCTCAGGCACTTCCATATGGTTGTCCCCGGATCAAATATATAAAAAATAGTAGGCTAGATAGTGTGATAATGTTTTAACTCCAAATTTATTGTATAAAATATGTCAATGTACTCACATGCTGTAGGTGCTACTAGCGCACCACTCTATATATAGCATAGACAAAAACGAAGCTCCCAATCCAGGAGGCAAAGGTTCTGTCTCTCTAGCAACCGTGTTCAGAGGTCAGCGTCTCAGCTGACTCCTCCACCGTCCTAGCCCCTCCCCTACGCGTATTTCGACACAGGGCTTATCACATGTTTTCATCAGGGGAATTCATGCTGAAGACTAGTAGACTAAGGATTACTGGAACCATGTCCTGTGGTCTGATGAGACCAAGATAAACTTATTTGACTCAGATGTTGTCAAGCGTGTGTGGTGGCAACCAGGTGAGGAGTACAAAGACAAGTGTGTCTTGCCTACAGTCAAGCATGGTGGTGGGAGTGTCATGGTCTGGGGCTGCATAAGTGCTGCCGGTACTGGGGAGCTACACTTCATTGAGGGAACCATGAATACCAACATGTACTGTGACATACTGAAGCAGCGCATGATCCCCTCCCTTTGAGACTGGGCCGCAGGGCAGTATTGCAACATAATAACGACCCCAAACACACCTCCCAGACGACAACTGCCTTGCTTAAAAAGCTGAGGGTAAAGGTGATGGACCGGCCAAGCATGTCTACAGACCTAAACCCTATTGAACATCTATGGGGCATCCTTAAATGGAGGGTGGAGGAGTGCAAAGTCTCTAACATCCACCAGCTCCGTGATGTCATCATGGAGGAGTGGAAGAGGACTCCAGTGGCAACCTGTGAAGCTCTAGTGAACTCCATGAGGGTTAAGGCAGTGCTGAAAAATAATGGTGGCCACACAGAATATTGACACTTGGGCCCAATTTGGAGATTTTCACTTAGGGGTGTACTAACTTTTGTTGCCAGCGGTTTAGACCATAATGGCTGTGTGCTGAGTTATTTTGAGGGGACAGCAAATTTACACTGTTATACAGATGTGAAATGATTTGATACAGTAATGTCATCTGTAAGACTACAGTGTACTGTATGTGTTATGTTTCGTATACTTTTTGAATTTGCCGCCGGGCTCCGCCCCCATGCCTCTCCACGCTCACAGCAAACGGAGCCCCGCACACAGAGCCTCGGGCGGAGGACACAGCCCGCAGACACTGATGTTATCGATCTGGAGGAGAAGTTTAAACTGACCTGTTTTTGCTGCCTACCTTTTGTGTGGGACCTGCTTGCATGACTACCTGTTAGCTCAGGGGTCCATGCTCTGAGGTGAGTGTAGAACTTAGATTGGAGGTGGAGGGTCTGTCACCATTCATTTGATATTGCTGTTCTTCACCGGTGGAGTCATCTTTCTGGGACTTGTTCACCAGCATATTGGACTGTGTTTTATTGCGCTGCACTTCTTATGCTACGTACGCACGGTCGGACTTTCCGGCGGACTTGGTCCGGCACACTTTCTGACGGACTTTGTCCGCCAGGTGCGCTGGACTTTAAAACGGACGGACTTGCCCACACACGACCGGACTTTTCCGGCGGGCTAAGTCCGCCCGTCTTTCCGACGGACTTTCGCCGGAGGTACAGCGGACTTTCACAATGAACGGACTTGCCCACACACGGACAAGTCCGTTCATTTTGAACGTGACTCATGTGCGACAGAACTAGAAAAGGAAATCAATTTTGCCGCTTTTATCGGCAAGATTGACACCTTGCGAGCCCCGTCGCTGGGCATACCAGGCCCTTAGGTCTGGTATAGATTATAAAGGGGAACCCCCTACGCCGAAAAAAACGGCGTGGGGTTCCCCCAAAGATCCATACCAGACCCCGATCCGAGCATGCAGCCCGGCCGGTCAGGAAAGGGGGTGGGGACGAGCGAGCGCCCCCCCCTCCTAAACCGTACCAGGCCGCATGCCCTCAACATGGGGGGGTGCTTTGGGAGAGGGGGCGCCCTGCGGGCGGGGGGCTTATCGGAATCCGGGAGCCCCCTTTGATAAGAGGGCCCCCAGATCCCGCCCCCCCACCCTATGTGAATGAGTATGGGGTACATGGTACCCCTACCCATTCACCTAGGGAAAAAGTGTCAATAAAAAAACACACTACACAGGTTTTTAAAATAATTTATTAAACAGCTCCAGGGGGGTTTCCTCCGGCTTCGGGGGTTTCTCCGGTTCCTCTTCTCCCGACGTCCGGTTGGTTCTTCTCCGCTCTCTTCTCCCGGTGTTCCAGTTCTTCGGCCGGCTCCTCTGCTGTCTTCAGGTAGCTCTCTTGCCAGCAGAGGTCCGGGGTTCTGGGCTTCTTGGCTTCTTCCCTCTTCTCTTCTCTTCTCCAGATGTTGACACGACGCTCTCTCCGGCTGGACTGCTCTCTGAGGGCTCCGTTGTGACTTATATAGGCGGAGACCCCGCCCCCTAATGATGTCACAGTCCCTGGGCATGCTGGGACTGTGACGTTTTAGGGGGCGTGGTCACCGGGCGATGTTGACCACGCCCCCTAAAACGTCACAGTCCCAGCATGCCCAGGGACTGTGACATCATTAGGGGGCGGGGTCTCCGCCTATATAAGTCACAACGGAGCCCTCAGAGAGCAGTCCAGCTGGAGAGAGCGTCGTGTCAACATCTGGAGAAGAGAAGAGGGAAGAAGCCAAGAAGCCCAGAAGCCCAGAAGCCCGGACCTCTGCTGGCAAGAGAGCTACCTGAAGACAGCAGAGGAGCCGGCCGAAGAACTGGAACACCGGGAGAAGAGAGCGGAGAAGAACCAACCGGACGCCGGGAGAAGAGGAACCGGAGGAACCCCCGAAGCCGGAGGAAGACCCCCCCGGAGCTGTTTAATAAATTATTTTAAAAACCTGTGTAGTGTGTTTTTTTATTGACACTTTTTCCCTAGGTGAATGGGTAGGGGTACCATGTACCCCATACTCATTCACATAGGGTGGGGGGGCGGGATCTGGGGGCCCTCTTATCAAAGGGGGCTCCCGGATTCCGATAAGCCCCCCGCCCGCAGACCCCGAAACCAACGGCCAGGGTTGTCGGGAAGAGGCCCTTGTCCTCATCAACATGGGGACAAGGTGCTTTGGGGTGGGGGGCCCCGCAGGGCGCCCCCCTCCCCCAAAGCACCCCCCCATGTTGAGGGCATGCGGTCTGGTACGGTTTAGGAGGGGGGGCGCTCGCTCGTCCCCACCCCCTTTTCTGACCGGCCGGGCTGCGTGCTCGGATTGGGGTCTGGTATGGATTTTAGGGGGGACCCCACGCCGTTTTTTCGGCATAGGGGGTTCCCCTTTATAATCCATATCAGACCTTAGAGCCCTTGCACACTGGGGCGGGGCGGCGTCGGCGGTAAAACGCCGCTATTAATAGCGGCGTTTTACCGTCGGTATGCGGCCGCTAGCGGGGCGGTTTTACCCCCCGCTAGTGGCCGAGAAAGGGTTAAAAACCACCGCAAAGCACCTCTGCAGAGGCGCATTGCCGGCGGTATAGCCGCGCCGTCCCATTGATTTCAATGGGCAGGAGCGGTAAAGGAGCGGTATACACACCGCTCCTTCACCGCTCCGAAGATGCTGCTAGCAGGACTTTTATTACCGTCCTGCCAGCGCATCGCTCCAGTGTGCAAGCCCTCGGGGCTTTCACACAGGAATACATGCAGCAGCACTTTCAGGGCGGTTTGCAGGCGCTATTATTAGCGCAATAGCGCCTGCAAACCGCCCCAGTGTGCAAAGGCTCTAAGGGCCTGGTATGCCCCGCGCTCACCGCAATAGGAAAATCTGTTTTTCCTATTGCAGCGAGCGCGAGATGCAATACCCTGCCCTCGGGTCGTATCTGGTCCGTCGGACCAGCATACACACGAGCGGGCTTTCCGTCGGACCAGCACACAGACGAGCGGACTTTCCGCCCGAGTCCGGCGGATAAATTTAAAACAGGTTTCAAATCTTGGTCCAGGGGAAAAAGTCCGCCGGAAAAGTCCGCTGGCGCCTACACACGGGCGGATTGTCCGGCACACTCTGGTCCGCCGGACCAAGTCCGCCGGAAAGTCCGACCGTGTGTACGCGGCATTATTTTTATCATTTGCTACGGATTTCTGTGAAAGTCTTTTAGGGCTCAGCTTGTATTTTGGGGGGTTTATTTTTGTGCTGATTGCACATTCTATTTTACACCATCACAAACATTATCTGTGCTCGAGGCTGCCATGGCTATTAGGACAATTTGGAGAGACTCCAGGACTGGTGATTACTATTATACATGCTTGTATGATTCATCTATCTTGTGAGTTGCCATTTTGCTTTTAAACATTAAACCCATAATTTTAATGCTGCACTTAGTCTGGCGTCCACTGCTTCGCTCTAAGCCTCGGTTCACACTGGGACGACTTGTTAGGCGACCTAGTCGCCTGACAAGTAGCGTCCCGTTCCGTGCAATGGAACCGTTCTAATCGGAGCGACGCAAGTCGCTCCAACTTAGAAAAAGGTTCCTGTACTTCTTTGGGGGCGACTTGCATTGACTTCTATACAGAAGTCGTTTTGCAAGTCACCGCTGAGTCGTGTCCTGGGTCGCCTGTGGCAGTCGCGCTGCAAGTCGTGCTGCCTCAGTGTGAACCGACCCTAAGGGTTCTGCTTCCAGGTGCTGATCGAATATTTATCAAGGACTAATTTTACAGACTAATAACATTTATATGAGTTTAATTGTTTATTCCAGTTGTTAACACATTTTTTACCTATTTACATCAATCTAGCGCCACTGTTCACCATTGTTTTTGTAATAATAAAGGAAATGCCTTTTTATCTTATTTTTAGAGCAATAGCCTGCAGAGATGTCATCCGAAACTTGGCTGCACTACCTCACGTTTAGATAATACAAGGTTCTGACCTCCTGACAGAAATAACCATGAGGATACCTCAGTGATGCTGTAATTTTACTTTAACAATATTATGTGGGAGACCAGCATTGGACTGCATTTGCTACCAGTGTTCTGTGGTAGATCTCTATTTGGGCAATTCAAATAGCTGCATCGGGACCCAAGGCTTTTAAAGGGGCACATCCCTCTGTTTCTGGGGTTTGGGCATAGAAAGTATGCACAGTAAACTTAATCTAAGTACCATGGTCGTATCTTGTACAGCTAGGTCTTCTTCCGTTGCTGAAGTCACCCTGCCTTGCAAAATCCTCTATGCCTGGCTGCCACTTTAAAACAACAGATCCTGTGCTGTGTCTCAACAGCCACTGTAGTTAATTTGACAAATAGTGTATTTTGGCTTTGTTAGGCTCCATTCACACCTGAGCGATTTGGATTGCTGGCAGATTAGCAAGTGCAAAAAAATAACAAAATGTGGAATGCGTTTGCGATGACATTTTTTGTTAATAGCACCCCAAACATGGTGCGATTTTGCAGCGATTGTCGAGCAACAAAACTCGCTACAATTTCGGCGAAAATCACAACCTCAAACACTCCTGGCTCTGTGCCAAGATTTGGTACATGAGCTTCATTAGATCATTTTTGGAGCGAGGAGGGAGGGAGGCCCATTTAAATGAATGGTGCCGCTCCAAAAACGCTTCACTAAAAAACAAAAAAGAAAAGCTAAAAAAAATGCGCTGCAGCAGCTGTCACTGCGCTACGCTCAGGTGTGAATGGAGCCTTAATAAATATGCTATAACATTATTGTTACAATGTATGTAGATCAAAAGGGTGCAATTGTGTTTATTTATTCTTAGACATAGTTAAAGTGTCACTAAACTCAATCAAAAAAAAAAAAGAAGCACACCCTTCCTAATAATTACTCTAATACTTTAATACAATGATATAATAGCTGCTCTCCAGTCTTAAGCAGCCAGAATTTGGATGGAGGCTTGGTTGCCATTCAGGAAGGCCAGCCTGCAGCTTAGATCGAGGCTTGGTCACATATAATGTTTATATACAGCAATGGCGCCCATGCCCCGGAAGATATCACATGTGATGAAACGCGTAGGGCATGGCAACGTGCTGAGGTCATTGAGTGTTCTCATTCCCAGAAGTGCAGGTGGTGTGCTGTATGTTCGGCCAGAGAGGATTTATCTTAGAGCACTTTTTACGATTTGTGGATGTAAGTGCAATTTTAATTTTAATAAATTGACTCAAAAGGTTTTACACTATTTGGAGCTTTTTCTTTCATGTTTGGGGATGAGCCTATTAGGATAATGCTGGGTTGATCATCACTGTCTAAATATCTGCCTCTGGAAGACACTGGCCAGGTTGTTTGGCCACATGCTCTGCTGACCTTTCTTTAATTAGAGGGTCTGATAAAGCTGGTAAGCCTGCATTCATCACATAATAATGTTTCTTAAAATAGTGATGGATGTCCACTATACACACGGATCTTTTTGAATATTTAAGAAGAGGACCCCTATTTTACAGTTTCACAGACTTTTCAATTGCACTTGGGCTTTTCTTTGTTTAAGTTTGCCCTTCATTTGCTGCAAACTGATTCATTTGAGTTGCACTGTTTATATCTTATAGTAGGCGATGCTTTTGTCACTATAGTAATTTATTTTGTTATTCTTTTCCATTTTTTACCTTAAGCGTGGTTTCTTTTCTAATTTTCAATTACTATAATGTGTCTGTCCCCTTTGTTTAGCATCAAAAACGTTATGTATAAATAAATTACTTGTGCCGCCTGGCAGTCACCAATAATGTGTTGGCAACGATTTGCCTACTCATAGAGCCTCTGCACTGTTGCCACCACACTGCACGTGTTCTTCTTCTATGTACTGTAGGTAAGCTGTGTCTACGCACTGCTTGCTGTGGTGGAAATCCCCTTACTGACTGTGTTGCTGTAGAACGGATTGGGGGCAGGGCTAAGCCGGATTGGGTCACATGTTCTGTGATGTCACCTCAGCTTTTTCAGCAGGCCGTGCAAAGTGGATTGGAGCTGTCAGTCAAGGATTGCATTAATTGCATTTATAAAGCCAAAAAAAAAGAAACTGTCCCTGCAAGCTGCCTTTATTTTGCTCAGCAACAGCTGGGGAGCCAGTGTGTATGATGAGGCCACAATGTAGTGCACTGGGAACAAGATTAGAGATTTTTTGGATACATTCTGGTGTCACTTTGACTTTGTATAGAAGTAACAGGTACGTAAAAAATTGGTCTTTAGGGTGTTGGTGGTGCCTTCCTTCCTTAACCCTATAGAGGTACTCTTGATGAAAGCAATAATTGGCCTTGCTGTAAAAAAAATTGCAATGATATGCACCTGTCAAACAGGTGCAGAAAAATTACTCCTTTAGTGTCGGTGGCGCCTTCCCACTGTAACCCTATAGAGCTGTTCTTGTTGAAGGCAAAAAAATTGCAATGATATGCATATGGTTGGTGTTTTTGCCACGTTTGATGTGCCTGAGACACAGTTTGCAGATAGCAACAGTGCGATCTGCTGCAGATTTGCTGAAAAAGGCCCAGACAGCTGAGCTTTGGGGAGTGGGCCAGGAGATAACAGCTGCAGAAGGGGATGGAATAGGGTGGCTGCTCTCTACTCTTTTTTTATGTCGGCCTCCTTGGGGTTGTGCCACCTCACCTTAATTTTCCTCCTCTGCTCTATCTGGCACCCAAGTCGCATCAGTGACCTCATCATCATCATCTCCATCTCCTCCATCTTCATCATTACCACTTGGCAATACGATGCGGCTTGGGGAAAATGCCAATTTGTCTACCAGTGTTCCTCCCTCTCTCTAGGTTCATGTTCCTGTCATCCTCAACCTCAGAACCAGCATCTGAATCCAGTAATGGCTGGGCATCATCAAGGAGCAAGTGGTTGATGCTGTGGTCACATAACTCAGCTGAGGCAGGTTTATGCAGTCTGGCAACTGCAGGGGACTGCACACACGTCTCTGCTTGCGTGACAGAGGATGAGAATGATGAGGAAGGTTTAGTAAGCCAGTCCACTAACTCCTCTGCATGCTGTGGCTTGATAGCACGGGCAAACTCACTAAACAGAGGAAATGATGCCCTGCATGAGGACTGACCATCACGTCCACCTTTGCCTGTGTACACATTTGTTGCTGGCCCCCTTACAGTACCATGGGAACATCTGCCTCTCCTTGCTGCCTCCCAGACATTATTGGGAGGGAGGGGGCGGTGCTTATAAGCAAATGTAACGAAGAAGTTGAAATCTGTACGTAGATGCACTTTAATCAATGTAAAGAGGTGTTTGGTGCACTTTAATTTGAGTACTCACACTACACAGACACACTCCACGTTTACACTATAATATACTGCAAAATAATGCGCCAAACATACAGTGACGCACACAGAACTATATGGCGTTAAACTGGCAGTTATGCACACAGAAGTAAATGGCGTTAAACTGGCAATAATGCACACAGAACTATATGGCGTTAAACTGGCAGTAACGCACGCAAAATTATATGGCGTTAAACTGGCAGTATAGCACACAAAATGATAAGGCGTTAAACTGGCAGTTATGCACACAGAAGTAAATGGTGTTAAACTGGCAATAATGCACACAGAACTATATGGCATTAAACTGACAGTAACGCACACAGAAGTAAATGGCGTTAAACTGGCAGTAACGCAATCAAATAGACGGTGTTCAACCGTCACTACACTGACACTATCTGAACTGTCCCTACTCTAGCTATACACTAATGTAAAGATTACTGACACGGTCTCCCTACACTACACTGAAACTATATGAGCTGTCCCTACTCTACACTGATGTATGTATGAATGACACGGTCTCACTATACTACAATGAAACTAAGTTGTCCTTACTCTAGATGCACACTATGCAAAGCTGAATTATGGTCCTCCTCACTACACTTACACTATCCCTAGACTGACACTAAACTATTATTCTACACTGACAATTGAAGCAAAATAGCACAGTATAGCACACTAACTAATAGCATTGAACAGAGCCCTGTTCTATATCTCTCCACGCCAAAATCACACTGTAAATAGGTGCCATTGAAAGAATACTTTTATATTGTGGGGCGGGAATAAGCCATGATTGGATAAAGTCATGATGACAGTGTCCAATCATGACTCTGACAGTGCTCTGTGCCCTGATTGGCTGAAGCTTTCACTGCTCGAATGACCCGTTTGTTCGGCTGTTCATCGAACGTCCAAACAGAGATAGTCCGGCCCAAACTTATGCTCGGGCCGAACCGTTCGCCCATCCCTAATGCTCAACTCCTAATGCCAGAAATCATTTTTTGTAGCCTTTAATACTAAAGATTTTTTATAAAGCTTTTTTTTCCATTTGTATTCTTATTTGTAATATAATTGTAAATATAAATTTTGTTGTCAAATGGTGACATGATACTTTTATCTCAATGACACATAATTGTAAAGTTTCCGCTTTAGGTACATCCATCTAGTTAAACAGTTCTCACTCAGCCAATGGCAGCTAGTGTTCGATAATTCAGCAAACCATGGATGACACTCTGATCTCCCCTCCCTCCCCTGTCCGAGCCGGGGAGTGCCGCTGCGGGTGAGCCATCCATGGTCACAGTGGCGGCTGGTGGATCTGTCGGTCTTCTCCTCTAGCCGTGCTCTCCTCTTCCTCCTAGGTGTCCAATAGGATCGCCTGGTGTTTTGGCCAATCGGGAAACGGGTCTCATGACCTGCTTCCTGATTGGCGGGGAGGCGATTCAGTGCAAAAATAGCGAATATTCATTCGCTATTGTCACACAACTGGGTGGACTCAGGGCGCAGTGCTCTGCGCCCCGAGACCACCATTTTTTTACGCTTATTAGAGCCTTTGGCTCTAATCACGTGCTTCAAAAAAAACACCTCCCCCCATTGGAATCCATGCATCCAGCGCCCTGTATGTAGATTAGGGAGCCGGACGCATGGATGGGGGGGGGTTGGAGCACGTGTACCCCTAATGGACCGCCACTGCTATCAGCCTACTACAAATGGTAAAAAAATTGCTGTGTGCATGAATGCAAAGGATGATCTACAAATTACAGTATAGAGCAACCATTCTCAACAAGGTCTCCATGGAACCCTATGGTTCTTTCAGCGGTTGCTAGGGGTTTCTTGAACAATGAGCTTTTTGTGACTCTCAAGTAAGTTACCACTGAAACCAATCCGTTTTTTAACTTTTTAGCTAGCTATAAGGGGGAATCCTTCCCAATGACCCAAAATGTAAGGAGCGTTCTTCGCAGCAACCATCACACTAATGTACTGTGAGCTGTAGATATCATAATGTATTTATTACATTTTACAGGGTTCCTCCATGTTGAAAAGGTTGAGAAAGGCTCATATACAGTGTATACACTGATGGAAAGTCTCTGCCCCATCTAGTGCACATATAAGGAACAGCACTTCTTTTATATTTACCATGAATAATTTGGACATAATTCCTCCTTGGGCTGTAAAGTAGGATGTGTTTCACCTACCTCCAGATAGTAGCAGGCACTGCTGGTAACAGTACAATCCATTTGTTTAACCAACTAAGTGACATGGAAAAGTCTTAAACAAATATCAGAAATACTACAGCATTGTTTGCATGTTAGGTCCTATTCACACCTGAGCATTTTGTAGGGTGAAAGTTGAAGCTCCAAAAACTTCAACATCCAAAATCCTCAATGGTGGCTATTTACATATGAGTACTCAAGTGCCTGTAGCTCAATGCCTTATACTCCAAAAGGTACTAGGCTATTTTTGAGGCAGATGTGCCCATGTTTGGCTCTATAGACTTCAATGGGAATTAATTAATTACTCAAATTGAGCATTTTCAAACTTTTTTCAGCCATTTTTTAGCTTGTACGAAATTGTCTCCTCCGCCTAGTGCTTTCCATTGGCTAAAACAAAAACACCTGAAGCTGGAATACACATGTAAAATGCTGGAAAAACACACTTCTAAAAAGCTTTTTTTCTAGCTGGAGATCCAGCTAACAATAGTTGTCAGCCTAAAATCAATGCTCTTTCATTTGGCCATTGGGCTGCTAATCAATCCAACTGAAGATGATTATTACATGCTTACAACACTGCTACTAATTAAGAGGCAGCGGCTTAGCATTGTCAGCCTGCAACAGGAGGTGCCGTGACTGGCAGGATCTCCTGGTAAAAAAGCTTTGCAACAGATTCACAAAACAATAACTGTCTTAAGAAAACAGTATATGGTGAGGCATGAACTAACCGTACTGAAAAATTTATTTTGGGTTTGCATACACTTAAATAGAATTGTTTAAGCCTGCCATAGATAGAGCGATTTTCTTTCCTGCAATCTCAATTTCCCCATCAACAGACTCAGTGTTAATGGGGGAATCCTTCCTGTGGATCTATTGTGTTCTCCTTGGGGGGAGAGGCAGGGGGAGCCGTCTTGGCCGGGAGAACACAGTGATAATTGCTAGATGCTATAAGTGCTGGCAATAATTGCATGAAAAATCTGACAGGCTGGTTGTACCCAAGTTGATCAATCGATTAACATGGGTACATTCAGCCTGCCCATACATGGTTCGAATCTTGGCCGATCTGCTTAACTGTCCAAGAATCGAACTATCTATGGCTGGCTTAAAAGAAGACGTTTGGGGTACATTAAAAAAAAAAAGCCTTCATACTCACCTCTATACTGCAGCATTGATGTGATGCTGCAGCTTTCCCACGCTCTAAGACCTATAACTGAGAGATCACATGACCGCTGTTTACTCAGTTCTCAGTCTGCTCGGAGCAGAGCAGTGACTGTTATGCCCTGTACACACGATGGGATTTTCCGACAACAAAATCCATGTTTTTTTCCCGACGGATGTTGGCTCAAACTTGTCTTGCATACACACGGTCACACAAATCTTGTTGGAAATTCCGAACATCAAGAACGCAGTGATGTACAACACGTACGACGTGCTGAGAAAAATGAAGTTCAATAGCCAGTGTGGCTCTTCTGCTTGATTCCGAGCATGCGTGGAACTTTGTGCGTCGGAATTGTGTACACACGATCGGAATTTACGACAACGGATTTTGTTGTCGGAAAATTTGAGAACAAGCTCTCAAATTTTGTGTGACAGAAATTCCGATGGAAAATATCCGATGGAGCCTACACACGGTCGGAATTGCCGACAACAAGCTCCCATAGAACATTTTCCGTCGGAAAATCCTATTGTGCTTGTGGGGCATTAGACATCGCTCTCCACTCTGCCCCTCCAGCGCTTACTGGAGCAGTGGGCAGGAGATGGGGCGGGTGCAGCTAGCTGTCATAGCCAGCTGTCAATCAGGCAGCTGGCTGGATCCTGACAATATGGTTGGGATCCTTCTAGACTAGACCCAAACTGGATCTGGTTTCTGCATATTAATGCAAATCTATTTTTAGTGGAACACCAGCATCCACTCAATACTAAATTTTCTTTTCTTTTTTTTTTTTTTTTTTACATAAAACATTTTTATTGAGGAAAAGAAGAAGGATACAACTATATATATATATATATATATATATATATATATATACTGTATATATATATATATATCAAAAAGAACAAAACAAAAAACATCTTTTAAGGGTATGCGACTAAATTTTCACTTTGGACCCATCCTTACCAAATTTCTGGGATCCACTTTATTGTACACTTTATAATTTCTTCTACTTACATTATCTAAACACCAGGTGTTAGGAACATTTGGTCTTTGTTGATCAACGCAGACCACTTTCTTCATGTCCTCAAAGCTAGGATCATGTGGAACAACATCATAGAATGGAGGCCTGTAGTCTTCTACCATACCTAGAAATAGAAAAAAAAATGTCAGCATGGTTCTGTGTGCATTGACTGGATGAAGATCTAGTTGACACCACTTCTTATAACATGTACGTAAGTAGATATAACACATGCAAACCTCAGAAAGTACAATCTAGAATTTTTTGTGTGAATTTCATGTAAATAGTATCATTAGCTTATTCAGTTTTTTACTATTCAGAATTTTAATAAAGTTTTTCCAGTAAAACAATACAGGAGTAACAAATAGTACATATAGTATAAACGTAACATGAACTATGTACAAATAAGATAAAGACATTGGATAACATTGGATACCCAGTGGTTGTATGGGAGGTCTGAATAACAGCATAAGCAAGAGATATTTTGTTATGTCGCTGGTACCAAGAATATATTGTCCTAGATCTGCATTTTATGGGGGGAAGAGGGGGGAATTCGGGGTGGTGGGAGATTGGGTCAGAGGGATTTGTGATGGTGGAGAGAATACGCAGTTGGTGGGGGAGGGGTAAGGCCCATTAGGCTCATTAGGCTCATTAGGCTCCTTAGGCTCCTAGAGCCTCCTTATGAGCAATCAGGTAATGGGCCATGATCTAGGTATAAAAAGATGTAATGTTTCCCCCTAGAGTAAGGGTTCAGTCATAAGCAAGTTGTATTGGTTTAAATAGCGGAACGGTAGCCAGCAGTACCATGTAAGATGGAATTTATCATCTTAATCAAGTAGAGATTTGGTCAGCTTATTTGGTTTTTAATACAACAATATAGTCAAGGTTATAAACAAAATATTACTTTTGCTACTTTCCAGATCTGCAAAAACATGCATACTGTTAGCCTTTCTTTACACCCTAGCCTCATTCCTCAGCCTCAACATACAGTTTGCTCTGCTCTAGACTATAGTAAATAAAAACTCCAAAATTAGAAGCCATATGCCATGTGTGCCTGTGGCACTTTGCCAATCACCTGCTAAATTTATAAATGTCTATCTGGCACAAGTTAAAACAAAAGCGACCCTTGCAGACATTCATAATTTAGGCAGGCTAGTCCTGCAGTCTGTTAACACAACTGATGAGGAATGCAGGACTGTAATGTTATATATGTATTTAAAGGCACCTGTCTGTAATGTGGATCTCAATGAAGAACACCGACAAGCTCAGAAGACTGTCTTCTTGTCATGATTCCTGCATTCAGGAAGCATGTCATCTACATCTTTCTATAGTGCATGAATCACTGGTACACAGGCTACAAATGTTTTAACCTCCCTGGCGGTATGATTATTTCGGATTTTAGGTGCGGAAAGCGGTACAATTATTTTGCATGGAAATTTGGCGTTTTATATTGTAGGTCTGTAAATCTTAACAATAACACACTTAAATCTGTCCAAACCAGAGTCTAGTAGATATCCCAGGTATGATAAAGTTTGAAACACAAAAACATAAATTATAATATAATAAATAAAAATAAATAATTAAAAAAAAAAAATAGTAATAAAATAAATTTCCCCACAATTCACTATCGCTCAATTCTGCAAGTGTTCTAATTTACTATCGCTGTTTTCTAGCTGGTCTAAAGCCACTTTTGACGTAAAGGGACACTTTTTGGTTGCTATGGACAATCTCCAGTTTCCAGGCAGAAAGAACAGTGTATATCATGTAAAACTGCATGCAGGGCATGGGACAAAGCACTGGGGACAAAAGGGATGTGAAATCATTTCATACAGTACTGTAATCTGTAAGATTACAGTACTGTATGTGTTATGATTTTTACTTTTTTTTGAATTTGCCGCCAGGCTCCGCCCCCGTGCGTCGCGCCGCTTGCAGGGAACGGAGCCTGGCACGGAGAGGCTTCGGAGGAGGACGGAGCCCTCGGACACAGCGGGGGACATCGCAGGATCCCGGGGACAAGGTAAGTAAAGCCGCCCCAGGATCCTGCAATGCGATCCCGAGTGTGGCTCGGGGTTACCGCTAATGGTACTGAATTTTAACCCCGAGCCACACTCGGGAATACCGCCAGGGAGGTTAAAATATATATTTGACATATTAGATATTAGTGGTGTATCTTTAAAAGGAGACTATCAAAATAAACAAGTATGGGAGCTACTACTATTGAGTTTTTATAAAGGTTGTCACAGTCAAGGGCCAGGCTCAGAGACCAGTAGCTATAGCAGCAGGGAGACTCCTACCAACCAGTAGGATAAGTATATAAGCAGGTCACCCTGGCAGATGATGCAGGCTCACCCAAAATGTGGTGTCTAAGCACTAACAGATATTTACCAGAGCTCCTGATGGTGGAGATGGGTTTTGCTGAGTGTTAGTACCAGTTTGTGGGCCTCAGGATCGCCCCACCAGGAGGTAAGCAAGCCAGGGTCCAGTAGCAGATATAGCATGTAGGGATCAAGCAGAATGATAGTCAGTAAACAAGCCAAAGGTTGGTAACAAGTGGTTGCAGGTTGGGATCAAGTAGAAGTGTAGTTGAGGAGTAAGCCAAAGATCAATAACGACTGGTAGCGAAGATACAGATGGCAGCAGGAGTGACAAGAGAGAGATATTTTTCATAGAGGGCACAATAATTTGGCAAACAGGAAGTGCAAAGGCATGGCTTAATAGGAGGTTCATGGGTGGGACAAAGAGTTCACGGTTCACCAGAAACAAGGTTTAAGGCAAGATTGTCAAAGGTATTGTCCAGGAAGCTGGCCAACATCTCAGGTGGCTCAGCAAGAAGAGATACTGCCAGATGCAGCAGAGGTTGCAGGTGCAAATCCAGGTCCTGACAGGGGTATTCTCCAGAATGCTTGGGGGCAGATGCGGTTTATCCTCTCCTCAGTAGGTGGTGCTGTATTGCTGACCGCTTTATGAATAGAGGATGAGAGCAACCTTGTTCCTTTGAAGCCTACGTAGGTGTCTCCAGGGGAACAGTGGCCATCTTCAGTCAGGGTAATGCTAATAAATAACACTGCCCAACTGCAGTTGTCACACATTTGAGAAGTGGATAGGGTAGGGACATTATCCACGCTGGGTAGGGATATTGCATTTAGGCCTAGGGAGAGGTTCCTGGCAAGGAGAGACAAAATAGGAATACTGCTGCTGGCTCTGCTATTTCTGGGACGTTAGTGCTGTGACAAAGATCTTGCAGTTGGGCTCTAAAGTGCCACTCACAACGCTACACTGCCTAGCAGCCACCCCTCTGCTCAGATGCTGCTCTGGTAACATAAGACTTATTAAGGTGACAACTTAAAGTGGAAGACCATGCAACATCTAAAATCCCTGCATCTATAGACACCAGGGATCTAACACTAACCTCTCTATTCCTGTAAAGAAAAAAAACGAGTATACATACCTTTTTGGAAGCCGATCTGACCCGCTCCAACCGGATCTCATACTGAGCTGTCAGCCACGGCTTCTCTGTGTAGGCGGGTGCAGAGGAGATGGAATACAACGGAAGCCCCATAGTAACTCTATGGGTGACATAACTTCCCATTCATTTCACGGCCCTTGTCGTCTGGGTCCTCTGCAGAGCTTCAAGCACTGGAGATCGGGTTGGAGCGGGTCAGATCGGCTTCCAAAAAAGGTACAGTATGTATACTCATCTTTTCTTTACAGGGATAGAGAGGTTAGTGTTAGATACCTGGTATCTATAGATACAGGGATTTTAGATTTTGCATGTTCTTCCACTTTAAGTGCTGGAACTAACTAACATTGCTGAGAGCTGCTGCACCTGTGTTGCCTGTGTCAGTGAGACTCTGATACCAAATTGCATTGAGTGTTGTTTAGCAAGGACCTTGCTGCTGTTCCTGTGTTATTTGTTACTTTCACTTAAACAAATAATTACAGTGCCACTTCCCTTGGTCTCGTTGTGCCTTTCCTCCATCTTGGGTACCAACCAACTGGCCCCGCCCACATTCTTTCATCCCAGTTCAGAAATTTCTATGTATGGCCCAGAGATGAGAAGAGAACAGCACCTACAGAATTACTGAAAGCGTGTGGATGTCATGAATTTATTTTTTATTCTATGAGCTGGTATTTTTATCCTCACCTGCTGCTCTTAATATGAAAAAGCTAATGAGAATCCCTATAGGGTGGAAAAAATAGAGACCCATCTATTAACACAGTAAATGGGCACCACATCCCGTGATAAATACTGTATATATTGCTCTTAATAGACACCCCCAAGAACCTCTAACTTATTACTTGGCAGAAGCTAGTGATATTTTAAGGTAATATGATAAACTGTCTGATAATCTTTTTAAATTACGTTTGCATCATTTGTATGGTAAATGTCACCTGAGTAGAGTGAGAATAGGGCAGGATGTGCAGGATGCACCTTTTAGTGATGTCTGGCTTACATTTATTTGCTAATTATTTTATAAGGCCTCATGCACAATGGGTGTTTGAATTTCTCCTGTAAATGCCTTTTACTCCTGGCAGGAAAAAGCAACTTAAAAATAACATGCCTTAAGCTGCATATTGCATGTGCGTTTAGGCGTGTCTAGCATTTGAGCGTTTATGGATTCCAGTGGCCAGAAAGTGTGCATGGGTCCTAAGCATGTTATTAGGCAACACAGAACTCAAATTTGTTGGTGTGCATGCAGTGGATTGCTCCTCCCATGTACACTTTATTTGTCCTGGTCTAAATTGATGAATTGCTTATTTTTTTCTTTAAGTTAAAGTCTGCCTACCTGAAAAATCACAAATCTGGCAAGTTTTGAGGTAGTGATATTGATCTACTATAGGTAAATAGGCTATTCATTTCCCCTTAGCTAAGTGAATAACATGAAGCTCCACTGACTTCCACTATCCAATCTTGTACAAACAAAAATACAGTTTTTTTATTTTACACAGATTGAGTATTCTTTGCAAAATGATGTATTACCTAATTCACGAAGCTATGGGAAAATTTCCTTGCAAAGTGAACAGCTTTTTTTGCCTTTAGTAAATGAACCTACTCCACACACTACTTTGTTCGCTGCCTGATATTGTACTGTCAAATTAAGCCCCTGACAATCTACTGAGCTCAAGATACAAATAAAGGATGACTTGGAGTAGGTTTTGATCAGATAGGCTCACTCGGTAATCTCATTCAGATAATCACACAGGAATGTAATTAGTGTTAAAAGGCATATCAATATACATTAAAGTTTTAAAGACTTGTTTCCAGTGTCCTTGTATCCTTGTATGGAGATATATATATATATATATATATATATATATATATATATATATATATATATATATATATATATATATACATATATAAAAATATATACACACACATATACACACATACTGTATATATATATATATATATATATATATATATATATATATATATATATATATATATTATATATATATATACACACTGAGCAAAATTATAAACGCAACACTTTTGTGTTTGCCCCTATTTATCATAAGCTGAACTCAATGATCTACGACTTTTTCTAAGTACACAAAAGGCCTATTTCTCTCAAATATTGTTCACAAATCTGTCTAAATCTGTGTTAGTGAGAACTCCTTTGTCGAGATAATCCATCCACCTCACAGGTGTGGCATATCAAGATGCTGATTAGACAGCATCATTATTATTATTATTATACAGGATTTATATAGCGCCAACAGTTTGCACAGGGCTTTACAACATGAGGGCAGACAGTACACTTACAATACAAATCAATACAGGAGGGATCAGAGGGCCCTGCTCATTAGAGCTTACAATCTAGAAGGGAGGGTCAAGTGGAAACAAAAGGTAATAACTGTGGGGGGTGAGCTGATGGAGAAAATAAAAAAACAGTTGTTGTTAGGTGTGGGTAGGGTAGGCTTCAGAGTTTTCATTATTGCAAAGGTGTGCCTTAGGCTGGCCACAATAAAAGGCCATTCTAAAATGTGCAGTTTTACTGTATTGGGGGGGGGGGGGGGGGGTCTGAAAACCAGTCAGTATCTGGTGTGACCACCATTTGCCTCACGCAGTTCAGCACGTCTCCTTCTCATAGAGTTGATCAGGTCGATGATTATGGCCTGTGGAATGTTGGTCCATTCCTCTTCAATGGCTGTGCAAAGTTGCTGTTTATAGCAGGAACTGTAACACGCTGTCGTATACGCCGATCCAGAGCATCCCAAACATAATCAATGGGTGACATGTCTGGTGAGTATGCTGGCCATGCAAGAACTGGGATGTTTTCAGCTTCCAGGAATTGTGTACAGATCCTTGCAACATGGGGCTGTGCATTATCATGCTGCAACATGGGGTGATGGTCGTGGATGTATGGCACAACAATGGGCCTCAGGATCTCGTCACAGTATCTCTGTGCATTCAAAATGCCATCAATAAAATGCACCTGTGTTCGTTGTTGATAGCATACGCCTGCCCATACCATAACACCACCGCCACCATGGGCCACTCGATCCACAACATTGACATCAGCAAACCGCTCACCCACACGATGCCATACATGCTGTCTACCATATGCCCTGTACAGTGAAAACCGTGATTCATCTGTGAAGAGAACACCTCTCCAAAGTGCCAGACGCCATTGAATGTGAGCATTTGCCCACTCAAGTCGGTTACGACGACGAACTGCAGTCAGGTCAAAACCCCGATGAGGACGACGAGCATGCAGATGAGCTTGAGATGGTCTCTGACAGTTTGTGCAGAAATTCTTTGTTGCAGCCGCTTGTTGCAGCAGCTGTCCGGGGGGGCTGGTCTCAGACGATCTTGGAGGTAAAGATGCTGGATATGGAGGTTTTGGGCTGGTGTGGTTACACGTGGTCTGCGGTTGTGAGGCCGGTTGGATGTACTGCCAAATTCTCTGAAACACCTTTGGAGACAGCTTATGGTAGAGAAATGAACATTTAATTCAAGGGCAACAGCTCTGGTGGATATTCCTGCAGTCAGCATTCCAATTGCACGCTCCCTCAAAACTTGCGACATCTGTTATTGTGGTGTGTGATAAAACTTCACATTTTACTGTATAGTGGCCTTTTATTGTGGCCAGCCTAAGGCACACCTGTGCAATAATCATGCTGTCTAATCAGCATCTTGATAAGCCACACCTGTGAGGTGGATGGATTATCTCGGCAAAGGAGAAGTGCTCACTAACACAGATTTAGCCAGATTTGTGAACAATATTTGAGAGAAATAGGCTTTTTGTGTACAACAAATTACAATAACATTTTTAATTAACTACTACTTAACATGGACCAAATATCGGGCGCTATTGGCCAGTTCAACAGAAACTGTCCGACATTTGGCCCATGTGTATGACAGCTGGTCCAACAGAAGCTGGCGGAACATCCAGTTTCTGTTGAAGGGGTATGACCGAAAAAGGTCTGCCAATTGCCATCTGTTTAGCACTCTCAGCCAATGGCTATGAGCGCTAACCGGTGCGTTCTGGTTGGGTGGAGTATCCCCCTGTCAAAAGACAACAGCTCAGCAGGGGAGATCGCTGTTGTACTAACCTCGGATTGTTAGTACAGGAACTTCTCCTGAGAGCTTCAGTTTTTTTTTGTTAAGCAGGCTGGGTTGAGAGTTCTCATAAGATAGGGGTGTTTTAGAGTTTGTATATTTTATACAAGTGACTGTAGCTGTTTCAGTGCACTTGTAATTTTTTGTTTATTTTTGTTTATATGCGCTAAAAGTTAATTTTTTTATTACAAGTTTTTTGGAGATCTACTTTGCTTAGACCAGAAGCAGGGGCTAGATCTTCTGAAAGCTTGTCCTAAAAAATAAATAACCAGTGGATGGTCTGCATTCCTTACAGCTCCCCACCCTCTAAATACAAGTTAGTTACAAAAAAATAAATAAAGTTGGACCAAAAACAAAAAGGTTTACCCTGGCCTGTCACTGAGCCTTCAGGTAGAACTGGGCACTTTTGCAATAAGTTAGAGAGCATTTTTTGCAGGATTTCAAGTGCCCAGCTTTCCCCGGAGGCAGCAGTGAGCCAAAGTGGTGTCATCCATACCGCCTGAAAGTCTTGAAACTCAGACTGAGGTATTTTTTTGTATTATTTTATTTATTGGTAAAACCTTATTTTTTATGGTTTTATAACCCATTTGTATTTAAGGGGTTGTGGGGTTGTAAGCGCAGGGGATGTTACATTTTTAATGAAAGATCTGCTTTAAAAAAGTATAACGAGAAGTACATTTTGTAGGAATCTCTTCAGGCATCTGTAACCATGGCACACTATATGTATGCTGTGACAGACTCACCCAGGACAGAGGCTTTTGGAGGGGACTGAATGCTAGCCTCTTGCCTACCGACTATGGGCCTTGGCATTTGAGGGAGCTACAAGCATTTAGGAAAATATTCTGTTAAGTAATGCAAAAGGACATTATTAAGGAGGCCATGATGGTCTCTGCCAGCTTGGGGTGGTTCTTTGCTGGGTCGTTTGGGGTGTGGCTGTATTCCAATGTTCTATTGTGTCTGTCTGCCTTGGATATTATTGGATGTGTATGTAGATTAGCTGTGAGATTGGTGGGGGCGAATTCCTCCAACAGCTCTCACTGTTGATTGGACAGTCTACCCCGCCCGGAATGCGGGGGGATGGTCCAGAGTATTACCTGTGTACATGTTCTTTCAATAAACAGTCCATGTTCAGCAACCAAATGAGTATTGTCTTGTTTGTTGTTATTAGCGGTTGGAATATCTGATATCTATATTCAGACTGGGAGGAAGCGGTATATGAGGAAAACACTCAAGCGGAGTGTGGGAACATTTCGTTACATATGCTTTATCAGAATCTGTTATATGTTTTTACGTGTTCTTGTGTTTCTGCTGCTATTACATTGCCCCATGTAGACAGTATTTATTTTGCTGAAGGACAAGAATAAAGATATTTAACTGCCAGTCAAATTTCTTCACCGATGGTTGGCAACCAATGCAGACAAAATAACATGTTCACCCTGTAACCACAAATGTTATTGATTGTCTGTAATCTTGATGATTGTAATGCATTTCCTCTACAGAAGCATTCTTGCTGTGGTGAGTGTGTGTTTTTTCGAAATACTTGGCTCAGGTCTTTTCCTTCTGCTATTAACGCCCACTGCACATTGTAGATTTGTTATTGCTGGAGGAATTCTGTGGGTGAAAGTCAGACTCCATATCAGCGCTTTGACTGCACAGCAAACTTGAAATGAAGTCAATGTCAAAACTAAACCCCTGGAAGGTGCTATTTTCCACTTCACCAAATGCATTCAGTGCTGCGGTGGCACTCTTTTGTGGTGGAAATGGTCCTGTAATTCAGATTTATGGCAAGCGGCTGCAGAAAGCATGGCTGCGTTCCAAGTTTTCCTCTGATGCTGCTAGTTTTCTAATCAGTGTTGAATAAACAGAGTGCTGATTGAATGTAATGGCTGCTTTAATCATGGACCTGGGTGCTGACACCAGATTACAGTGTTTATAATTTACAGCTAATCCTTTGTGGAAAACAAAACCAACTGAAATCAAAGGGCTGATTAGCAGGCCTGTAGTGTCCGTTTTTGTTCCAGTGCAAGTGACAAGTTCTGCCATGTCAGATTATTTACCTAAGCAATTAATCGTCATGTGCAATGAGAACATATTCACTCTTATGGATGTGCAAAACAGATATACAGATCTTTGCACGCTGTCACATATCTAAAACAAAGGATTAGTGGCACCGGTGAGAACGGTTTACAAGATGTCTCAGCTTTGCTCTTAATACCCTATTAACACATTACAATTAGAGATGAGCGAACTGATTCAGGAATCTGGATTAGTGCGAATGTTGCTGATTTGCACAACTGATCTGATGGTCAAATGCAACTAGCCATTTCTGATATTACATCTGGTGTATTTTGTCAAAGCTCGTAGTGCAAGAATACAGTGCAGCTAAAACATAACCACTTCAGCCCCAGAAGAATTTACCTCCTCCCCTCCTGACCAGGTCATTTTTTGCGATACGGCACTGCGTCGCTTTAACTGACAATGGCGTGGTCATACGACGTTATACCCAAACAGAATTTACGTCTTTTTTTTTTTCCCCACAAAGAGAGCTTTCTTTTGGTGGTATTTGATCACCTCTGCGGTTTTTATTTTTTGCGCTTTAAACAAAAGAACGACAATTGTGAAATAAAAAACACAATATTTTTTACTCTTTGCTATAATAAATATCCCAATTTTTTTAAAAGACACACAAATTTATTCATCAGTTCAGGCCAATATGTATTCTTCTACATATCTTTGGTAAAAAAAATCACAATAAGCGTATATTGATTGGTTTGCGTCTACAATATAGGGAATAGATTTATGGCATTTTTATTATTATTTATTTTTTTTACTAGTAATGGCGGCGATCATTTTTATCGGGACTGCAACATTGCGGCCAGATCGGACACTTGACACAAATCCTTATTGTGGCTCTCGTGCCCTCAATCACAGTTTCTGATTTCATCCCTATGCTTGAAAGAACTAAGACTCACCATTTATAATGGTCCTCCTGCAAATTTCCCACACAACCAAACCATAGGCCCACACATCTGTCTGTTTATAAGATTCAAATGAGTCTGTTCGAATGGTCTCATCGAGGAGCTCTGGTGCCATGTAACGCTTAGTTCCAACTCTTGGGTTATTACCAATGTCAAGATAATCACCATTCTGACAGTGGATCACTGCAAGACCTGTAAATAAAATTTAATTTTTTCACTTAAATTTTGTAATGTAAGAGGAAAGATAAAATGTACAAATATTTACATGCTTAACCCTTTCATGACTAAGCCTATTTTTGAAATTTGGTGTTTACAAGTTAAAATCCGTATTTTTTGCTAGAAAATTACTTAGAACCCCCAAACATTATATATATTTTTTTAGAAGAGAGTCTAAAGAATAAAATGGCGATTGTTGCAATATTTTTTATCACACGGTATTTGTGCAGCGGTGTTTTAAACGCAAATTTTTGGAAAAGTGACACTTTCATGAATTTTAAAAAATCCAAACAGTAAAATTACCCCAATTTTTTTGTATAATGTGAAAGATGATGTTACGCCGAGTAAATAGATACCAAACATGTCACCCTTTATAATTGCACGCACTCGTGGAATGGCGACGAACTACGGTACCTATGAATTTCCATAGGTGACGCTTTAAAAAATGTTTACGGTTACCAGGTTTGAGCTACAGAGGAGGTCTAGGGCTAGAATTATTGCTCTCGCTCTGACGATCGCGGCGATACCTCACATGTGTGGTTTGAACACCGTTTACATATGCGGGCGCGACTTCCGTATGCGTTTTCTTCGCTGCGCGAGCTCGCGGGGACGGGGGCGCTTTAAAAATATATTTTTTTTTTTTTTATTTATTTTATTTATTTTTGTACTTTTATAAATTGTGTTTAAAAATTTTTTTTTTTTTTTACTTTTATTGCTGTCACAAGCAATGTAAACATCCCTTGTGACAGTAATATGTGGTGACAGGTACTCTTTATGGAGGGATGGGGGGTCTAAAAGACCCCCCATCCCTCCTTTACACTTCAAAGTATTCAGATCGCCGAAAACGGCGATTCTGAATACTGTGTACTTTTTTAAATTCGGCGCCATTGGCAGCCGAGTAAACGGGAAGTGACGTCATGACGTCGCTTCCGCGTTTACAATTAGAAGGCTGGAACGAAGCCGCTCACAGCTTCGTTCCAGCCCGCCCCCAGCCGCCGGAGATTCCCGAACGGACACCGGGCCTCCCGATCGCACGGGAGGCCCGGTAACAGCGGCGGGAGGCGGCGGGAGGGGGGGGATGTCCCCTCCCGCTCCTCCGGTATAACAGCCGAGCGGCTTTTAGCCGCATCGGTTGTTATATTCGGGTAGCCGATCGCCCGCTGAAAACAACGGTACCGGGATGATGCCTGCAGCTGCGGGCATCATCCCGGTATAACCCCGGAAAGCCGAGGACGCATATGTGCGTTCGGTCGGCGGGAAGGGGTTAAAATATTGAACTGAAAAGTTTTACAAAAGAATAAAGAAATACAGATAACAACATGTACATACCGTTTTGTAATATAAAAAAAAAAAAAAAATTATATATATATATATATATATATATATATATATATATATATATATATATATATATATATATATATATATATATATATATATATATATCACTGCATATAATACAGAAATATGACATCAGTACACATATTAACCACTTCAGCCCCGGAAGGATTTACCCCCTTCCTGACCAGAGCACTTTTTACAATCTGGCACTGCGTCGCTTTAACTGCTAATTGCGCGGTCATGCAATGATGTACCCAAACAAAATTTGCGTCCTTTTCTTCCCACAAATAGAGCTTTCTTTTGATAGTATTTGATCACCTCTGCGGTTTTTATTTTTTGCGCTATAAATGGAAAAAGACCGAAAATTTTGAAAAAAAATGTTGTTTTCTACTTTTTGTTATAAAAAAAATCCAATAAACTCAATTTTAGTCATACATTTAGGCCAAAATGTATTCGGTCACATGTCTTTGGTAAAAAAAATGTCAATAAGCGTATATTTATTGGTTTGCGCAAAAGTTATAGTGTCTACAAACTACGGTACATTTTCTGGAATTTACACAGCTTTTAGTTTATGACTGCCTATGTCATTTCTTGAGGTGCTAAAATGGCAGGGCAGTACAAAACAACCCCAAATGACCCCATTTTGGAAAGTAGACACCCCAAGGAAATTGCTGAGAGGCATGTTGAGCCCATTGAATATTAATTTTTTTGTCCCAAGTGATTGAATAATGACAAAAAAATAAAAATTACAAAAAGTTGTCACTAAATGATATATTGCTCACACAGGCCATGGGCATATGTGGAATTGCACCCCAAAATACATTCAGTTGCTTCTCCTGAGTATGGGGATACCACATGTGTGGGACTTTTTGGGAGCCTAGCCGCGTACGGGGCCCCGAAAACCAAGCACCGCCTTCAGGCTTTCTAAGGGCGTAAATTTTTGATTTCATTCCTCACTACTTATCACAGTTTTAAAGGCCATAAAATGCCCAGATGGCACAACCCCCCCCCCCCCCCCAAATGACCCCATTTTGGAAAGTAGACACCCCAAGCTATTTGCTGAGAGTCCATGGAATATTTTATATTTTGACACAAGTTGCGGGAAAGTGACAATTTTTTTTTTTTGCACAAAGTTGTCACTAAATGATATATTGCTCACACAGGCCATGGGCATATGTGGAATTGCACCCCAAAATAAATATTAAAAAAAATTGCTGAGAGGCATGGTGAGTATTTTGCAGCTCTCATTTGTTTTTGAAATGAAGAAAGACAAGAAAGAAATTTTTTTTTTCTTTTTTCAATTTTCAAAACTTTGTGACAAAAAGTGAGGTCTGCAAAATACTCACTATACCTCTCAGCAAATAGCTTGGGGTGTCTACTTTCCAAAATAGGATCATTTGGGGGGGGGGGGGGGGTTGTGCCATCTGGGCATTACATGGCCTCCGAAACTGTGATAGGCAGTGAAGAGTGAAATCAAAAATTTACGCCCTTAGAAAGCCTGAAGGCGGTGCTTGGATTTCGGGGTCCTGTACGCGGCTAGGCTCCCAAAAAGTCTCACACATGTGGTATCCCCGTACTCAGGAGAAGCAACAGAATGTATTTTGGGGTGTAATTTCACATATTCCCATGGCATGTTTGAGCAATATATCATTTAGTGACAACTTTATGCAAAAAAAAAAAAAAAAATGTGTCTTTTTCCCGCAACTTGTGTCACAATATAAAATAATCCATGGACTCGACATGCCTCTCAGCAAATAGCTTGGGGTGTCTACTTTCCAAAATGGGGTCATTTGGGGCGGGTTTGAACTGTCCTGGCATTTTATGCACAACATTTAGAAGCTTATGTCACACATCACCCACTCTTCTAACCACTTGAAGACAAAGCCCTTTCTGAAACTTTACATGAAAAAATTATTTTTTTTTGCAAGAAAATTACTTTGAACCCCCAAACATTATATATTTTTTTAAAGCAAATGCCCTACAGATTAAAATGGTGGGTGTTTCATTTTTTTTTTTCACACAGTATTTGTGCAGCGATTTTTCTAACACATTATTTTGGGAAAAAACACACTTTTTTAAATTTTAATGCACTAAAACACACTATATTACCAAAATGTTTGATGAAATAAAAAAGATGATCTTAGGCCGAGTACAGGGATACCAAACATGACATGCTTTAAAATTGCGCACATACGTGCAGTGGCCACAAACTAAATACATTTTTAAAAGCCTTTAAAAGCCTTTACAGGTTACCACTTTAGATTTACAGAGGATGTCTACTGCTAAAATTACTGCCCTCGACCTGACCTTCGTGGTGATACCTCACATGCATGGTGCAATTGCTGTTTACATTTGATGCCAGACCGACGCTTGCGTTTGCCTTTGCACGAGAGCAGGGGGGGACAGGGGTGTTTTTTTGTTTTTTTCTTTATTATTTTTTTGCTTTTTTAGCTTATTTTTAAACTGTTCCTTTCATTTTTATTTTTTTTTAATCATTTTTATTGTTATCTCAGGGAATGTAAATATCCCCTATGATAGCAATAGGTAGTGACAGGTACTCTTTTTTAAAAAAAATTGGGGTCTATTGGACCCAAGATCTCTCCTTTGCCCTCAAAGCATCTGACCACACCAAGATCGGTGTGATAAAATGCTTTCCCAAGTTCCCAATGGCGCTGTTTACATCCGGCGAAATCATGTCATGAAATGCTCGTAGCTTCCGGTTTCTTAGGCCATAGAGATGTTTGGAGCCACTCTGGTCTCTGATCAGCTCTATGGTCAGCTGGCTGAATCACCGGCTGCATTCTCAGGTTCCCTGTTGAGACAGGAGAGCCAGAGAAAAACATGGAAGACGGTGGGGGGGGGGGGCATTCCCTCCCACTGCTTGTAAAAGCAGTCTAGAGGCTAATTAGCCGCTAGGATTGCTTTTACATGAAAGCCGACCGCTGGCTGAAAAGAATGATACATGCAGGCATCATTCTGGTATAACCACTCAAAGTTGTGAATGGAGTACCTGAAGACAAAAAAAAGGTTAACAATGAAACACAGTAAACAGTAAAGTATAAAAAATTGCATACCTGAAAAGCAAACATGATAAAACACAATAACAATAAAACATTGCAGAATAGAATACAGTAAAAAAGAGCAGAACAAGAGAGAGAGAATAGAGAGAGAGAGAGAGAGAACAATAAAACAACAACTTTTTTTTTTTTATATATATATATATATATATATTTTTTTTTATGGTTTTTTTTTTTTTTTTTATACTTTTTTTGTAACTGTAACTTTTATAACTGTAACCGGTTCCAGGTTCGGGTCTCTCCAATTGCGATGGCATCTTGGGAGACCCTGTGAAAGTGTGTCCTAGTCTGTGCAATGCTGTACCCTACGCTAATACTCAACTAGTGTATGGTAGCGTTCAAAACATTCACCAATGCAAAGACCAGGATTGTCAGGACAGGAGGGACAATAATAGCGGGTGTCACGCCTATATCCGCGCTTGCTGCAGACACGACATCTTTTTTTGGGGGGGTCGTTGGGTAGGGGTAGTCGAGAGGACATAAAGAAAATGCCTCTCATGCAGCCGACTGCATTTTGTTGGGGATGTGAATGGGGGAAGTACGGGCGCTACAGAAGTGGTGGGTTCCCAATTATTAGAATTGGCGAATGCAGCAGGAAGGGCATTATGGGCACGACGGACCTGTGTTTGTCTTCTTCTTGGTGGCAGCGGGACACTACTTGTGCTTGCCACCTCACCAGCTTCAACTGCACTTATGGGACTCGCCACGTCACCAAGTGTTACTGCAGTGCTGGCTTGACTACGACCGGGGTGTACTAGGCCGCTGGTGCTTGCCAGTTCACCAAAACGCTACCAGAAAAACTGTTAGCGATCGCAGGGATCAGGCCTAACTCTGCGAACGCTGGAGTTATGCATGTAGTGTTTTGTAAGTGACAGTGATCGATCAATACTGCACTTGGGTGGGCTGGGCTGGGCCAGGCGGAGGGGCAAAACGCAGTTGCTAGCAGGTATCTGGGCTGATCCCGCTAAAACTGCATTTTTGGGAACCCTAAACTGCTGGGGATGCTAGTGTAGATCTGATCAGATCAGATATTGATACGTTCAGATACTACACCACTAAGGGAGGTGTACCGTGCGTTTGGTGTTAGCACTACTGGCACTAACCTGACGCTGCCTGGGGCTGGTGCTTGCCAGGTCACCAAAACGCTACCAAAAAAACTGTTAGCAATCGCAGGGATCACGCATGACTCTGCGAATGCTGCAGTTATGTGTTTAGTGTTTTGTAAGTGACAGTGATCGATCGATACTGCACTTGGGTGGGCTGGGCTGGGCTGGGCCGGGCGTAGGGGCAAAACGCAGGTGCTAGCAGGTATCTGGGCTGATCCCGCTAACACTGCCTTTTTGGGAACCCTAAACTGCTGGGGACGCTAGTATAGATCTGATCGGATCAGATATTGATCCGTTCAGATAGTATACCACTAAGGGAGGTGTATGCTGCGTGCGTGGGTGTTAGTGGTACTGGCGCTAACCTGACGCTGCCTGGGGCGACGCAGACCCTATCTGACCCTAAAACCTAACTTATATCACCGCCGGGCGATCAGAGGGCTAAACCTTTATTAGGTAATAAACGGCGGGTGCCCTGACACTATAAAAAATAAACTAACTAACCAGCATCACCCGTAACAGTTATACGGTGATCACTGGTGAAAGGGTTAACTAGGGGGCAATCAAGGGGTTAAAACCTTTAGTAGGTAGTATATGGGGGTCCCTGACGCTATAAAACGCTGACGGCGAACCTATATATGTACCTCCCTAACTAGCGTCACCAGTAACACTAATACAGCGATCAGAAAAATGATCGCTTAGTGACACTGGCGACGGGGGGGGATCAAGGGGTTAAAACTTTATTAACTGCCCTACCACACTAACTGTCACAAACTGACATCAATGCAGTAATCAGGAAAAAAAACTGCTTGGTGTTAGTGTGACGGGGGGGGGGGGTGTGTGTGCTTAGGGGGTGATCAGGGGGTGATCGGGGGGTGATGGGGGGTGTAATGTATGCTTGGCGTGTTCTACTGTGTGTGTGTTGTGTTGTTCAACTCACTCAGATGTCTTCTCTCCTCGGCGCCGGAACGGAAAATACCGATCCGAGGAGAGATGACATCACTTCCTCTGCTGCTGTTTACTATACAGCAGCAGAGGAAGAATCTCATTGGCTGGGAGCGATCGCGATGGGGGGCCACGAATGGATGGTCTCCCCCTCACCTCTGATCGCTCCCAGACAGAAGCCGACCGCCTCGGGCACCGGGGGGGCACCCCCTCACCTCTGATCGCTCCCGGACAGAAGCCGACCGCCTCGGGCACGGGGGGGGGTCCGATCGGACACCCCGCCTGCGGGAGGCAGATCACGTAACAGGTACGTGATTTTGCATGCCCGTGCCATTCTGCCGCAGTATATCTGCGTGAGGCGGTCGGCAAGTGGTTAAAGTAATTTCAAAAGTTGTTCTCAATTTTTTTAAATATACAGCTTTCTTTAAAAAATACTTGATATTCAGGCACTTCCTGCTATGAAATGACAAATGTTTCCTAGTGGTGCTTCCACATTGCCACCTTGTATCTTGCATCCCTGGTGGAGAATACAGGTGGCTGCGTTAATACATTTGTCATAGGCACAATCCTCCATTGTCACCTTTAAATAAGTGGAGGAAATCAGCAGCACTGAGATGTAAAAAAAAGAACAAAAATCAGAGTAGGGAAAATAATTATTTGATCCCCTGCAGATTTTGTAAGGTTGCCCACTTACAAAGAAATGAAGGGTCTATAATTGTTATCATAGCAGTATTTTAAACGACAGAGACAGAATATCAACCAACAATCCAGAAGAAACACATGATACAAATGTTATAAACTGAGTTGCAGTTCAGTGAGTAAAATAAGTATTTGATCCCCTACCAACCAACAACAATTCTGGCTCCCAGACTGGCTACAGTATGTGCACATGTGATACACAGATTAGTCCTGTCAATTTAAGAAGGTGCTCCTAATGACAACTCGTTATATGTATAAAAGACACCTGTTTACAGAATCTTTTTCTTCCATTTAAACCTCACCATCATGGGCAAGACCAAAGAGCTGTCAAAGGAAGTTAGGGCCAAGATTGAAGACCTGGACAAGGCTGGAATGGACTACAAGACCATCAGAGAGAAGCTTGGTGAGAAGGAGACAACTGTTGGAACGATTATTCGCAAATGGAAGAAATACTAATTAACCATCAATCGCCCTCAGTCTGGAGCTCCGGCAAGATTTCACCTTACCCGGTAAGGGTGATCATGAGAAAAGTGAGGGATCAGCCCAGAACTACACAGTAGGAGCTTGTGAATGATATCAAGGCAGTTGAGACCACAGTCACCAAACAAACCATTGGTAACACAATACGCCATCATGAACTGAAATCCTGCAGCGCCTGCAAGGTCCCCCTTCTCAAGAAGGTACATGTACCAATGTAGCAACAACTCACGGTGGAGCTGCTGATTTAAAGGGGGCTGTTTCCGTCACCTTTTTACCTGTAGTTTCACCGATACCAGACTTAGAGTCCACGTTGAGCTTATTATCTGACAATGTAGGCACCAGTCACTTTAGTACTTTTCCAATGCTTTAATGGGAGATAACTGGAAGAAGTAGCAGGAAAGAGGTAGAAGAAGAGTTGCATGGAAGTTCAAATACCTTTTCTTGGTGTAGCACTAAGGAATTGAAATCTCAGGGATGAATATATCTTCGGTTCAGGATTAAATCTTTGCTCGCCCGGATAGGTCTCTCTCACTAACCTAGCAGCCGGTACGCAGCACGAACAGACAGTCTTGGCCACAGACTTGAGTGAAACAATGTTGTACGATCCTCTGCCACAGGATGTAGTAGTTTTCAGTGAACAGCAACACAGTACCAGAACCTTTAAGCCGACCCGGCAGTACTATGTGGTAGGTTAACTTAAGATGCGTCCTCCAAATTGAGTCACCAGGCCCCTCTCCAGACCAGCGCTCTGCATGATCCTTCCTAGACGGGTCCTCCCCTGGATTCTTCTCAATTGTCCAGCTTCTTCCCGTAGGACAGACAGCACAGGACTATCTCCGCAGCAGTTGTAGTAGGCCCCAGACAGACTTCTGGGCCCACCCACACGCTGCAGCATCGCAGTCCTCCGGGCCGGAGGACCACAAGGTAGGACCCCTAGCATATACCTGTCGGCCAGGAGGGCCAGCAGGTGGAACGAAAAGGACCCAGAAATATGGCATCTGTCCCTTAAATACCTTCTCCCAGAATGCACAGCAGGGGACAACCTCTGCCGAGTTACTTCTGAGAAAGAAGAGCACTCAATACACCTCAGTATGCTGCTTTCCAGCTCCGGTCTGTAGTGACACCGACATCTACAGGCGACGGAGTGGAACTGCACGCAACACAACCAAGGTTGGAACAGAAGCTAATTTAGCTATAGATTAAATCTGAACCATGTACAGAACAGATGACCTACTAAATTTACATATAAGCGGTAGATTAAAAATCTACCAGCACTACACCAATGAATATCTAAATGATTCAGAGAAGGATTGGGAGAAAGTGCCATGGTCAGATGAGACCAAAATTAAGCTCTCTGGCATTAACTAGACTCGCTGTGT
The DNA here is from genome assembly GCF_042186555.1 of Aquarana catesbeiana. Taxonomy (NCBI): domain Eukaryota; kingdom Metazoa; phylum Chordata; class Amphibia; order Anura; family Ranidae; genus Aquarana; species Aquarana catesbeiana. The sequence goes on from NC_133325.1 coordinate 192,592,709, forward strand.
TTGGAGGAAGAAAAATGCTGAATATGACCCCAAGTACACCATCCCTACAGTCAAATACAGGGCTTATGCTTTGGGGCTGTTTCTTTGCTAAAGGTACAGTCTGATTTTTACGCATTGAGGGGCCATGCATTGTAACATCTTGGGTGAGAACTTTCTTCCCTTCTTCCCACAAGGGAGTGGCTCAAGAAGAAGCAAATCAAGGTCACGGAGTGGCCTAACCAGTCTCCAGACCTTAATCCTATAGAGAGGAAGCTGAAACTTTGAGTTGCCAAGTGACAGCCAAGAAATCTTAAGGATTTACAGAGGATCTGTAAAGAGTGAACCAAAATCCCTCCTGAGATGTGTACTAAATAATAAGTCATGTTTTGCCTGGGGATCAAATACTTATTTTACTCACTGAACCGCAACTAAATTTATAACATTTGTATCATGTGTTTTTTCGGGATTTTTGGTTGATATTCGGTCTCTATCATTTAAAATACACTTATGATAACAATTATAGATTCTTAATTTCGTTGTAAGTGGGCAAACGTACAAAATCTGCAGGAGATCAAATAATTTTTTTTTTTTTGAAAAAAAAAAATGTATTCAACATTTTATGAAAGGAGATCAAATAATTATTTTACTGTATCTAAAATAAAATTGGAATGATAAAAGATTCCTTTCATTTGTTAGGGGACCACATCTATGTAATTAACTTTTGCTACAAGTGCAGATACTCACCTAGGTCTGCAATGCAGCATTGTTTGTTTGATTTCACCAAGATATTTCTACTCTTCAGATCTCTGTGTGCAATGGCGGGTTTTCCTTGAGTACCAAATATTTCCACATGAAGGTGCACCAACCCACAAATGATTGACACTGCAAGTTGTAAACAACTTTCAGGGTCAACAGTGTTCCTCTGAAGATAGTCATATAGTGACCCATAGTCATGGTAATGAGTGATCAGCCAAAGCTGGGTGCTGGAGTTTCGAGAAGTCATGTCAGATGCAATAAATCCTGAAAATGAAAAACGACATGTTTAATAAAGTCATAAAATTAAAGTCTGCTTCCAAAAAGGCAGCTAGCACCATATCAAATCCTTGCTGGAAAGTTTGCTCAGACGCCTTCAAGTTATTTTTATGTAGAAAACAGAGCCCATTTATACATACGGCAGTTCATAAGTAATCAAGCTCTTTGCACAATAGCACTAAAGTGTTTATAAAAAATATCTTTTCATTTCAGTCTGCAGTCAGCTTCTTTGTTTTCTAAAAATGATGTTGCTTTCTTGAAACTGTGGCAACTGCATCAATATTAAGGGATCTCTGTACATTATCGTCATTTTCCAGTGGATGTAAAAGGCTCACAGATTTCTCCAGCAGTATTTCTTGTTTCACAGCTTGGGACATGTGATTATAGAAGGCAGCCTTTCCCACTTAGAACTCAGAAAAGAGGAACTTAATAGACTGGCCTGCCTCTTTTTGCAGAACAGACAAAGGTAAGAATCTGCAAAGAAATTTGCCAAAATCCTTACTTTAAAACCACTTTAATACCGGGCCTATTCTGGCACTCCTCTCCTACATGTAAAAATCTGAATTTTTTTGCTAGAAAATTACTCAGAACCCCAAACATTATATATGTTTTTTTTAGCAGACACCCTAGGGAATAAAATGGCGGTCATTGCAACTTTTTATCTTGCACGGTATTTGCGCATTTATTTTTCAAATACAGTAAAGTTAGCCCATTTTTTTTGTATAATGTGAAAGATGATGTTACGCCGAGTAAATAGGTACCTAACATGTCACGCTTTAAAATTGCACACACTCATGGAATGGCGCCAAACTTCAGTATTTAAAAATCTCCATAGGCGACACTTTGAAAATTTTTACAGGTTACCAGTTTAGAGTTACAGATGAGGTCTAGTGCTAGAATTGTTGCACATGCTCTAACGCACGCGTTGATACCTCACATGTGTAGTTTGAATGGCGTTTACATATGTGGGCGTGACTTACATGTGCGTTCGCTTCTGAATGCGAGCTACCGGGCCGTTTTAAATTTTTTTTTTTAAATTTTACTTATTTTTTTTTTTTTTTTTTACACTTTTTTTACATTTTTTTTTATCACTTTTATTCCTATTACGTTGTAAACATCCCTTGTAATAGGAATCTATGTGACAGGTCCTCTTTATGGAGAGATGCGGGGTCAATAAGACCCCACATCTCTCCTCCAGGCTGGAAAGCATGAGATCGAGAAAAAAAATTCACCGATCTCATGCTGACAGCCTTTGTTTACAGCGGCTTTGTTTACTTCCAGGAACCCCAACCCCCAACGGTCATAGAGATGACTGGTGATCATCTGGTCACTGGAAATCTCTATCGTTGTCATCCGGACGATTCCTCCGCCGGGACGTGAGAGCCCGGAGAAGCACCGGATGGCGGCGAGAGGGGGAAACGTCCCCTCCCGTTGCCTATAAGAACGATCAAGTGGCGGAACTGCCGCTATGATCATTCTTATAGTACACAGAATCGCCAGTTGAAAAGAATGATATCTGAATGGTGCCTGTAGCTACAGACATCATCCAGATATCCCCTCACAAAGTCAAGGACGTCATATGACGCCCTAAGGTATTGAAGTGGTTTTTAAGCTCAACGAACACAGCAGGATAATGATCCTTATTTTTAAAGTTATTTTCAGATTAATCCAATGAGATTTGAAAATGACTAAAAATAAACATTCTTATCCTTGTCGGAGAGATTTGATTTTCTTCTCAAAACGGGAGTATGACTTTAATAAAATAGTCAGACATACAGTATATGGCACATAAAAAAAGAAGCGTGTAAATAGACCTTTACATTTAAAGGAAACAATCATGAAGTGAATTACCTAAATCAAAATTCTCAGATTGAAGTCCCTAATTCAAAGTCAAAACACACTTATGCGGTGCATTGCGGTAAAACGTGCGTTTACAACAATACACTTGTATGTGTCAAAGAGTTGCAGTGTTGCATTTTGGATAACACCATAAAACAGACTAAAGCCAGCCATAGACAGTGCGATTTTCTTTCCTGCAACCCCCCCTGCCCGCTGGGAGAACACAATAGCTCTGCGGGAGGTTTTCCCCCAACAACACTGTTAATGGGGGAATTGAGCGATTTTTTTTTCTTGCAACCCGTATCAACTATTGCCTACCTTAGAAACAATGCTGTCCATTTTTTTGATGATTCTTGTGGACAATCAAGTCAAAATGAATAGGATGCCTAAACGCAATGCACGTTAACACATGACACAACACTCATTAATACAACGCATGAGAATGGAAAAGTGTGAGTGGGTCCACACAGACTACATTACATTGCTAGATCCGAGCCTACTTACCTACACCATAAGTAATGTCACTGCCCTGAAAACAAATGCATCCTATGAGCTAGGAAATGCTGCCTCTATCAAAATTTCTAAGATGTATTCCTTACATGGATTCCCGGTAAAAAGGAAACTATTGCGTATTTTATGTAACTATTAATTTTTGTGCTGTTATCTGCCTTTATTTGTTGTTTAACCACTTCAGCCCCAGAAGATTTTACCCCCTTCCAGGGCACTTTTTACAATTTGGCACTGCGTCGCTTTAACTGACAATTGCGCGGTGAAGCGACGCTGTGCCCAAACAAAATTTTCATCCTTTTTTTCCCACAAATACAGCTTTCTTTTGGTGGTATTTAATCACCTCTGCAGTTTTAAATTTTTGCGCTATAAACAAAAAAAAGAGTGACAATTTCGAAAAAAAAACAATATTTTTAACTTTTTGCTATAATAAATATCCCCAAATTTAAAAAAACAAAAACAAATTTCTTCATCAGTTTAGGCTGATATGTATTCTTCTGCAAAAAAATCGCAATAAGAGTATATACTGATTGGTTTGCGCAAAATTATAGCATCTACGAACTATGGGAAAGATTTATGGCATTTTTATTAGTATTTTTTTTTACTAGTAATGGCAGTGATCTGCGATTTTTGGTTGTACTACGACATTGCGACGGACAGATCGGACACTTTTGACACATTTTTGGGACCACTGACATTTATACAGCAATCAGTGCTATAAATATGCACTGATTACTGTATAAATGTCACTGGCAGGGAAGGGGTTAACACTAGGGGCGATCAAGGGGTTAAATGTGTGTTCCCTCAGTGTGTTCTAACTGTATAGGGATAGGACAGACTAAGGGAGGAGACATATCGTTATTCCTGCTTAGTAGGAACAAACAACATGTCTCCTCTCCCCTGACAGAACAGGGATTTGTGTGTTTACACACAAATCTCCATGCTGGCTCTCGTGCATGTGATTGCGTGTGGCCGGTGGTGATCGAGACCGCCGGCAAAGCGCATTTGGTCCCCCGATGTGCAGCGGTCACACACGTGCACCCTCTGGCAGGTCGTAAAGGGAACCCTTGCAGGGTTTCGAGCAGAGGTGCCATTCTGCCCCCGTAAAAAGACATGAGCCGGTCGGGAATCAGTTAATAATATTTAAAGGGACTGTCTATGAAAATAAAAAAACATTGTCAAAATGTGAGTTAAAGAGTTTGTTACCCCAACACTTCATATTCCTGATATTTGCCTGCTGTACTTATATGAGAAATTATCCTCTTCTCTTTGTAACGCTTCCTCTATGTGAAATCCCTGGTGTTTCTGCTAGTCCCTCTGCTTTCCTATTAAAAATTGACCACACTAAGCAGGAGAGCACATCGTAGTCAATTCTCTAGCTACTGTATGCTGGGAACGCAGCCTGCTCTCCTCCCATGATTAGTCTTGACAGTCCTGACACTCCCCCCCGGTACACAACCATTCACTGGCAAGCTCAGTGTGATGCTTCTTATCCTCCCCAGGTCTTATGCAGCTGGGAACAAAGGGAATGTGATCATTTATAAAAAAGGGGAAAAAAGGTATTTATGATGTTTCTATTTTAAACAGAATGGGTTGTTTTACAAGGTGATCGTTTAAATAATTTTAATAAATATTTATAATGTTTCCACAGCTCTAAACACATATCTAGGCTCGTACCCCCCAAATTTGTCAGTGGCAATACTATCATGTGAGAGCTATACAGAGGTTGGTGCAGAGTGAAGGAGAGTGTAATTAACAGATCATCGAGCGTGATGGCTCCATGTAAAATGTGAATAGCATTGTAGCATGTAGCATCTGCTGTTTCATCAGTCACATGTGTAATTTGTCAGCCTTTAAAAAATATATTTTTTAAAATGAATTTATTATTATTATTTTATAATGCCACTGTATGTCACAGTTGAACAATTAAAAAGGAGTAAATTTGCCTGGGTTCAGATAGCAAACAGTTGGCAAGAACTTTGCAGCAAACTCTCTTTCAAGTCTATTTAAATTTGGCCATTTGTAGGCCTAATACTGTATGCAAGCTATTGTCAAGCATAGGAAGCCAAGAAATGTCATGGGGTATAGGTAGCAAAGGTAGCAATGTCAAAATAAAATAAATGAGTAAAAATACAGAACCAAAAGCTCTAACACTTACATACATAATGGCTGCTGTGAGCCCACCCTTGAGAGAGGGGGGGGGGGATTTCTATTCCTTCAAATTGTAGTGACTCAGATAACTAGTGGCAAAGGCATTATAGTGTTTTTTTTTCCTATTTCTGATAGTGAACCTGCAAAGCTTTTGGCCAAAGGCTAAGCAGTCACAGGAGTTCAAATTGTTGGCTCCTGTGCTTCAGTTGCATTATAGTTTTTTTCTTATTTTTTTTGCAGTGAACCTGAAAAGTTTTTTGGCCAAAGAATCCTAGGCATTCACCATGAACCCATGGTTCCTCATCCTACCTTTTAAATAGATGGCACTGCAGCCAGAAGATGGCAGTGTTTATCTGCAAGCTGAACCTTCAGCCAACATAGTGATCACATGATCAGGAACCATTCTGATTGGTTCCCAATTGTCAGTCGGATAGCTGGGATTAAGAGAAAACAGTCGTGCGAAGTGTCGGCTGCTAGTTTTCATAGGGACGAGTGTATATTTACATATCTTCAACATGGGGCATCATACTGAAGAATGTTAATATACAGATTGCCAGTGGGAATAATTTAATCAGGACTCTTTAAAGTGTGAGTGTGTGTTCTCTGTACAGACAACCCAAGATATGTTTATACTGTATAACGTTCATAAGTGGATAATAAAATGTTCACCCTACCCAGTTACCAGGGTGCACAAAAGACAAGCTGTAGCAGCCACTAAATTTAAACAGTCCCTAGACCCTCGTATACACCCCTAGTTATTTTTTCGTTCAACCTAGCGGGTTGAACAAAAAAAAAACCTGACAGCTCAGGTCGAAGCCACTGTACCAATATTTTGATGTTAGTACAGAGATCTCCTCTGCTGTGCTATTGTGTTCTGACAGCCATTGACTGAGGGTGCTGATCGGGAGTCGGTCGGCAGACCTTTTTCAGTCATATGCCTTTTTCTGTTGGATCAGCTGCCATACACACGGGCCGAATGTTGGCTGGTTTCTATTGAACCAGCCAATGCCAGCTGATATTCGCCCCGTGTGTACTAGACTTAAGATATTAACCTATATTAAAAATAACCCAATTTTCCTTACTCCAATTTATTTATTGTAAAGAAACACTTAAATGAAGAAAAGCCTTAGAAAAAACACATAAAAGCTAATATATGAATGATTCATACTATTGTAGCAGGCAGTGGCGGCTGGTGTCTTTTTTGGGGGGGGGTCGGCAAACAACCCCCCCCAGGTTGCCGATGGAGCGGCACTAGCACAACTGCCAGCTACCACCTCCCCCCACGTGCGTGCGGTGTGGTGTGGCACTAGCACCCCCCCTCCACCACCCGCTGTCCTTACCGGCGGTGAGAGCAGCGGTCGAAGCTGCTGTCGCCATCTTTCAGCATGGCGAGCTTCGGTGTCCTCTCCTGGAGTCATCTCCTCGGGTTGTCTCCTCTCTGCTCCTCCCGGCGCTACGGTCCAAAAGGGATCGCCTAACCTTTTGGCCAATCGTGAAACGAGTTTCATACCTGCAAATATTAATTCGCTGTTGCAACACACCTGGGTGGGCTCCGGATGCATTTGTGACCCGAGCCCACCCAATTTTGAAGCCTATTAAAGCCTATGGCTCTAATCAGGTGCTTCAAAAAAAAAAAAACCCTGGCCGCTGTAATTCATGTGCCCAGTGCCCTGAAAGGTGCCGGACACATGAATAGGGGGCAGCCGTGGATAGATTCTTGCTATGCATGAATCTATCCACTGCATATAGGGGTGGGGAGGAGAAAGGGGGCGGCGCCCAGACGCCCCTAATGGACGGGCCGCCACTGGTAGCAGGCCTGATTTAATCTTCACTTTATTATGAAGAATCATGTTTGTCCTAAATAAAAGCCCTCTAAGATGTGACCCAAACATCATCAAATTCATAATGGTAAAAAAATTACACACTTTTTTAACAACATGTAAACCATTTTATAATACCATATTTTTACTGAATATATAGTTTTAAAAAACATGGTAATTAATGAAAGACGTATGGCAACCATTACATTTATAAACATGTGAAATCTTCTTGTTACAGTTTACAAGTTAAATCAGTCATTTGCTGTAGCTTATAATCAACCCTTCACAGCAGTTACGAGGTATTGTAGCTTGGTCCTAAATACAACACCTTTTCAGTTTTTGAATGTCCTGCTTCAGATACCGCTACAATATTTAAAAAGGGTTGATATCTAATGCACAGACTTTTATCTATTTCAGAAGCTTTGTTGTTAAACTAGACCAGTGGTCTCCAAAATGTGGCCCGGGGGCTGGATGCGACCCTTTGCTTGCCTCTATCCGGCCCTCGGGGCAATATTTCATCCTAGGACACCAACATTGGGGCATAATTCCCCCCACTGACACCAATAAAGGGGCACAATTCCTTCCAATGACACCAATGATGAGGCACAGTTCCTCCCAGTGACACCAATGATGAGGCATTATTCTTCCCACCAAATGACACCAATGAAGGAGTACAATTCCTCTCACCACAAGAGGGGCATTGTTTACTCCCACTGATGCTGGAATTTTTTCTACTTCCGATGACCACAGTCCAGTGTTTTGGAGACCTCTGAACTAGACTATAGCCTACACATGGGCTGAATGTCGGGCAGCATCGTCCGGTTCAATAGAAACCCGGCCGACATTCGGCCCATATGTACTGTAGATGGTCTGACAGAAACAGGCTGTTCGGCCGGCTTCTATTGCAGGAGCATGACTGAAAAAGGTCTGCTGATCGGCTCCCAATTAGCGCTGGCCGGAGTGTTCTGGTGGGGGGGCGTCCCCCTGTCAGAACACAATAGAGTAGCAGGGAAGATCGCTGTACTAATGTTGGATAGTTAGTACAGCGACTCCTCCTGAGCTGCCAGTTTTTTTCATTCAGCCCTGCTTGGTTGAACGGAAAAAAAAAAATACTAGTGTGTACTAGGCTTATGGCTTTATGGATGATTACATCTTTTTGCTAATTGGAGATTTAACCACTTTCATTTCAGTGTGCTGCAAATTAGGTTACTCCCAACAAGTGGTTAAACATCCAATGGCAGACCTATTTAATCACCTGTGTAGTCAATCCTGTAGATGTTAGAGCCCATTCGCACAGGGGCAACACGACTTCCAGCGCGACTTTTGGAGGCAACTTGGACACGACTTGAGTATGAATCACAGCATGACTTGGGGCGACTTACAACATGACTTGAAGTCGCCTCCAGGATAGTGAACTTTACAAGTGGCCAATCAGAGCTGATCAGCTCTTGTGACATCATTCTTGTTCCTGTTTTCTTCCTTGTTCCCTGTTCCCTATTGTTCTGTGTTCTGTGTCTGTATTCCTTTCTGTTTCCTGTAAGCTTCCTGTAAAGTTGCCTCACTATGAACGGTGATCCGACTTGGAGGCGACTTCCATTGAAATCAATGGGTACAAGTCGCCTAGAAGTCAGATTGAAGTAGTATAGGAGCCTTTTCTGAAGTCAGAGAGACTTCAGTAGTGTGCGTTAAGACGGCTCTCATTCACTTACATTGATTTTATCATGACTTGAGGCGACTAGGGGCGACTTGGGGCGACTTCAGGTCGGATCCAAAGTCGCCCCTGTGTGAATGGGCTCTTAGTCATGACCCAGTTTCTTTTATGTTCTTCATCACATACTGATGGCCTTGATATTCTGGTTTAGATTATCCTATGTGAAGCACTGGCCAGCAAGATTGGGAAAAGTGTATATGTGTCACCTTGGTTTCTCATACATGTGATAAGGGCTCCAGGGTTTGTGTCTCTGACTTTAGTAAAGTTCTCAGATTTTAAAGTGTAATAAAATTACCCATTACTGCTGACAGGCAGGCCACGATTTTCATGACAAAAGAGACCCTACTGGTCTCTTCTGTCATAAATGCGTCTCCCAGCCTGTGTGCAATAAAGTACTCTGAGCGGGGCATGCAGAGCTTAGAGTAAATATACCACTCTTTGCTGTGATGTAGTGATTCCCATGTGCATGAGCAGGAATGACATCATCAAGGCCCGGCCTTGAAATAAGCAGGAATAAGAGCAGGAGACGATGGAGATGCTGAATGCTGAAAGCATAACACTGGAGAGCTTAATTTGACAGGCGCGGAATACTAGCACATTATGGCATAAACCTCCGCTGGGCCAATTTAAAAAAAAACTATAGCGGAGTTTAATTCTGCTTTAAGAAGTTCTGGTCTGGGTCTGGGGTCTGGAGGCCTTGTAGAGGTAAGGCCTCAATTCGTCTGCTGCAGGGCGCTCTGGACAATTTGTGATGCCCTACCACTAACAACCAAGGACAAGTGGAAATTGAGCCTCCTTTGTCTTCCCACACAAAGGTATAATTTGAATCAGATTCCTGCGTGTTAAGCCAGTGTCCTTAACAGACATGTTAATATTGTCCCAAGCCTAATTACCAGTATCAATGAGGAGGGAAGTCTAAAACTAATCTTAGAAAGTATTATTTTACTGAAAGAGTAGATGATGATTGGAATAATCTACCAGCAGGGGTAGTGACACAGTCAAAAGTAAATGGCTTCAAACATTGGGATAAACATAGGTCTATAGTCAGACAACAAAGTTAACAAAAAAACAACAAGACTACTCTGTCTTTTTTGCCACCACTTTATGTTTCTATGTAACTTCATAATTTATCATATATCTTTAGAGATTTAGAAGATATTAAATCATGGTAAAATAATAAGAAATTTTAGTTTAAATTCCTTCAGAATGTGTGCCAAACACATAGCATTAGAGCAGTGGTTCTCAACCTTCTAGTGCCGTGACCCCTTGATAAAATTTCCCAAGTTGTGGGGACCCCCAACGGTAAAATTATTTTCGCAGCGTGGATTGTCAGCACCCAAGCCAAGACAAGTAATTTGCACCCCTAACCTGCAGAATCTCATCCAGCCCCTCTCATTTCACATTCCTCACCAGTCAGCTGACCTCTAGTCCCTGCCCCCCAGCCATGCCGTGAACTGAATGGGCGCCTGTGAAGAGGCTGAGTGGGCAGCCGCGGGTTCCAGGAACAGCCCAGCTGGGCGGCCATCGGCTCCAGGGATAGTCCTGCTGGGCGGCCGCAAAAAGGCTGGGAGAGCGGTGCAGGCTTCAGGAACAGCCCAGGATTCGGTGACCCCTGGCAAATCATCATTCGACCCCTGAGGGGGTCCCGACCCCCAGGTTGAGAGCCACTGCATTAGAGGGTCTACAAAATAAAGGGATACAATCTTACAATCTGACTTAAATCAGATTGTATTGGTAAACATTGGATTTAATATGGGGTATATATGAGAAACACTGATCAGGTCATATTGTACCTTAACATAATTCTGTTTTGAAGAAAGGGAAACTAAAATTGTGCAACATTTTTCCTTTTTTAACAGCAGGGCAGGTCAAACCACATCCGAATTAACCGTAACACCCAACTCATTCAGTGGATTACCTAATGCTATTTTGAGATGTCAGTCTCCCAAAGGTTTTTAGTTTTTTGTTTTTTTTCATCAGTTGACCTAATTTTCTTTGAAAACCCTTGTTCAGTAAAAAATACAACAATATTGAGTGTTTGTTATAAATTTTTTATTGTGTTAAGTGTTTAGATGATGATTGTATATATAGTTAGGATTCATTTACTAAAAATTAGAGAACTTTTACTGAGGTAACCATTTTCTACTCCTTTATTAAATCATGCACTCTAATTTAAATACCGTACCTAGAAAATGCCTTAGGATTTACAAATATTTTCTTGGAACTGATGTGTGATTAGGAGGTGGAAATCATGGAAAGTGGATTGTAGACAATATTTTAGGGACGTTGGAGTTAATTCTATGCACTGAAGAACAAAACAGTGTACAAGTTAACAAAATTAGTAATTAATAAAATACAGCAACTGTACATTACCCAAGATATTTTCATGACGTAGTAAGACGGTATTGTAAATTTCTGTCTCTCTGAACCATGACTGTTCATCTCGAGAAGAGAATATCTTTACGGCCACATTTTCTCCCTGCCATGTGCCTCTCCATACTTCCCCATATCGCCCCTTACCTGAGAATAAATGACAGTCTGTTACATTGTTCTGATGTTGTGCATCAAGATACATTTGTTGCCAAATGTCACCATAAGACATGGTAATGTAATGGCTAACCAACATTGATCTGAAATATGGTACAATCACATACTACAAAAAAAGAGAACATGCAGTTGTACAGAGTTCTTCCTTTGTTACCACATATTCAACAAACTTCCAAAATTAGTTGTCTGATAATCTGGTCATATTAAAAAATGACTACGCTAACAAAAATGTATTTTTTAAAAAAATAACAAGTTTATATTCATTGCAAGTAGTATAAGAATCATACCATATATGGTGCCATCAAGAAAAGATAAAACTATTGAATAAAATATTTTGTTCTGGTGGTTTAGGGGATACATTTACAGATTCTTATCTCACCTGTTCTACTTATTGCTGTCTTGTGAGTGTCTTGTGAGTGTTCTGTTTGCTGAGATATAAATCCAGTCATTTTTTTTAATTCTTTCTATGCAGAGTGAGTAAGAAATAGGATTTTTTCATCATACTTACCTGTAAAATCCTTTTCTTTGAGTACATCATGGGACACAGAGTTAGGCTATTATTCATTATCTGCTGGGTTATACTTCATCTCCAGGTGAATGGACACTGGTAGACCAAAGGTCTTTAGACAGGAGGTGATCCCCTATATAACCCCTCCCATGCAGGAAGCACTTCAGTTTTGTAGCAAGCACTGAATCCTCAAAAAAGAGGGGAGGGATCACTGTGTCCCATGATGTACTCAAAGAAAAGGATTTTACAGGCAAGTATGACGAAAAAATCCTATTTTCTTTTTCATACATCATGGGACACAGAGTCAGGCTAATATTCATTACCTGCTGGGACATCCCAGAGCAATTGCCTTGAGGGGAGGGAGACACCCTGCCAAACAATAGCCATTAGAACTTATACGGCAGCCCGCATTACACTGTGGCCGAAAGACGAATCCTTGGCTGCTCGAACATCCACTTGATAACATTTTGTGAACGTATGCACTGAAGACCTGGAAGAAGCCTTACAAATCTGAGCCACCTGATGGCGAAAAGTCCAGGAGGTTCCTACACCCCTGGTAGAATGAGCTCTCACCCTAAAGGGAGGAGCTTTACGTTTCACACCGTAGGCCTGAATGACCAATTGATGGACCCAATTGGCAATGGAAGCTTTGGAAGCTGCCTGTCCTTTCTTGGGTCCTTTTGGTAAAACAAAAAATGAGTCTGATCCTCGGATCTCCGCAGATCTAGACAAATAAACCTTGACTGTTGTAGAGGCCTGGAATGGAACTGGGCATAGGGCACCGCCTTGAAAGAGGATACCATCCTCCCTAGAAGACTCATATAGAGCTGAATGGAGGGTTGTCTGGTGCCCCTTATCTGATGCACCTGATTCTTCACGACACAGATCCTTGTGGGTGGCAAGAATACTCTTGCTTTGACCGTATCTAGGATCAGACCTAAATACTTTAGACCAGGGATATGGAATTTGCGGACCTCCAGCTGTTGCAAAACTACAAGTCCCATCATGCCTCTGCCTCTGGGTGTCATGCTTGTGGCTGTCAGAGTCTTGCTATGCCTCATGGGAATTGTAGTTCTGCAACAGCTGGAGGTCCGCTAATTGCATATCCCTGCTTTAGACCTTGAGCTTTTTTCAAGTCTGACTCTTCGGTATTTCTGATCCAAAAGTGGTGTCGGCCTTTCAAGGTTTATTTGTCTAGATCTGGGCAGTCAAGGTTTTCGCGTATGACGTGAATCTTTGTGCTCCCAGATAAAGGCTACTGCGCACGTGTGGCAAAGCCACGTGTGCCAAGGATGCCAAACAAACAAAATGCTAAGTCCAGCGGTGCTTTTTGCAAATGCACATGCGCCATCGCCGCCAAACAAACAAACTGCTAAGTCCAGTGACGCTTCTGCAAATGCACGTGCACCACAGCCACCAAAGCAAACAACTGCTGAGCACAGCGGGACTCTTGTGAATGCACATGCGCCATGGTGAATCAAGGCGAAATGGCGCACCGTTGTGCGCCATCATCCAGGTAAAAAACAGCCAGACACAAGCAAAAAAGGTACACTTTGTAAACACCCGCAGCTAGCCCAAAACTCCCCCGTATGGTCACCGCACACAGGTGTCCAGCCTCTAGCTTGCTTGACTGATTGTTACAATCACTGTGACACCCCACAATAATAAGTAAAGGGGTTCCAATTACCCGTCCAGGCACAGGGCAGCTTAGAAACTAAGAACCCAAACTTCACCCATCACGGCGGGTTCCTTTCGCTTGAGGACCTTCAAGGACTGGGTACCCTTTTCGTGTTTGGGGTCCACTCCCTTGGACCTGTATAGCACCCTGCAGGAATGCCTTAGCACTGGGGTGTCCAGGATTCCACTTTGCAGGGTCCAGCGCCCGGAGGCTGCATTACAGGCAAAACCTTGCAGGATCTTTAGTCTTCTTTGCAAGGCTCAGGTACCATTTATCTAAGCATATAAAGCCTGTGTCAAATGGATCTGATCGGTCAATCCCTTGATTCATTTAAGAACCGTTTGTGGGATTAGAGACCTGGAGCTCAGAGAGCTCAAACAAACCATGCCATCCACTTTGCAGACACTGGTAAAAAACTGAAGTGCTTCCTATATGGGAAGGGTTATATAGGGGATCACTTCCTATCTAAAGTCTACCAGTGTCCATTCACCTGATGATGAAGTATAACCCAGCAGGTAATGAATATTAGCCTGACTCTATGTCCCATAATGTATGAAAAAGAAAAACTGTACTTGTACTGTAGTGCAAGGGCCTGCTTGACTGCATACACATTGGTAGCATATTACTTTGGTTTTTGGTAAATCTAAAGTTTATTGTACAAAGATTGTACAGTCAGATTGTAATGTGTAAGTGTATGGTGACCCGTCAGCGTGAGAGACAATAATGTAAACATTAACTGCTTTTGTTTTTTTGGGTTAAGATGCTCTTCGCTTAACATTTTAAGTAAATGGTAGGATTGGGTTAAGGTTAAAATGATTGCAAAGTCAGAAGGTTTTTTATCTTAATACATTCTATGCATTAAGATAAAAAACCTTCTGTGTGCAGCAGCCCCCCTAATATTTACCTGAGCCCAGCTCGATCCAGCAATGTTGCGCGAGAGACTCGACTGTCTGGGACTCTCCCTCCTCATTGGCTGAGACAGCAGTGAAGCGCCATTGGCTCCCGCTGCTGTCAAAGTCAGTGAGCCAATGAGGAGAGAGAGAGGGGGCGGGCCTTGGTTCCGTGTCTGAATGGACACAGGGAGCTGTGACTCAGCTTGGGTACCCCATAGCAAGCTGCTTGCTGTGGGGGCACTCATCAGGAGGGAGGGGCCAGGAGCACCAAAGAGGGACCCGAGAAGAGGAGGATTTGGACTGCTCTGTGCAAAACTTTTACACAGAGCAGGTAAGTATGACATGTTTGTTATTTTTAACAAAAAAAAAAGAGACCCTAGTTTCACTTTAAACTGCGGTTAGGTTTCAGGCTTAGTTTACATGAGCAGCAGGAAAAGGTGTTAGATGACATGCTTTCCAGTTTTAGAAATGCTCACTGAATTCCTCCTCTTGTTTCTATCATTGTGGTGAAGTAGTACACAAAGGAGTACATTGTGGTTGAATACATCAGTTTGTGACAAAAACAAAGTTGCTTGCATCATTTGTGTTGTAAGCCACCAATGGTATGCTATGCAAATGCCCATGTGCACATGCAAAGCTTTGGAGAAAGCAAGCACAAAACATAAATGCAAGCACTAATGGTGCCAGTTCTCACTGGCATGTATTTTGTACTCCATTCATACTGAATGCGGCTTTGAAATTACGCTACTTCAGCACGATTGCAAAGCCGCGCAGATCAGTGTGATTTCATGTGTGGACTGCCGACATCTGTGCGACTTTATGCACAGATGTCTATGCAAGTTGCACATAAAATCGTCAAAAATAGTGCATAAAACCTTTTTCAAATCGGTGCAATCGGAGTTACACTGATTTGAAGGGTTCCATAGGCAAGAATAGGGTGCGGCTTGTCGTGAGATTTTTAATTGTCAAGTTACATGACCAGTTGCACCAGTGTGAACTTAATCTAACTTAATCGATTATGTTCATGGGCCTCAACACACAAGAATCATGTCCACCCAACATCCATCATTTTACATCTTGTCAACTTATCATTGATCTCTCTTCTGACTGAATTAATGGAGGCTGTGTAAAGGAATTGCTAGACAGAACGGTTGTTGCAAGGTCATTGAGAATGTATGATGTGTATTGAGGCATTCTGCTTGATAAAAAAAAACACTTGGCCCTGCAGTTTAGCATTAAAAGCCTTCCAATTGAGTATTATGGCATGCTGCTCATGCATCATTGGTACCCTAGAATGATGTCTTCTTTAAGCCTTAGGTAAGACATTTAATGGTAATGTGCATTGTAGTCTATAGCTGTCATTGACCTATCGGAATAGTATAAAAATAAAGTGGAAAAGCAATTAGTCGCTATGGTCAAAACACATTTCCCTATGCATCAGTTTTCCCAGGGAATAGTAGTATTTTTGGCGTGTGCTGCTGTCTTCTCTTTTCTTCATTTCTTATCATGGATACATTCATACAAGACTTATCTAGGTCTGCAGAATATATCTGTCACCCTTAATCCAGCTGTCTCCCAGCTCTCATCAAAATAATATACAGTATATCCTTTCAGAAAATCCTATCTGCTGTACAGAATATATACAGGCAGAGAATCATGGGTTTCTACCCTAGATGAAAGGGTGAACTTGGTAATAATTAGACAAATTATATACAAAAACAAACTGCTCTAGTTAATGGTTATCTTACTTTTTAAATTTGTGAGGACTCAAAAATGATAAAAAAATTGACTACACTAATGCTGTGTACACACGAGCGGAATTTCCGACAGAAAGAGTCCGATGGGAGCTTTTCATCGTATATTCCGACCGTGCGTATGCCTCATCGCACTTTTTTCCGTCGAAAATTTAGACGGACTTATGCCGTGTACACACGAGAGGAATGTCCGACAGAAAAAGTCAGACGGAAGCTTTTCATCATATATTCCGATCGTGTGTATGCCCCATCGGACTTTTTACGTCGAAAATTCTGATGGACCTAGAAAGAGAACATGTTCTAAATTTTTCCCATGGAACCAATTCCTATCGGGAAAACTGCTCGTCTGTATGCTGTTCTGATGGACCAAAAACGACGCATGCTCGGAAGCAAGTACAAGACGGAAGCTATTGGCTACTGGCTATTGAACTTCCGTTTTCTAGTCCCGTTGTACGTGTTGTATGTCACCGCGTTCTGAACGGTCGGAATTTGGTGTGACCTGTGTATGCAAGACAGCTTGAGCGGAATTCCATCGGAACTCTGTCAGAAAAACCTTCAGAGTTTATTCTGACGGGAAAACCGGTCGTGTGTACATTGGCATTAGATAGAACATGTTCTCTATCTTCTATTTGCTTTGTTCTATTTTTCCGACGGAACAAATTACTATAGGAAAAACGGCTCGTCTGTATGCTGTTCCGACGCACCAAAAACGACGCATGCTCTGAAGCAAGTAGCAGACGGAAGCTATTGGCTACTGGCTATTGAACTTCCGTTTTGTAGTCCCGTCGTACGTGTTGTACATCACCGCGTTCTGGACGGTCGGAATTTGGTGTGACTGTGTGTATGCAAGACAACTTGAGCGGAATTCCGTCGGAACTCTGACGGAAAAACCTTCAGAGTTTATTCCGACTGCAAAACCGGTCGTGTGTACAGGGCATAAGGGTTTGTTCACATTAAAATGTATGCGTTAATGTGCACTGTGTTTTGGTATGCTGACATGCGTTTTAGATATGTTATATAACATTTTTGAAGGTGTTTTCAATGGCAAATGCAGACCCAAAATATAGCATGTAAGCTTTTTTGCAATGCATTGATGGAAGCACACACTAACAACTTTATCAGGGCTTTACAATTTTTCAGTGGTGGGAAAATGCAGAAAAAGGTATGACAACTGCTTTGGTTTCAATTAACCCTGAGGTTACTTCTGATTTATCCCACACTTACTTCTCATGCCTCAACTACAGCTACCTACTGCACTAGTTATTGAAGACTATAAACCACATAAAAATAGGCCAGGAAGCATGGTGGTTTACTGCGGTCTGCTTTCCTGAATGTCTGAATGCGAGCTGTCCAGAGGCACTTGTATTTCCAGAAGACACCACATCACCCATTACAACAGTACAAAGGAAAGGGTAACAGTGTAATATGAATGCCCTTCATAGGCGTGCGCAAGGGGTGTACCAGGTGTGCCTGGGCACACCCTAATCACTACGTGCGGTGCAGATTCCCCCTACAGCCTGAGCTTCGGCCGTGTTATCTCCACCCACCTCACAGTGCTGTTGGCTTCCCTCCTCTCCTCCCAGCTGCTGCTGGAGATGTTTCATGATGGAGTGAAGAGGAAGGGGCTAGTAAATATATCATTTTCCGGACCCTTCCTTTTCTAAATGAACACAGTGAACACATTTACTCACTGTGTACATTCATAACTAAAGCATAGTAAACTAGGCTCAGCAATGGCATGCAAAACAAAGCAATCAGAATATTGGCATGCATTAAAAAGGGGATCAACTCCAGAGATAAAACGATAATTCTCCCGCTCTACAAGACTCTGGTCCGGACGCACCTGGAGTATGCTGTCCAGTTCTGGGCACCAGTCCTCAGGAAGAATGTACTGGAAATAGAGCGAGTACAAAGAAGGACAACTAAGCTAATATGGTTCAAAGTTAAAGTTAGGGTCTGCAGGATACAGGGTGCCTTGCCGTGGCCTGCAGCTTATGCATGTATTTGCAAATGTGTGCAACTAAACCCCTGTTTTTAACGCATACTGTTAGGCAGGTTAATTCGGTAGGTCGCAGGCTGGTTGGTAAGTTAAAATGAGCATGGAAATTCTTTGGTTTTATTTTACAACAAAGCTAATAAAGGTTCTGGAGGATATTAGTTATGAAGAAAGGTTACAAGCACTGAACTTATTCTCTCTGGAGAAGAGACGCTTGAGAGGGGATATGATTTCAATTTATAAATACCGTACTGGTGACCCCACAATAGGAATAAAACTTTTTCGCGGAAGGGAGTTTAACAAGACACGTGGCCACTCGTTACAATTAGAAGAAAAGAGGTTTAACCTTAAACTACGTAGAGGGTTCTTTACTGTAAGAGCGGCAAGGATGAGGAATTCCCTTCCACAGGCGGCGGTATCAGTGGGGAGCATCGATAGTTTAAAAAAACTATTAGATAAGCACCTGAACAACCACAACATACAGGGACATACAATGTAATACTGACATATAATCACGCACATAGGCTGGACTTGATGGACTTGTTTCTTTTTTCAACCTCACCTACTATGTAACTATGTTTACTGTGCTTCAGATTGTGAATGAATAGGAAGCCGCTCAGCACATAGCACTTCCTATTCAGTTACTGCCCTGTGCAGCTGAGGCTGCAAAGAAAGGCATTTGTGTTTGAGCTTTGGGGTGCACACCATAACTCAATAAGCTGTGCACACCCTATGGTGCTCTTGTTCTTTAGTTCAGACCTATGCTCATCTTAGTCTCATAGAATATAAAAATATTGATATTTACCTGGTATGCATTAAAATTAATACTATACTCCATAAAAATTAAAAAATATCTGTGTAGCCAAATGCAGGTTGGACTAGAACAGCTTTTTAAAAGGTGGCCTACATCAGTGGTTTTCAACCCTGTCCTCAAGTACGCCCAACAGGCCATGTTTGCAGGTTTTCCTTTATCTTGCACAGGTGCTTTAAATCAGAGTCAATGGCTTGGTATTTTGGACAGCTATTTTATCTAGGAGAAATTCCCAAAACATGGCCTGTTGGGGGTGCTTGAGGACTGAGGTTGAGAACCACTGGCCTACATGACCCTCCATGCTCATTGCCTAATCATTTTTGGTGTGTCATTTTTATATGTAATTTTGAAGCTACATTTCGTAACGCTAAATAGGAGCTATTATTGTGGTGTTTAAAAAGCTTTTTTGATGAGATAATTTAGGATGTTACTCAACATATTTATTTATGACCCATGATTTCCATGTTTGCACAATGGAGGAAATTTAGACACATTATTTTGGTTTATTGGAATGCTGCAATATCAATACGGTATATGTGCTGTGAAGTATTTTTCCTTTTGTTAGCAGCAACATTTATTATAATATAGACCGTTAAAGGAGAATATTATTTATTAGCAATATCTGATCCTTTCCAGTTTATTTTATTTGCAAGTTTTTTTTTTCTTACCTACACATTCAACGAGTGTCACTTGTCGAGCCACAGTTCTCTGTACAAGGAATGGAAGACCAGAGCCACTACCAGTAGTGCAGTAGTCATCCAGGAGATCCTAACAAAAATTGCACATGCGTTATTTCGTTTTTGAAAAAAAAACTTTGAAAAGACATACAGCATAGACAGCATACTTCATTGACATTGACAGTCTTTTGAATATTGTGCATTTAGATGTACTATTTCTTCAATGCTGATACCCCAAACACACAGCACTATGTAGGTAGCACACTCCTACCTGACAGTTTGTGTACAGCAGAGCATAGAGCCAGAGGCAGCACAGTACAGAATGGAGGGCAGGAATGGAAGCTGCCGGTGTTTACTTTTCAAATGAAACAAGTTGGTGATTGGTTGCTAGGAACGCCCAGCATCCTAGCAACCAGTGGCGGTGCGTCCATAAGGGCCCCCCCTCTCTTCAGCCACCCCCCATATGACCAATGTATAGATTCATGCATTGCATGAATCTAGGGCTGAAACAACTAATCGATTAATCAACAACTAATCGATTATTAAATTAATTGATTACTATTTTCATAATCGATTAATCGGCCAGTAACATAACAGGGTTAAAAAAAACTAAAATTAGCCCTTTATAATACAAAAAGAGCAAATAATCGCTACTGTAACTATGCTTTTTTCAGCCGCTGCATATTTGGAAAGGGTCAGGGACTTTTTTTTTTAACACAAAACAGTGCTTTTTTGGTTCAATATACTTCAATGGAGAAGCTGCAGAAAAACATGCAATGCGTTTTTGCAGCAATTTGTGTTTTTTAATCTGCCCAACAACAAATTGTCCAAAAAAACTGCAAAATGATGTGCGCAAAAAATCAAAATGCACAGCAAAAAGCACTGCAGAGACAGATCAAAAGCAAACTGCATAGGTGTGTACCGAGCCTTATGCTGGCCACACCGATCAATTTTCAGACGAGAATATTCATACGAAAGATCTTTGTACATTCGCTGAATGAAAGAATTTTTAATTTCATGAAATTTTCACTTGTTTTTAACAGTCTGTTTTTAAAATGAATGTAACTTCTGAACGAAAACCACATACACTGTCTGAAAATTCCTTTGACCAAGAAGTTTTCTATTATTTCCAAATTTTCCCATCACTGTGGTTGAAAATGAATGTCGATTTGACCCCACTGACAATTAGAAAATTGAACGAACATTCTTAAAATGATATTTTTTTTGAAGGAAGATATTGTTTGTTTGTTTTATGAAAATAAAAAAAATCTCTGAGTCTGATGATATTTACCAGATTCACCCTTTAATATACTGTTAGAGGATATATACTGTATATACTATCTCTCCTCTAATAGTATATATACAGTATATCTCCTCTAATAGTATATACAATATATCTCTTCTGTCTGTTATTCTCAGAGTGGATTAGATATTTTTCTCCCTAACCATATAGTTGGTTATTTACATTTACTACTGCATAGAGATATTTAAGAATAAATTGCCTTTTTTTTAACTTTTACATATTAACTAAATTATACACCACACTTTTTTTAAAGGTTATTAACCGATTAATTGATTAATCGAAATAATAATCGGCCAACTAATCGATTATGAAAATAATCGTTAGTTGCAGCCCTACGTGAATCTAACCATAGCCGCCGCTTCCACCCCCTATTCAGGCGCCCAGCCCCTTTTCAGCCGGGGTCGTTTTTGAAGCACCTGATTAGAGCCATAGGCTCTAATAGGCATCAAAAAAGGTGAACTGCGAGCGCTATGCTTATCGCTCGCAGTTTACTCAGGTGTGTTAGAAAAGCGAATGAATATTCCCTTTCCTAACACTGAACCGCCTCTCCACCAATCAGGTGCTCAGGTCTGTTATCCATCACCTGATTGGCTGAAACAACAGGGCTGTGATTGGATGCCTATCAGGCGTTCAATCATAGGAGAGGACATAAGAAGAAATCAAGGACATGGAGGACACAGCTCGCCGCCATCACCTGCTGCCCCACCGAGACAGAGTAAGTGCCGGGCAGACGGCCAGGGGGCGGGGCACAGTGGCAGCATTTGATGGCAGAGTAGGAGCATTCGATGGCACAGTGGCAGCATTTGATGGGCACAGTTGGAGAATTCGATGGGCACAGTGGCATTTGATGGGCGCAGTGGAACCATTTGAGGGCACAGTGGCAGCATTTGATGGGCACAGTGGCAGCATTTGATGGCACAGTGGCAGCATTTGATGGGCACAGTGGCTGCGTTTGATGGGCACAGTGGCCGCGTTTGATGGGCACAGTGGCCGCGTTTGATGGGCACAGTGGCTGCGTTTGATGGGCACAGTGGCTGAGTTTGATGGCCACAGTGACTGCAATTGATGGGCACAATGGCTGCGTTTTATGGCACAGTGAGGCTGCAATTGATGGGGGTTTTTTTTCAGAATTTTTCGGTTTGTTTGCGCCCCCGCCAAAAAAAATTTTGAGCACCAGCTAGCAGCCAATCACTTGGTGGTTCATCGAAGGGTTAAAGCGTTTGTAAACTGAACACTTAATATTCCTGATATGTGCCTGCTGTACCATGTACTTGTATGAAAAAGTATCCTGTTCACTTTGTATTACTTCCTTTGTGTGAAATTCCTGGTGTTCCTGCCACTCCCTTTGCTTTCCTATCAAAAACTGACCACACTAAGCAGAAGAACACACCATGGTCAGTTCCCTAGCTGTGCTGGGAACTCTGGCTGCTCACCTCCGATGATCAGACTTGTCCTGACACACCCCCACTGCACAGCCTTTCACTGGGAAGCTCAGTGTCCTGCAGCTTCTCCTCCCTCCAGCTCTTATGCAGCTGAAAAGAGGAGGTAATGTGATCACTTATAAAAAAAAGGGAAAAAAAGGTAATTATAATGTTTTTTATATCTATACACAAATGTTTTGCCTTTCATTTCTATTTCAAACTGAATAGGTTGTTTTTAAAAGCTGAGGGTTTGCAATCAGTTTAACTGAGGCAGCTCCCCGCGCCTGTCCTCCATCCAGTACTGTGCTGCCTCCTGTTCTCCACTCTGAAGTGAAGATGAGAGCGATGGAGGCTGGGGAGAAGCAAGGCCGTGTTTGTGATCTACCCATCAGCTAACCGCAGTTGATGGGCAGTTTGCGATCCATGGCTTGCCCACCCCTGACCTAGGGGATTAGAAGACTGGAGGGCTACCAAGTCACTGCTGAGAGCCGGCCTCAATTAAAGTGTAAAAATTACAGAAAGTACAACCATATGTAGAGCTAGTTCACACCACAATCCTCGTGTTTGGTGTTTCCACATGCTCATTTACACATGTTTTTAATGTGTTTGTAATGCATTCGTAATGTGTTCCAGTGTGTTTTTTTTTCACTTGAAAATCTTTCCAATTAAAGGAGTATGCTAGCATTCACTTTGAGGTCACTTCCTACATCTTCTTCAGGTTTCTCCATTGTTTCATGTGTGCATTATTTTCAGAAAGTGAAGGATGTCTGCATCCTACAACAAGGGTGACAGTGAACATTGATTGGACAAACCTGAAAGCATCTGGTATGAACAAGCCCTTTAAGTGGCATACACCTCCTGAAACTTAACCTAAACATATTTACACTACAGATTAAAAAAACATTGCCTGGAGTTCCTTAAATAGCTAAATGTTGCATTCAATGAATGGCTAGCACTGCTTAATCTGTATATTTGCATGTAACATAGCATAGTTTTTTTTGTCCTAGTGTTATAGTACGGCTGTACAAATGATTGAAACCATGCTCTGATAAAAAATAAGTTCACCACAGCATTATCTTTACCATCGGTCAGATGACTCACCCCTAAAGTGCTGTCACCAACAGTTGATGCATTTACAATGTCTTCATTTCCAAAGTCAATGAGTCTGGCCAAAGATTTTTTCCTGCTTTTTCTCCTCAGTTTCCAGAATAAGAATGTGAATAGTATGGCAAGGATCAGAAACAGGGCTACTGGGAGGACAGTTACAAGGACAAGGCCTACTGGCTCTTCAACTTTGTTCTCTAGGTAAAAAGAAAAAAAATGCCTTTAAGTGTGAACTAAGATTAAGTACAAGTTACAAAGGTTAATCTTTATTCAAATTAGCATGCCATTCCCGTCTTGAACTAAAATAGGTTGATGTTGTTCTTTATATTCATGTGCAGGAAATAGAGCGATTTCTCATTCATAACCAGGCTCGGACTGGCCATAGGGCACACCGGGCACTTGCCCGGTGGGCCGGGGCCGCCGGGCCACTTGTGCTGGTATGGCCAAAGCAGCTGGGCTGCTCCTTGAGCCCACACTGCTCATCTGGCCTCTCCGTGGCCGGCCGGCCAGTTCTGTTCTGCTGTCAGGCTGGGGGGGGGGGGGGGCGGAAACTACAGGTCAGGTGATCTGTGACCATGACGCTGAAGGGGATCTGGTGGAGACACCAGACCACAAAAAAGGCAAGCTCCCTGTGCACCTGGATGCAAGGGGCAGCGGGGTGGCTGCATAGAAGAATCAATCTCTCTATTCTACTCCTGCTCTCCAGCCCCCCCATGCTCTCAGACCCCCCGTGCTCTCAGCTCTCCCCACCAATGTGTTCTCCACCCCCCCAGTGCTCTACGACCCCACTGTGCACTTTCTGGGTTCCCCTTGCCTCCATTAGTATGTTGATTGGGGCAGGGGCTGGTAAATATGCCATGGGCTGCTCAGTCTAAAAGGCCTATTTTTTCTCCCAGTCCGGGCCTGTTTATAACTCAGATGACACACCTGCCTACTGTCATCAAAATTGTCATGCTCCTTAAACAATCAAGACTTTTTGCTAATGTTTTCCTTGTCAGTTTGCCCGAAGGAACAGAAACCCATCAATTTCAGAAACTATCCAACATGTTGGAAACTCTCTGCAGCCACTAACATGGACCCCTGTGGCTTACATGACTACCCTACACTTTCCAATAATTGCAGGCTATGCTCAGATCTGTTGCTTCACTTTTTGGTACTTGCTCATGTATATAACTTATGCCCATGCCCTTTATACACTTTTCATTGGAATACTGATATAATGCTATGGACATATGCTGCTATGCCAGATTTTACTTGCAGATTTTGACCAGTTTCCTACAGGGGTGAGAGCAATGGATTCAACAACAGTGCCATACATCTCCTAAAAGTAGCCACCCTCTACGAATAGAAAGCAATAACATACATAATTTAATTAAGACACCTAAAGCCAAACACATGTATATCCGACCTAAAAAAAATTATTGTTCAGTATGAAAGTGAATGAAGACTGCATAGCTGCCAAGTATCAACATTTCAGTCTCCATTCACTTCTGAAGCACACTCAGGCAAACCCGAAAACCTGACACTGCCCCTCAGATAGGGAGAACTGCCTCCTCCATAGCGTCCAAGATTCTTAGAATCATGCTGAACTGTTCCTGACTGTCTAGCTTAGGCCAATTACACAAAGTGCACATTATCAAAATGTGGAAATGTTAAACCCAACACCAGTATGGTAAGTGATAAAAGGTGTTACTTTACTTATAGTGTAAATGGTGATATCAGCATTACAGAAATTGGAGTAACAGCATCTTGCTTCTGAGAAAGAGGTCTTGCTGTTGCACTGTTCTGTTATATCACTATTAAAACAGCCACGGACCCTGCGGATTTCATTATTTTCAAGCAATTGCTCTGTTACAAAACATGTCTTCCCATTGCAGGTATTTTCTGAGCAGTGTCCTCCTTCACAGGTACAGTTGTAGGAAGTGATATCTGCAAGAATATAAATAGTTTAACAGTTTTTAAGTGCCTTAGAGATGAAAATACCAAACCATTTTCTAAAGTACGGTTTCTTGACCATATATTTGTCTATATGTAACATTAAAGGTTTTTTTATGTATAAATTCTCTAGTATCATCAGGTAATTAATAAGAGCATTAAAATGATAATAGGTATTCCTTATAGTTGGATTCAACATTCTGTGCAGCTTGCAGTCCTAGAATAACATTTTCTATAAACCACCTCTTACATATTAACAGAAATGACTACCTTTTGCAGTTGATAGGTCAATTCCACCTGATCTGATGACTTTTTATAATGCCTAAAAGGGTTGTAAAGGCAGAAGGTGTTTTTTTTACCTTACTGCATTCTATACATTAAGATAAAAAGCCTTCTGTGTGCAGCAGCTCCCCTCAGCCCCCCTAATACTTACCTGAGCCCCATCTCGATCCAGCGATGTCCACAAATGCCTCGACCATCCAGGACTCTCTCCTGATTGGCCGAGACACAGCAGCAGCATAATTGGCTCCCGCAGCTGTCAATCCAAATCAGTTAGCCAATCAGGAGAGAGAGAGGGGATGGGGCCAAACGGCAGCTCTGTGTCTGCAGCTCGGGTGCCCCCATAACAAGCTGCTTCCTGTGGGGGCACTCAACAGGAGGGAGGGGACAGGAGCTCCAGAAGGGAAGGATTCGGGGTGCCCTGTGCAAAACCATTACACAGGGCAGGTAAGTATAACATGTTTATTATTTTAATAGAAAAAAAATGAGACTTTACAATCACTTTAACCGCTTCAGACCCGGAAGATTTTATCCCCTTCCTGACCAGTCGTGCGACGTTGCACCCAAACAAAATTGACGGCCTTTTTTCCCACAAATAGAGCTTTCTTTTGGTGGTATTTGATCACCTCTGCGGTTTTTATTTTTTGCGCTATTAACAAAAAAAGAAAAAAAATCATTATTTTTTACTTTTTGCTATAATAAATATCATCCAAAAATATATAAAAAACTATTTTTTTCCTCAGTTTAGGCCGATATGTATTCTTCTACATATTTTTGGTAAAAAAAATCGCAATAAGCATATACTGATTGGTTTGCGCAAAAGTTATAGCGTCTACAAAATAGGGGATAGTTTTATGGCATTTTTATTTATTTATTTTTTTTTTACTAGTAATGGCGGCAATCTGCGATTTTTATCAGGACTGCGACATTATGGCGGACACATCGGACAATTTTGACACATATTTGGGACCAATGGCATTAATACAGCGATCAATGCTATAAAAATGCATTGATTATTGTAAAAATGTCACTGGCAGTGAAAGGGTTAACACTAGGGGGCAATCAAGGGGTTAATGTGTTCCCTATTGTGTGTTCTAACTGAAGGGGGGAGGGGACTGTGCAGAGGAGATGACAAATCGCTGTTTATACTCTATATGAACAGGCGATCTGTCTGTTCTCCCCTCAGAGAACCGGAAACTGTGTGTTTACACACATAGATCCCGGTTCTCCGTGTGTCAGCGCCTATCGCGGGAGCCCGGCACTCGCATTGGCTCGGGGGGCGAGCGCTCCCCTAGTGGCCAAAGGGTGAAGCAATGCTACATAATGTCGTTTCGCCCAGCCGTGCCATTCTGCCGCAGTACAACTGCGGCGGCTGGTCGGCAAGTAGTTAAATAGAACGTAGTGCTGCTTAGAGATACTCCTAGGCTGCTTCCAACATTGAGTGCACTTGTTGCATTCTATACTATCCTTGATATTGTGAAGAGGAAAAGAAGATGTTAACATATGTGAACCACTTAAGTATATGGGGGCAAGATGCAAGATGAAAGCTGAATTCCAGGTAAACTGGTAAATGCAAAGATGAAATACATTATGAAAGTAGTTTTAACTGCCAATTGATGTGCATTTCTGTTGATCCAATTCTGAGATTTACACAGCCTTGCCACACATCACAAACCTTTCTTGTAGGTGAGGTCATGGGAACTAATCTCCGCAGTCAAGTAACACTTATGCCGCGTACACACGACGGCACATTCCGACAACAAAATCCGGATGTTGGCTCAAATTTGTCTTGCATACACACGGTCACACAAATCTTGTCGGGAATTCCGAACGTCAAGAACGTGGTGACGTACAACAGGTACGACGAGCCAAGAAAAATGAAGTTCAATAGCCAGTGCGGCTCTTCTGCTTGATTCCGAGCATGCGTGGAATTTTGTGCGTTGGAATTGTGTACACACGATCGGAATTTCCGACAGCAGATTTTGTTGTCGGAAAATTTGAGATCCAGATCTCAAATTTTCTTTGTCGGAAATTCCGACGGAAAATGTCCGATGGAGCCTACACGCGGTCTGAATTTCCGACAACAAGCTCCCATTGAACATTTCCCGTCGCAAAATTTGACCATGTGTACGCGATAATACAGGTTTAACCCCCAGTCTGTGACTGGATAATGAAAGGAGAAGCAGCAGACTGAATAGTTCTTCTCTCTGCCACTCTGATTTCTCTTTTTATCAACATATCTCTTGTTAGCATATGAGCATTGAAAAGCTGATTGTCTACATGTGCTGCTTCTCCCTCTTCCACTCTGAGCTCTGCTGTACAATGGGCTGCAAGTGGCTGATACCAAGTCAAATTCAGGTACATTGCAGTATACATATACTGCATTTAAAATATGAGAATTAGGAATAAAAACTTTTCTGACTTACAAGAAACATATGTGCTCCAAACACAGACATTTTCTGTTATCTCCATCTTAAAACTTGCAGAGTCAGTTCTATGATCCCATTCCTCACCTCGATCTCTGTTTTACTGACCCACACTCGACTGGTCTAATTTCAAACATCTATCAAACTCTCATGGCCAAACTATCAGACTTTTGCCCACCTTATGCACACAAATGGGAGTGTGTAAATGCGGTATGTTGGTAGACTGAAGATTGGAGGATTCACTCTCCTATCAATATCAACTCAATGGAATCCAATTATAAGTTCCTTATGAGTTGGTATCTGGTACCTTATCATAGGAAAACACTTCATAAAGTACCAAAATGGTACATTCAAGCACATTTTGTAGGACTCTAAAAGTGATGTATAATGTGCAGTGCTTTCTATATATCTAAATAGTGATGATATATAATACCACATTCCATATATAACATTCAAACTTCCCAATAAAGGAAAAATATTTATTATTTAAATATTTATACAGGGTAATTCAAAAAGAGCAGATTTCAACTTTTTATTTCAAACAAACTGTAAGGGATAGAAGCACCTTCTGCACATCACTGGAGAGGATAAGGTTCAAAGTTATAAACCGGCCTAGAAGTTCCATTCAGTGCCACACAGCGGCGCTGTTTCTTGTTTATAGGAAAATGGCAACGCCACAGGAGAAGTCATTTAATAGTAAGCTGCAGTTTGCAAAGTGTGAACGAGAACTCTGCCGTTGTTTCAACAAACAGCAGCCGTGTCATAAGCAAATTTATGAGTGGCATAAAAAATTAATTGAAGATGGTTCCATATGCGAACGGAAAAGCACTGACCGTCCTCACACGTCAGATAAAAATGTTAAACGTATCCGAGGTGCGTTTGAATGGAGCCCTAGGAAATCCTCAGCACGGGCAAGCAGTGAACTTGGATTTCCTCAAACAACGGTATGGCGTTTTCTTGAAAACTGTATGCATATGAAGCCATATAAGTTGCAGTTACTGCAGGCATTGCATTCATTTTCATGCAAGATGGTACCCGCCTTACTTCCACTTGGAGGTCTGGTGTTATCTGAATAATACCATTCCAGGATGATGGACTGGAAGAGGTGGACAACAAGGTCTTGTTCATTGTCTGTGGCCTTCTAGGTCATCAGGCCTTACACCCTGGGGGTACATAAAATAAAGGGTACTTGTCCCACCTATGCCTGCTACTCTTAATGATCTGAGACATTGAATTGTTGAACCTGTATAATGAATAACTAGTGACCAGTTCATTAGTAAGTGGAAAGAAATGGTCTACTGTTTTGATGTTTCTCATGCAACACATGGCGCTCATGTTGAGTGAATACAGTTAAAAGTCTCCTACTTACAAACCTTCAAGCTGCAGACTTTCACAGATGCGAACGTGCATTCTCATGTCTAATCACGAAACTAGCTCACGTGTCTGCCAGACATTGCCAGCTGTGTGCGCCCTCTGGCACAAGCGGTTGTGCTGCTGTGTACTTTACTGTATATTACAATAGTGTACAGAAGTACAGTGTTGATTGCAAGCGCAGGATGTCTGGAAGCAAGCATAAAAGGAGCAGTCTTGCCTGTTCACTCCATGCCAGCCCCTGTATGTCAGCTGTTGTACTCTACATTTCAATGTACTGTACTATTAAACATCTTTTTTACAGTATTTTTTGTCTGTGTGTTTATTAGGCATTATTTGTGTGAAAAGTTTAATAAACCTCACTTTGTTGGACCTCCAAACAGAACTCATTCGTAAGTAGGAGAGCTACTGTACAACCTGAAGGACCATAAAACTTGGAACCTTCCTCTATCCATTGATGTGTGGAAGGTGCTTCTATCCCTTAGACCCCTTTCACACTGGGGCGGTTTTCAGGCGCTTTAGCACTAGAAATAGCCTCTGCTAAGGGCCTGAAAACCGCCTCTCATTCATTCCAGTGTGCCTTTTCACACTGGAGCGCTGCGCTTGTGGGACAAGAAAAAAAAGTCCTGCAAGCAGCATCTTTGGGGTGGGTTGAGAGCACTGTATTTAGCACTCCCAAAACGCCCCTGCCCATTGGAGTGAATGGGCAGCGCTTTCAAAGCACCTTAAAAGCCCTTTGAAAGCTCTACAAAACTGGAGTTTTTAACCCCTTTTTTGGGGTTAAAAGCACCCCGCTAGCAGCCAAAAAGCGGCGCAAATGCGCAGTGTTAAAGGGGTCTTACAGTTTGTTTGAAATAAAAAGTTGAAATCTGTTCCATCTTTTTCAATAATCCTGAATAAAAAATATATAACAAAAAGTCTCTTTATTTGTGCCTTTACCGCACTTATACCTGGTGAAACAACAGGAAAAAAAACCCTAATGGAACTTTAGCGGCCTACAATACATAGTTAAAGCACAGTGTAAGAAAAATTTATCAAAACAATATTGGTAAAAAAAAAAAGGTACAAATTTTATTACGGCAAAACATTAAAAATGTTAAGGAGAAAGCAAAAAAGTTCCAAAGAAAATAGGTTCTTTCCAGTTTAAGCAGCGCTGCTTACGCTGGAAAGAACCTATTTCTTTGGAATAACTTTTTTGCTTTCTCCTTAATGTTATATTTGATTATAGCAGCTGCTTAGTTTAATTTACTTCTTATCTTCTTATAAGTGATCCTGTTTGCTTTTACTTAATAAACATTAAAAATGGTTGAAGGCTGGTGTATAGTTAGGCCAACATGGTACAAGTTTACATAAGTACATACAGTTCAATAGAATCCAGAAACTGTCTTGATGAAAATACAGTGACAGAGCATACATGTCTACCATGTCAATAAATAAAGTGCAGCGCTAAGCAAATATGATCATATATAAAAATTAAAATGCAATACTGTACAATCAAGCCAATGTGCATACATAAATGAAAATCCATAAAAAAGAGACTGTAAGAAAGTCTCAAAAACACATCAAACTGTGTAAAATACATACAGTATAAATAAAGTGCAGACCTGTGCAAACAAAAATCAAGGAACCAGTATCAGAAGAACATCAATGGAGCTCGGTGCCAAAGTGTATGTAAGATACAAGACTCCACATAGTATGATACTGTATCAACATCCAATTTATTAAAAATGAGGTGCACTTAAATTTACGATAGTAGAAATCTGCATGTAGGCATATCAAATCCAGAAATGACCAGTTTCCCTCATGAAAAATGGCTGAACATCGGTCGCGCATGCGCAGTAGCGTGTGTACCTGTGACAATCAGAGATGACATCCAGTCTTCCTTTCAGTGGGTTGTAGACCCAATCAAGTGTTGACTGACCCCCCCCCCCCCCCCCCCGAGTAAGCTTAGTCACTGGATCTCTGGTACACCTCCAAAGTTTACTCTGGTGATGGTTGTCACATTTGATCTTCATTTTCAGCACGGATTCTCCCATGGGATCTCTTTAATGGACTTTAGGTCGTTATTTGGTATATATGATTTTTGCTTGCACAGGACTGCACCTTATTTCTATGTATTATAACACTGTTTGATGTGTTTTTGAGACTTTCTTACGGTCTTTTATTTATGTATGCACATTGTCTTGTAGTATTGCATTTTAATTTTTATATATGATCATATTTGTATTTAAGGGCGATAGCAGGCGCCCGCTGCACGGCGGGGGACCCGATGCGCGTGGCCGGCGGCCGAGATGTCCGCCGGCCACCCGCGATCCCAGGCACAAGAGCCAGAACGGGGATTTGTGTATGTAAACAGACAGATCCTCGTTCTGACAGGGGAGGAGAGACAGATCTGCTGTTCCTAGTGATTAGGAACAGCGATATGTCTCCTCCTCCAGTTAGTCCCATCCCCCCCACAGTTAGAAACACACATAAGGGAACACATTTAACCCCTTGATCGCCCCCTAGTGTTAACCCCTTCCCTGCCAGTGACATTTACACAGTAATCAATGCATTTTTATAGCACTGATCGCTGTATAAATGTCAATGGTCCCAAAAAAAGTGTCAAAAGTCTCCAATCTGTCCGCCGCAATGATGCAGTCCAACTAAAAAACACAGATCGCCGCCATTACTAGTAAAAAAAAAAAAAAGGTATATATATATCTATATCTATATCTATATATAGATATAGATATAGATATATATCTATCTATATATAGATATATAATAAAAATGCCATAAAACTATCCCCTATTTTGTAGACGCTATAACTTTTGCGCAAACCAATCAATATAAGCTTATTGGGATTTTTTTTACCAAAAATATGTAAAAGAATATATATTGGCCTAAACTGATGAAGAAATTTCTTTTTTTACATTGGGGATGTTGGCCTGACTACCTTCTTCGCCCACACCTGCATCTTTCTCCTCTGCTTATACTTGGTGAAACTTTGACTACAGTACACCTCTTTGTTCTCCACCAGTGCTCACAATGCACTCAACAGATGCGACTCCTTAAATTAATAAGTTGGTCTATACTTGCTTTAATACTTGCTGTGATCCACTCCTCAGCTGTGTTTGTGATCGTTAGAGTTCACCAGTTGCCTGAATGAGAGGGTAATCTTATGCTGGCCATACACAATACGAAAAATTGTCCAAATCCATTTTCGGCAGTGAGAGCAAACGATAGTGCCATCATGTAATGATCCATAAATCTTTCAGTGGACATATATTAATCAATTTTTTGTTAGTTTTTTTACATATACCTAGTGCAAACAGTTCGGACGGGAAACACATTAACCTTTCAATTTATTGTTTGTTTGGCAGAAAATTTCTAAACCTGTCCTTTGTTTTTTCGGCTCAAAAACGTCCGAACGATTACCAATTTAGTGCCCATTAACTAGCTAAAAAACAAACAAACTGGCCAAATGACCGAATTTCAGCCGATTTTTCGTATAGTGTATGGCGAGCATTAGTGTAGGGTCTGGCAGCTGTACTTCATTGGATACTTTGTAGTAGTGGCTAGGCTCTGAGGAAGGGGGTGCGCCCCCAAAACCTGTTAGCTGTACCCCGTGTTCTGTGCATGTCCATGCACTGTGTTTATGGTCTTTTGTCAGTTGCATTTTTTGAGTACCCACTTTTATACAAAAATTTCATATTAATAAGTTATCTTTGGTAATGCATTAGGTGTGCGCGCCTTCCATTTCTGTTTTTCTTGTTGTTCCCTTCTCTTGCTACATAGCCACTAATTTATCATTCTTGTTCTATACTCAAACAAAAATATGCTCCCGTTACATTGTGGAATACACAAAAATAAACTATACACTCTACGTATGTATCCCTAGAAATTTAAATAATTTTAGCTAATGTTTTATACTCTAGTGTGATATTACATTTGAATTGATATGTGGCCTCAATACTCTTTGTATGCTGTCTTATTGATTGTAACATAGCACTTTTTCTTTCATGAAAATTCAAGTACTACTGAAATTGAAAATACTGCAATTAATAATGAATTACCGTTAATTTTCCTATGCTCTACTGGTTCTCCTAATCTCAGTGTGCTCATTGTTTCTACTTGTTATTGTGAAGGAGTAATCTACTCAGTGTGGGAATAGTGACATATCATTAATGTGTACAGTGCATGGGGTGCAGACAGTCCTCAAAGGGGATAGAGCCCAGTGGGCACTCACTTCACACATCTCTGGCTCTGTTATGGGCTTACAGAAGTAGTGACAGCAGCATCATTTCCATCAGCTAGAAGCCAAAGGAGAGAACAGGGTGGAGGTGCAGGGTGTACTCTCTCTCCTCATCCAGCTCTTCCTTCTGACCTGCCCAGCAATCTCTCCAAGCACTGCTCACTCCTACATGAAGAGGACAGAGGCTGCATCTGCTCTGCCTTCCGTCCCTTTCCCTGTGTCTGGACATTTCAACTGTGTCTGGTCATTTCAACCCAGGGGCGTGCAGTGAGGTCTTGTGGAGGGGGAGTTGTATGGGCAGCTGCCTAATGCTGGCTGTTTGCTGCCTGTGCATTACTGCTGTGCTTGTGAACTCTTGAGGGAGTTGTGTAGGTGCCAGCGGCAGATTTACAGCCTGCAGCTGACTGAGTTAGCCCAGGTGTTGGCTGCATGCTACCTGTGCACTACATGAACCTGATGGCATTGACAATGGTGGCAACGATGTCCAGAACATTCCCACCCTTTGTGTACACACAGCTGTGGTGTGGGAAATACCCTGCTCATAGCTGATTGGCTGATAGCTGCCTCCCAGGTTCAATTAAACATGGGCTTGGACCGACCCCAAAGCCAAACCCAAGCTCATCTTCATTCAAAAATAAAAGATAAAAAAAACTAAAAGTGACTGGTGCCCAATTTTTTTTCCTCCCCATCATACACCATGAACCAAACTCTGAAATGGAAAAGTTAGCCTTCCACACTATTTAGGCGTCATTCTGCATCACCCCAAGAGGAGGAGTGCTACACAAAATGAATACGGAGCTGCATTTATTTCATTTTTAACCCTGTTAAGTCCTGGCATTACAAACCATGGGAGGTGTCTCTCTACCTGTCATTGCCAGGAAAACATCTGTCCATCTATGGCTTTAAATAAAATGTCAAGATGGGGGTGAGGAAAGGGGGGAGCAAATGCCTTGATATTCCAATGTTCTCTCAAAAAGGAAACTATTTTGCTCTTTTACTTGCAGGATATTCTGAGCTGGGAGAGTGTACTTTTAGAGAGATACAGGACTTTTAGAAGTGTTTTTAAGAGCTAGCAAAGAGCAATAGGGTAAATACAAGAGGTATATTTGTCAACTCAGTGAAGACCAGTACTACCACCATAAAAATATTTGGGTGCACCTATGCATTTAGCATATGGACAACTCTTTGCAATGACTGAAGCAGACACAGTTTGACTGATCAGTGAAAAACTACATCCTAACAAGTAAATACTTTTATGAACAAACTATAAAGCTGAACCCGGATAAAGCAAATAATGTCTAAATATAAAATGCTTGTGTATTCCTACCTCAATCTTGGTGTGCTTTTGTGCTTTGTGTATTTCTTCCAAATCTGTGGAGTAATCTAGCTTAAAACGTTGTCCCTGTGCAGGAACTTCCTGTATTAAGACCAGTCACTGCTGCTCTCTCTGCTTGTGCAGGGTCACTGGTCTTGTCTCCGTCTCCATATGTAGTTTTCTGCAGGCAGCCTGTA
This sequence comes from Aquarana catesbeiana, assembly GCF_042186555.1. NCBI lineage: Eukaryota > Metazoa > Chordata > Amphibia > Anura > Ranidae > Aquarana > Aquarana catesbeiana. The sequence goes on from NC_133325.1 coordinate 192,628,200, forward strand.
GTGGGTGGACCTGTGAAGTCCCTCCACAGCTTTGCCTCTGCACAAGTTATGCAGGATGGATATAAACTGAAGTTCAACCTTTATTCACTTACCTGTTACAGATGGGACAGTCCAGAGTAAAATCATCCAAAGGCTTTTATGCAGCATTTTCTCTTGAAAATGTTTGAACTAGTTCAGCAGTTGTCATGAGCCATTTTCCTGCTGGAGGAAAAAACATACATTTTTTACATACATGACTGCACTCTTGAATCCTTTGAAAATTTAAAGATTATTATTCTGTTCGGGGTGGGATACACCTATGTTGTGCTTTCTTTCTTTAATTCACCCCTTAGTGCCAGTTCACACTCGGGCGACCTGTCAGACGGCTTAGCCGCCTGACAAGTTGCGCTCCATGCTTTACAATGGAACCGTTCTAATAGGAGCGACTCAAGTCGCTCTGACTTAAAAAAAGGTTCCTGTACTACTTTGGGGCGACTTCGGAGCAGCTTGCATTGACTTCTATATGGAAGTTGTTTTGCAAGCCACATTGAAGTCACGCTGTACGGGACGGCTTCAGAGTTGGACAAGAGTTGGGCGACTTTGAAGCCGTCCCCGTGTGAACCGGTACTTAGCCTTCACGTGGTCTTTAGTCTATTAGGTGTTCTTTTTTTCCCCCTAAATAGCAGAAAATCTATTTGATCAGACCATCTCTACATTGTAAGCAATAAGCCATTAGAATGACTTGTGTGAAGAGTCAAGGCATCTTAAAAAACTAATTTGTGATATGCGCCAGAAAGTCCTTGAATAAGTAAACAGTTCATATATGATTAAAAAATAAAGTGACAGGTGCTCTTTATTTGTGCATGTCACAAATTCAGGCTTGTGCTGGTGCTCCACTTTGTGATCCCCTAATGCTATTGCACTTACCAGAGAGCTATCCCTTCAAGGGGGTACCTTGCATTCACAGTTGCACTGCTGTATGGCAGGACCCAGATCCACGCTTGTATGTGTCTTTCCTATCCTTTCTCCCTTAGAAAATTAGCCCCTTTGTCTCATACATATATAGAGAGCAAGTAAATCCCATAGCACAATACTGTTTTTACTATTTATTCTGTTCAAACAGTCAGAATTGCACTTACAATTTGTCAGCATTCATTAGGCACGAAACGCATAGGACGGAGCTTCCAGCGTCATTGCGTCACTTCCTGTCGGGTCTGTGGAGCGCATAGCGTCCCGGACTTCTTGATTCCTATGCCTATTGAATGCTGAAAAATTGTAAGTGCAATTCTGACTGTTTGAACGGAATAAATAGTTATAGAAGTTATGTTTACTTAATATCTGGTTCATAAGAGCACCTGTCACTTTACAAACTTATCAAGTGAATGAATATTGATGTATATATGAACTGATTACTTACCCAAAGACTTTCTGGCACACAACACAAACTGGTCATTTGTACTGTTATAGAGTGTAATGGTTACCTAATATCTGGTCCACAAGAACACCTGTCACTACAAACTTATTTGAATGTATTTTTCATTGATTCAGTAATTTGGTAATTTAAATGTGTACTTTCATATGGATACCACATTGCAAATCACAGAGCACCAGACACTTTTTTGAAGATATTTCATTTTATTTTATTTTATGTTAAAAGGAACCACATACACATTACATTATTAGCAGAGGAGCTCCACACCCACTATTCCTTAATCCTTTATTTGTAGTTTTGCTTGCCATACTTTACACCCAGGGTTGCTCTTTATATGAAAAAAAAATATTTTCTATAATGATAATAATAATAAATTAAAAGAACAAAAATTAAAAGTAGTGTTCCTCCACATTGGTGGTTAGTGGATTAATGCTTGCTCACATTGTGGCTTAGTGAAAAGTGGTCCCTTACATTGGTGGTCAGTGTATTGCCCCCAACAATGGTGGTCAGTGGAGAAGGGCCCCTTAGATTAGTGGTCAGTGTGGGCAGGACCTTTTTACATTGGTGCACAGTTTCAGAAGGATCCCCTTAAACTAGCAGTCAGCGGGAGGAGGTCCCCCTTACACTGGTAGTTAATGGGAGAAGTGCCCCATTACATTGGTCATTGGAAAGAATGCTTTTTGCTTTGGAGGTCTGTGGGAAGAATGTATCTTACTGTACTGGTCACTGGAAAGACTGTCCCTTACATTATTGGTCATTGGGAAGTGTGTACTTATTTGAGAGTTAACATTTGCTCATTGTTCAAGAAACCCCTAGCAACCATTGAAGGAACCCTAGTTGAGAAAGGTTATACTAAAGGGATTGTTTATAAATTACCAGTAAAGATTCACACACTTTTCCAATTGAATCCAATTAGAAAAATGTGTTAATCTTGGGTAAGAGTTGTGTGAAAACTCAATTTATAAAGAGACTCCTAAAAATCTGAGTCAATTAGCTGGTGATCTAAGACTTTGAAAACATGCATCTAAATGAATGCAAGTACTAGAACTATATTAACAATTTTGTTTGTACTATTTCTAAAAGGAACCTCAAGTTTTGTATAATTGTGTGTATTCCTGAACCCCAACTACACCGGTATTCTGACTTTTTTGGTAAGCTTGGCAATTTAAATTGCATGCACGTGCACAAGTCATCTAAATCATATTCAAACTACAAGAATCTCTTTTGCAAATTAGGCCTTTTTAGTCACTAAAGGATTAGCTCACAAAGTTGAGCAAAATATACTGTAGCAGTTACCTTGTGTAAATAATTAGGTCTAATACATGGGACTGTAGAAGTGCTGGGAACCTCCTCTCAGAATAATTTTCAGTACATATATAAACCCCTTAAAAGCATAGATTTGTTCCTACACATTTTTGTTCAGACCAAGAAAGAGCATCTCCAAAGGTAGAATTTCTTTCCCACATATAGTGTCATGCATACAAATAATTAGAGCATAAATCTCAAGTAATAATTCATTATGTACACAACATGTATTCAAGCAGCAAAAGGCAACTCACCCCGATGCGTTTCACCTGTATTGGCTTCTTCAGGGCTTCAGGGGATATATATAGTTGAAACAAAACTGAGAACAAAAAACTCAACATCGGAGGAGATGCACGTGATGTTGCCTTCGCCCCATTTAGAAATGCTGGAAAGTGTGCAGATGCGGACAAACGGACCAAGTCAAAAGAGCGGCAGACCCTACCCCCAAGTCACAAAACCAACCCCAGGATCAGGGAACGAAGGTTGTTACTCAATCAGAGCCCAAAATTGATACTCCTAAGTGTTTCCGCAACACATGCTTAACTAGCAGATCTCCCAGTGAGTAGGCAGAAATCCCAAAATAAGGTCTGTAGCTGAAGATACAGTCATTGAGGGGTTCACGCAATATAAGGGCCGGAGATATGTGCCTCCATGTAAAAAGCCTAGCTTTTAACCTCCCTGGCGGTATGATTATTTCATATGTTTGATGCTGAAAGCGGTACAATTATTTTGCATGGAAATTTGGTGTTTTATATTGTAGGCCTGTATTTCTTAGGAATAACTCACTTAAATCTGTCAAAACTAGAGTCTAGTAGATTTTCCGGGTATGATAAAGTTTGAAACACGAAATCATAAATTATAATATAATAAATAACTATAAATAATTATACCAAATAATACTATAATAATCTAAATTATTCAATAATGTAATCAAATCAAAAACACTGAAATTTGCTCATTTGCAGAATTGTCGCTGTCATTACTTTTCAGTGTTTGATGACGGATTTCTCCACAAATCACTATCACTTAATTCTGCGAGTGATTCTAATTTATTATCGCTGTTTTCTAGCTGGTCTAAAACCCCTTTTGATGTAAAGGGGCAGTTTTGGTTGCTATGGACAATCTCCAGTTTCCAGAAAGAACAGTTTTTATAATATAAAACTGCATGCAGGCCACTGGAGAAACCACTAGGGACAAAACGGATGTGAAATAATTTCATACAGTAATGTAATCTGTAAGATTACAGTATACTGTATGTATTGTGTGTGTTTCACTTTTTGAATTTGGCGCCGTTCTCCGTCTCTGTTCTCCGTCTCCGTTCTCCGTCTCCGTGCGTCGCAACGCTCGCAGGGAACAGAGCCCGACACCGTGATGAATCGAGCAGACGAGCCACTCACACTGCGGGGAGACATTGCAGGACCCAGGGGACAAGGTAAGTAAGCTCTTCCTGGATCCTGCGATGCGTTCCCGAGTCTGGCTCGGGGTTACCGCTTTTGGTTCTGAAATTCCACCCCGAGCCAAACTCGGGAATACCGCCAGGGAGGTTAAGGGGTGTTACCCCAAGTATGTCTTTTTCATTATTTTTGTAATAAAAACGTTTTTTCCTTTATATATGTAGTGAAAATTATGTAATTCTGCCTTTGGGCCAGTTCACACCACATGCAGTCCAGTGCGTTTTGTTCTGCATCAAAAATGCATTGGAAAGTAAGTTATATGGTTTCCAATGGCATAGTTCACACCAGTGCAGTCAGTTCCAGGGCGTTCCAGTTCCAGAAAAAAAAGTAGAATATGCTGCATTTTTCTGCACTGGACTGTACTGGAAAGAAGTAAAAGGCATCAAAAACGCAGCAGAATGCAATGGAACGCATCAAAAATGCACCAGACCCCAGTACAGTAAAAAAAACAGAAAAAAAGAAGAGAAAAATGCATTTGGAATACATCCGGAAACACATGAAAAATGTATTAAAAATGCGTTAAAAACGTGCATGCAGAAATGCATCCAGAACGGATCTGGAGTGTGTTTTTGTGGTGTGAACCAGCCCTAAAGGTGGCCATACATGGATCGAATTTCAAACAGTTCAGCAGGAACTAGCCAATTTTTGATCCATGCATGGGCACTGAGGTTGTACAGAAGTCGACCTACAGTTCAACTACTGTATAACCACCCTAACGGGTTTTACCCGATCTGTCAAAACTGCCAGTTACAGCCATTAGCGCTGATCTGTGTATTCAGACAGCGGGGAAACCTCCTCACTGTCAGAATACAATAGCTCAGCGGGAGAGTTCCACGCACTGAGTGCATAGATGGGGAAATCTTTTTTTTTTTTTTGTTTAACCAGTTGTTTGAACGAAAAAAAAAAGTGTGTATGGAATGCTAAAGATTTGCACAGCCCTACCAAGCTACTGACATTACTTTTCTCTGATATGTAGTATAGCTTGATTACCTCTTGGCCCTTAGCCTGTGATTGGCTAATTAAAGTGGTTGAAAACCCCTTTTTAGAACTTGTAGCTATAGGGAAACTTAGAATAAGGCTTAACTATAGGTACTGTAAATATCTTCTAAACGTGCGCTGTTTAGGAGATATTTACCTTGTAGTGCGCCGATGATGTTATTGGTGCATGCGCTGTGAAGAAATGTCTCTTTATGCCATTTCTTCCCAAGAGAGTGCTGTGACTGGCGGCTCTGGCACGCAAATGCACACGAGTGATGTCACGCGGCTCCGGCCAGTCACACAGCCAGAGTCCGTGGCCCCAGAAGGAAGAGGGGCGAAGAAGGATGCGGCCTCCAGCGGGGATGGCACGGGCCTCGTTTGCAGGTAAGTGCCACATAATGGGCTGGTATGCGATGCATACTAGCCCATTACGATTTTACTTTGCAGGGAACAAAAGAGGAAGTAAACCCATCAGGGTTTGCTTCCTCTTTAAGAAACAGCAGAAGAATTATGTAGCCTTCTCTCTTATCTTTCTTTCTGTCTGCACATTCCTTGTAAGAGTATTTGCATGGCCATTATATCTCTCAGCTTTCTACAGTACATTTATTAATAACAAGCTAATTTACTTGTTCTATGTGTAGCAGGTACCTCTCCAGGCTGATTGAATCCACGAGGGAGAGAGAGCTGCCTGCTAGCAGCTGCATGGGCTCCCCCCCCCTTTCCAGTCCACTCACACACACAGACACACAGAACTGTTTACTTTGTAGCCTCCCTATTGGAAGAGACTGAGAGCCAATCATCAGGGAACAGCAGCAAAGAACTGTGGAATATGAAGTCCCAGCACAAGGCAGCCTGACTGACTGTGTGAGGGGGCAGGACTGCAAATCCCAGGCTGCACCGCAAAGAGTCAAGAGGATTGTGGGAGAGACTCTAAAAAGCCCAGGGCAGACCAGGCCGAGAGGCCTTGTTTCCTGGATCCCATCGGCGGGCAACCCTCTGTTGCTGTGTGAGGGGATTGCAGCATATCAAGGGGCACACAGTCGGCAGCTCCAGTCCAGAGGAACAGAACCCGCATGCTTCCAGAAGGACACTCCGCAGGAGCGCGGAATGTCACGGAATCTGCAGATTCAACGGGTCAGAGACTGAAAGCCATCACGACACGTCTGCAGCCAGGAGAATCAGTTGATCGCTCTTTGGAGGACCACTGAATGCGTATAGGATTGGTGAGGGGGCTTTGCCCAGGAATCTTATTGCCTTCCATAAAACACCACACCTGAATACTGTGCACAGACACCTGTTATCCGGATCACGTAGAGGAATGCTATGTCACAGCACCAGCTATTTTACAGTCCTTCTCATTACCCTGTTACATTGAGGGACCCTTGTCCACAGAGCTCCTACATGCCGGTGAAGAGAACAAATGCAAAGCTTTGCTCCTAGAACATTATTATTGTTGCTCTTAAAGGGGACATGCCACTGGTGTTTGTATTACTTCATTGTGTATGTATTGGAGGTACTATAGGCCAGCCTGGGGTTCCCCTTTAGCTATAGTATTCTACATCAATCAATAGCTTGTTTGGGGAGTCTATTTAATCTGTGTATGTTGTTTTTTTATTCTTTTATTGTTGCATAGTGTTATTGACTGTTTTGAGAACTGTTTCAACCAAATCCTGGCTACTTATACAGGACTTGGCTGACTAATATTACTTTAAACTTTTCTCTGGTCCAAGTAAACTTGAGAGAGCAGAACTGAGTTTGTGTGTTATTACTGGGTTATTACATTAATCATATTGCTAGGTTTGCCAGAGGGGCTGGGACAGTTCTTTGGGTTTGAGAGGCAGAGTAACGGACTGAACAAACAAAAGCAGCTCCTTCGGGGGTATCGCTATATATGTAAAATACATGTACTCATTTGGTTGGTGTCTATTTTTCTATCTGCCCAGAGTTCAGTTCAGTTTGCAGCCATCCAAAGATGGAAAATTGTTCTAATAGACAATCTCCAATGTATAGGGTTTGCTTCAATAAATGTGTAATTGAATCCGTTTTTCTTTTAAGGAAATACAGATTTTAGAGAAGTGGATCTTTGTTTCCAGCCTGTTGGAGAGTACAGGAGCAGGACAGGAAGGAAAGCAGGAAGCACTTTCAGTTGTCTGCAATGCAATATAATTATTGTATTCAGAATCAGGATATTCTTTCCCTTTAGGGGATTTTACAAACTCTCCTATGCCTCTTTTAAGGGTCATTATTTTAGTTAATAAACAGAGCACTGATAAGGATCAAACTAAAGGGCGCTATCTTAAGTAGGTTTTTATCAGCATAACAAAGTTGTTACATATCACTATCGGAATGATTGCTGTGGTACACACCATTCAGTATTAGGTACTTTCAGGTAGACCCTCAGTGGATATCTGTGGGCCAGATTTAACAGTAGTGCTTCCTGTTCTTGCTTTGTGCCCTTGTTTTAACCTTATAGAAGCCTACGCCCAGTGTAACAATCATAAAGCAAACCTAAGAAGAGATAGCCCGGCCGCTGCACACCTCATCCGGCCTGAGTGGTTAGCAGATAAAAGCAGCCTCAGCACGATGCATCTAGACCACGACTCAACATGTTTCGCCCCGCCACCGGGGCTTAATCATGGAGAACATAAAGCAAATCTGTCACGTACCAATCAAGATCAGCAGTAAAAGACAATGCACATACATTTTTGCTTTTTAAATCTACTTTGTAAAATAAGGACTTTTTTTTTTCTGACAGATTACTCCATAAAGCAGAACTTCAGCTGAAAATTTAAGTTTTTCTTATTATTTTCCACCCCCAGCATTTGAGATGTGTCCTTTTTTTGTGGGAGGTTACCATTTTTTTGATACGTATACACTTCCACTTCCTTAAAGTGGTTCTAAAGGCAGAAGGATTTTTTTCCTTAACCACTTCAGCCCCAGAAGGATTTGCCCCATCCCTGACCGGGCCATTTTTTGCGATACGGCACTGCGTCGTTTTAACTGACAATTGCACGGTCGTGCGACGTTGTACCCAAAAAGAATTGATATCCTTTTTTCCCCACAAATAGAGCTTTCTTTTGCTGGTATTTGATCACCTCTGTGGTTTTTATTTTTTGAGCTATAAATAAAAAAAGTGTGACAATTTTGGAAAAAAAAAACACAATATTTTGTACTTTTTGCTATAATAAATATCCCAAATTAAAAAAAAATAAAAAGATAATTTCTTCATCAGTTTAGGCCGATATTGATTCTTCTACATATTTTTGGTTAAAAAAATCACAATAAGTGTATATAGATTGGTTTGCGTAAAAGTTATAGCGTCTACAACATAGGGTGATATATTTATGGCATTTTAATTTTTTTTTACTAGTAATAGCGGTGATCAGCGATTTTTATCGTGACTGCAACATTGCGGCGGACAGATCGGACACTTTTTTGGGACCAGTGACATTTATACAGCGATCAGAGCTAAAAATAGCCACTGATTACTGTATAAATGTCATTGGCAGGGAAGGGGTTAACACTAGGGGGCGATCAAGGGGTTAACTGTGTTCCCTAGGTGTGTTCTAACTGTGGGGGGGATGGGACTGACTAGGGAAGGAGAGCAATCTGTGTTCCTACTTAGTAGGAGCACACGATCTGTCTCCTCTCCCCTGAGAGAACCAGGATTTGTGTGTTTACACACAAAGATCCCGGTTCTCGCTCTGTCACGAGCAATCGCAGGTGCCCGGCGGTCATCGTGCCCGCTGGGCATGCGCATCAGCTCCGGGGACACGCTGTGAGTGCGCCTGCTAAAACGTCTTAAAAAGCTGACGTACAGCTACAACGGCTCGCACAGGGGAGCCAACCTGCCGCAGTATAACTGCGGCAGCTGGTCATGAACGGGTTAAAGAATTCTATTCATTAAAGTTAAAAAGCTCCCCCTTATACTTACCTGAGCCTGATCTCAGTCCAGCAATGTGCACAAGAGCAGAGGCTCTTTCGGCTCTCTCTTTTCTCATTGGGTCAGACACAGCAGCCAGTGAGGAGCAAGCAGGTGGCGGGGGGCAAGCCACTTTCTGTGTGTCTTATTGATACACATAGCTGGCTCCGGAGTGAGCATGCAGAAGTACCCCCATAGAAAGCGGAGGATGAGGCACTCAGCAGGGAGGAGGGTCCAGGAGCGCTGGTGGGGGACCCGAGAAGAGGAGGATCGGCCTGCTCTATGCACAACCATTGCAGAGAGCAGGTAAGTATAACATGTTTATTATTAAAAAAAAAAAAAAACTGTACCTTTACAATCACTTTTATTTTTGGCTAGAAAAGGATGACATCACCTTGGGATAACATCACACATCCAAAAAAGCCGCAGGCTGCCAGACCAAAACATGATCCAAAGCCAGCTCCCAAATCCAAGATGGCAGAGCACAGAATCAGCTGTGAGGATGATAACGCTGGACTACGTGGATTGGTAGGTATCTCTAGCTACAGTATTTGTAGATGCTGACTTTTAATTTTCACATGTTAGGCAGAAGTTCCAGAAGTGGATGTTTGTACAGTACACCTTTGTTTTGACGCTATAAGCTTAAAAAAAAGCAACTGCAGGGTATAAACTGGAGGCAACTGGAAGTGGAGATACCTGCACTTGCAGTAACTTTGGCTGAGTCACAGACCGTTCTAATTGGGCAAAGCTTTGACACTTCCTGGTAAAGTCAGAGCGTGCCTGTTCCCCCCTAGCTCCCACACATTCCTATTTCCGCATCATGATAGGCTGTGCACCAGTTATTAGGTATGTGCAAGAGGTGGGAAGGGACAGGAAAGTCTTGACACTACCAGTAAGAGCTTTGCCAAACAGAACAGCTGTAGCGGCTGAGACTCCATCTGCTGCAGGTTGGTACAGACACTTGCATGGCACCTAGCATTAGGTTTATCTTATCTGAACATATTGACAGTATGTCATTATCAAATGTTGCTAACAGTACTCCTAAGCTTTAATTCATTTCGTTATATCCAGGTGAACATTGGCCGGGGGGGGGTCAGGTAGACACTAGTCCCCTAAATCAGTACTAATAAGATATGTTAGGCTGGTGGTTTTGAGTGCAGGTACTACACTATTTAGACATCGATCACAGCAGGACACACAGTAAGTGACACACACTTGGCATTATATAGCTACCTGCTCCCTGTTCAGAACTGCAATCACAACATCTAGGAGAATAGAGTCTTCCAGAAGCAACTTTCTCTTTAGTTTTGGATTTCCTATGACCAAAGGAAAAGCAAGCTGATGCTGAAAGATGTGAACGTGTGCCACACTAAACCATTGCCTTTTGCCATGCCTACCATTAACCATGGCAATTTGGCACCAGAATCGTGGGGTCACTTACAGCCTACCCGACAGTCACCCCCCCCCCCCACTTCCTTGGGGACCCAGAGGAGAAAAAGGAGGTGGTACACACAGAGGCAAATATTTAAGCCTACACCCAGAAAGCAAGGGTCAGGAGTATATAGTGTAAATAAAGCATGGGTCAGTTCTCCCCTTGGCCTCCAATTAATCCTTATATCTCTGGCATATTGCAAGAACATACTGAGGCCTGTAAACATGTACCAGCAATCCTGATTCCACACAATATATAACCCTGCACAGTTCACACTCAGCCCTTCCCCAGATTACTGACCATAAACCACACAAAGCCCAGAAACCACGAGATCACATCTCACGAGGTTGGGGCTTCACCACTTGTCACCATGGAAATATTGTTGCTGCTAGCTAAGAATGGAACATTTATTGATGTGGTGGTGTACCACCATGTCATGGTTCCCTTTCACTGTTTACTTTCCAAGACTATATGGCTCCATGTGGACAGTGAGCTGACTAAACATGAAAGTTAAGCTTCCCTTTTAGACGTCTTGTCTGTAAAACTTGCTTGGATCTTGGTTTCATTTGCCCTGTCAGTTCCTTATTACAAAGGGCAAGTTATTTAACCTTTGATCCTGGCACCAATCAATACATGATGCAACACTAATTGAAAAAGTTCTGTTAACATCATAATCACTTTGACAGCAGACAGAATTAAAAATGACTGTGTTAAATAATAAGATGAACTGTGAGACTTAAGAATTACAATAAGGCCATAGAAATAAGATGCTCCTCAATGGATCTGGCAAGATTTATCCAGATTAGGCAATTGTCCTCTTATATGAGGTGGTCAAAAGATAAGATTGACCAGTCTTAAAGCAGAACTTCACTCTCTTAATCAACATTGACTACTTTTTAATCCGTATGCTGCTAGCATTAGTAAATAGGCAGGAAAGTATATCATATTTACTTGTTTGGCAAATTGTGTCATACATCCCAGGAGTCTTCAGGAATTTAATCATCTGCCCTTACTCAAGATGGCCACGGCCAAAAATGCTACAGGTGTTTTTAAAAGGTAATTCTCAGTAAAATAAAGCATGGAAACACGGATGGATGGGGAAGTTTGCTTTGAATATTAAAAATGAATGAAATAGTGTCTTTGGTTTATGGTGGTCAGATGTAGTGTTGTTCGGTGGACAAAAAATTCCTATTGTATTGTAATATCTTGACCATAATACTATACAAATATGTATAATATGTTAGAAGGCTTTTAAGACAAAGAATTTAATCTCAATTAAAGTGATATTAAAGCGGAGTTCCACCAGGGTAAATAAAAATTATAAGTCAGCAGCTACAAATACTGCAGCTGCTGACTTTTATTATATGGACACTTACCTGTCCAGGGAGCCCGCGATGTCGGCACCCGAAGCCGACCCGTCCCTCGGCTCTGGGTGCAGGCGCTGGCATCCTTACTAAGGAAAACAGGAAGTCAAGCCTTACGGCTTCACAGCCTGATTTCTACTGCGCATGTGCGAGTCACGCTGCGCTTTCTGAATGATCCCTGCTATCTTCTGGTACCTGTGTGTCTCCCAGAAGGCAGCGGGGGGGGGGGGAGGCCAGACATTGCGTAGTTCGCAATATTCCCAATATTGTGGCGATTTTTCCCCGGAAGTGGGAGCAGATATCTGGATTTGATACTCCCCCATGAAAGATGCCAAATGTGGCACCGGAGGAGCTGAGGAATCTGATCCGCGGAAGTTCCATTTCTGGATGGAACTCCACTTTAAAACCTTGGGTTTTTTGTTTAAAAACAAAAAGCATACTATACTTACCTGTCCTGTGCAGTGGTTTTGCACAGAGCAGCCCAGATCCTCTTCTTCTCAGGTCCCACATCAGCGCTCCTGGCCCCTCCCTCCTGCCAAGTGCCCCCACAGCAAGCAGTTTGCTATGGGGGCACGCGAGCCGAGCTGCTGTTCTGTGTGTCCATTCAGACATGGAGCCACGGCTCGGTCCAGCCCCTCTCTCTCCTCATTGGCTCACTGACTTTTATTGACAGCAGTGGGCGCCAATGGCGCCCGCTACTGTGCCTCAGCCAATCAAGAGGGAGAGTCCTGAACAGCCGAGGCTCTCATGCAACATCGCTGGATCAAGATGGGGCTCTGGTAGGTAAGTATTAGGGGGCTGAGGGGGGCTGCTGCACACAGAAGATTTTTTTATCTTAATGCATAGAATGCATTAAAGTGGATGTAAACCCAATTCATGAAATTTGAGCTGGGCACATATATCTGCAGTCTTTTGTTATCTCTCTTCAAAGCCCTGTGTCTCGTAGCTTTGCCCTGTTCGTCTTTTATCAGCCTGAGAACTTTGACAAGCTCTCCCAGTTGGGAGTTAGACCTGTTTGTGTTTCGGAGGAGAGTGCTATAAATAGATTAGCACAAAGCTAAACTATACACAGGCAAGCTCTGCATGTGTGGGGAGGGGGGGGGGGGGTGTGCCTTTCCTCCAATCAGCTGTCTTGCTGTCTTTCACAGTGTCTAGCAATGATCCCCTCCTACAGGGGAATCAGGAAGTGAAAATTCTAACAGAACGTGCACTTTCTAAACAGTATATCAAGGTGAAGACAGAAGATATACATGTAAAACTTATATAGGGAGATTTGTTTCATCTCTGTGTATCATCTGAGGCTGTTAACTTCACTGGGTATATGTGACAGTTTACACCCACTTTAAGATAAAAAAAACTTTCTGCCTTTAGAACCAGGAGTTCCCTGCATGAGCCATTCTCTTTGTGATTGATGGAGTTTCCCAGTTAAGAGAAAGCACAGGTGGCATATGGAATTGATGCTGAGACTGATCCCTTTGATGAAACTGAGGATTTGGAATGGCAATGTAGACTCTGGACAGTGTCCACATCTCCTAGGAGTTTGACATTGGCCGTGTCCCCTCCAGGAGCTTTTGGGTATCCCTCCCTGAGGAAGTTGAAATGAGGGTTTTTTGGTTCCCTGTGCCAAGTAAGCAGCCCAATAGTACACTTTCCAATGACATAGATTGTTATGCAATTTTAATGCCTAAAATATACAATTTAGGGAATGTTTTCTTTACTGCAGGAAAAGACAATTTCCAATAAAAAGAGTTAATTTTGCTTACGATAATGTTGCTAACATGAGTGCAAACATTTTTATCCCCCACCACCCCATGAAGCCCTCAGAAGGGAAAAGATGAGTGGTTGCTTGTTGCCCCTAACATTGAGAATCACCAGTAGATCAGTATTAAACCTTAAAGTCCTAGTGAGTTTCTGTCCAAGGCAGTAGATATATTTGAGGTAGGCCCTGGAACATGTAGTGCACATCTGCTATGCTGCTGTACAGAGGATGCTAGTGAAAACCAACTTGAGTTTTGTAAAAAAAAAAAAAAAAATCTTGCTCTGCCTTAATCTAATTGATATAAAGACTCTTGCTGCTTCTCAGTTGTTTGCTCATCCTGGAACTCAACAAGGGAGCTTTACCAGGACCCCCTGTCCTATATACTGTATATACTCGAGTATAAGTCAAATTTTTCAGCCCTTTTTTTTTGAAAATTCTTTTTTATTCTTTATTATTTTTAAGCATATAAATAACAACAGGCCATATTTGCGGCCGACAACCACCGACTATAACATAGTTGTCGGTGGACATTTACATACAAAACAAAAATCAGACATGAATTTAAATCCCCCCTCCCTCCCCCCCAAACAACAAAGCTTTGCCTACATATATACTGTCCAAGTTGGCCTCCAACTGGAGGAAAGCACTAGGAGACACCGCACCCCAGCTGTCCGACAACCTGGGTTGTGATGCTAAATACAGTCCAAAGCATAACCCGGCTCCCTCTCCCTCCCCCCAAGCACCAAGAATTTCATAGGAGGAAATAACTCTCTCCCCCTACAAGTGACCAGTTATCCTAATGCAGAATTATCAATATTTCTCCTGTATGCCAGTCATATACATCTCCCGTTATGGCCTAATACACCAATATCTATATGTTATCTGTTATTAGTCTGATACCGTATCTACCGATGCCATCCAACCCCCCCACACCTTGTCAAATTTAGTCAGTGCCCCCCTACTCAAATAAGTGGCTCTATAAAATGGTACTGCCTTATTAACCAATACTTTCCAGAATTGGGGCTGAGGAACTCTTCCAAGAGAGAATAATCCGCTTTTTGGCATAAAACAACAATAGGGTAAGAAGAGTTCTAATAGCCCTGGTAGTAGCCAGGGGCTCTACCAGATGCAGTAAGCATACCTCAGCCCTTTTTTTTGGGCTGAAAGTGCCCCCCTCGACTCATACTCGAGTCACCGCCCTCTGTCTGCATGATCAGCGTGTCATGCAGGCAGACGGCGGGCGGCATGTGATAATACCGTTTGGAGGCTATTCCAGCTTTCAAAAGCCGCGCCTCCTGTTCGTCTGTGATAGGCTGAACACTCCATTTCCCAGCTGTCAGTGTACAGCCTATCACGGACATTCTCTCATCCTCGTCCGTGGTATGAGAATGAGAGAATGTCCATGATAGGCTGACCGCTGACTGCTGAGTGTTCTGCCTATCACAGACGAGGAGGAGGCGCGGCCTTTGAACAGTGGAATGGCCGCCGAAGTGTATTATCACACGCTGATCGGAGGATGGAGATCGCCACAGGGAGGATGGAGATCACCACAGGGAGGATGGAGATTTCCACAGGGAGGTTGCACAGCACACAGGTAGGCTGCACAGGGACACAGGACACAGGACACATGCACACAGGACACATGCACACAGGACACATACACATGTACAGGACACATGCACAGGACACATGCACAGGACACAGGGACACAGGACACAGGGACACAGGACACATGGACACATACACATGTACAGGGCACAGGACACATGCACAGGACACAGGGACACATACACATGTACAGGACACAGGACACGGGGACACATACACATGGACAGGACACAGGACACAGGGACACATACACTTGCACAGGACACATGTACAGGACACAGGGACACATACACATGTACCGAACACATGCACAGGACACATACACATGTACAGGACACAGGACACATACACATGTACAGGACACGGGACACATGCACATGTACAGGACACAGGACACATGCACATGTACAGGACACATGCACAGGATACAGGTAGGCTGCACAGGACACAGGGAGGCATGCAGCTGCAGATGGGCATTGTTGACCCTCTTTTTTCACTTACAGTAGCTGCTGCATTTCTCACCCTCGTCTTATACTCGGGTGACGGGTCAATACGTTTTTCCCAGTTTTTTGTGGTAAATTAGGGGCCTCGACTTATACTCGGATCGACTTATACTCGAGTATATACGGTAATTCTCAAAATATATAAAATGTACTATTATTAAAACAATACCTCCCTCCACTAAGTGAACCCACATCCACTAATTAGAGTAACAATTTATCATGTTTATTTTGTTTATTTGTTTAACAATTTATCATTACAATGAATCAAAAATTAATCAGACAATTAATCAGACGACCCCTTGTCTAATAGGACAAAAAATTATCTATCTAATGTCCATAATTATGTATAACTGTTAATCATTTCACAAATGCAGATTTCTTTTCACATTAATGTCTAAACATCTGCTAGTTTCAGTGTACAATAATTATGTTGTAATACTGGTCACAAAGGTTGTAATATTAGTTTGGTGGATGGACGGTAGGCACTAGGGTCTGATGTTTAAACCCTCTATAGGGACACTTCTGTGTGGAGTTTGTATGTTCTAAATATGTTTATGTGGATTTCCTCTGGGTGCTCTGGTTTCCTCTTAGGACGAAGCTGGTGAACTGGCTTCCTCTTAAAACAGGCCCTAGTGACTAAAGGTTTTGTAGGGATATTAGATATTCAGCTCCTTTTGGGTCAGGGAGTGATGTAAATGATGTCCTCTTTAAATTGATTTAATATATTTTGGAATTACAAAATACAGGAAATTATTAATATTTGAACAGATAAAACTATGCAATACTTAGATAGATAAAACCAGAAGGATTCTAACAATTTTTTTTTTAACTTTCCAGGCAAAGATAACAAATATAACGTACCAGAAAAAGAATTTGGCCTCCAAAAGCATTAGAAAAAATATAATGGGATCTGAAGCAATCTGTGGGAAGTATCCATTTTAGAGAACTGTTATGAAAACTTAAATATGTATGAAACACTAATATCTGATCTGGGAGATCCGCCCAGATTAAATATAATTATTTTTAAATAATAGAACTCCTTGGATAAGTTTCCTAACTTACCAAATGTTCATAAATCTTTGACAACTCGTAACTGAATAACCTTTATTCTCCCGTTGCATCAGATTTGACCCAATGTACATATTAGTTTTAACTACCAGTCACTAATTTGTATCAGAGATGTATTGTATATCAGAGATACCATCCATACTGTATATTTAGACATAGTAATGTTGCTGCTTTGTGAAAGCAATAGGGACAGTAGTCTGTAGTTAAGTGATGATAAATTGTACCTACTTCAATCACAAATCACTATGTGTATGGTCCCCTTTAACCCTAGTGCTCCTAACTGTTGTATTGGGGTTGGTTAACTAAAGGAGTAGAGCATGTTTACTTTGAAAGTGAATTTTTATTTATCCTAATGAATGATGTGAAACAAAGTATAAATTCACTTTGCAAAGAATGCCCAATCGTGTGCAATGCAATTAAAAAAAACAGGGGTCACTCACACACGATCAAATGATTCTGAGCAGTACAGCTTCACTTCATTCACTATGTTAAAAAATTAATCTTGCAAATTGAGTATGCTCTACTTCTTTAATAAAACAATGCTATTGTGTTTGGCACAGAAGTGTTTCTTCCTCATCAAAGAACACCTTACCACCCACACACTCCATTATACTCTTTCCCGAAAACAAATGGCTGTACCTGGAACTGACACAAGGCCATGCAGTGATTGCTTGGCCCTGTGTCAGTTCCAGGTATAGGCTATCAGTTTTTGGGAAAGGGTATAATGTATGTGTGTGTGAATGAAGAAAAGCAGCACTATAGAAGGAAAGATTAGCTCCTAATACAGGGGAATAATGATAACAATTATCTTTATGTAATAATAGATTATAAAAATTTAGCTTTGTGAAAATTACCCCAAAGAAATATATCTTGTTTAATAGTTTAATAACTTCCCTTTAGCAATCTTTTTTAAATGAAACTGTATTAACAATTTCCATCATCTTAAAGTGATTGTAAAGTCTTGTTTTTTTTTTTTTTTTTTTGGTTAAATAATAAACATGTGATACTTACCTGATCTATATATTGGTTTTACACAGAGCAGCCTCAATCTTCCCCTTCTCAGTTTCTCTGCCGGCACCCCTGGCATCCCCCCCCCCCCTCTAAGTGGCTTGCTATGGGGGCACTCATTTGCGTTTGCTCCTGAGCCCTGCTTTGTGTGTCCATAAGACACACAGAGTGGGGCTCACCCTGCCCCCTACTCCCTTATCACTGGCTCTGATTGACAGCAGTAGGAGACAATGTCTCCTGCTGCTGTATCTGAACCAAAGAGGAGGGAGAGAGCTGGGAGAGCCTCAGCTCTCGTGCACATCGCTGGATTGAGATTGGGCTTGCGTTTTGTCATCAGTTGACGTCATGATCACTATATCACAGCCTATTTCCTCGACCAGAAGATTTCCCTGCCCATTTCTAGTACTTATGACCATAAAGGAAGTGACTAGAAATCTCCACTTAAAGCAGAGCTCCACCTAAAATGGGGAAATTCCACTTTAAGGCCTCCTTCCCTGCTCCTGCTTGTGAAATGGAGCTTTTGGGGAGGAGAGGGGAGCAGATAACTGTCAAAATCATGTACCCACTTCTGCTCCAACCACCTTGGTGATCGAAAGTGAAAGTTCTCTTTCCCCCTTCCCTCCCACAGTCTACTGGGACATATGACAGGTCCTAGAAGACTGTGGGATCATTCACAGTGCACAGTGCCACTCGCGCATGTGCAGTGGGCACCCAGCTGTGAAGCTGTCATAGCCGGGTGCCCATAGCAAAGATGCCATTGGCGGGGAGAGAGGGCACAGGGTGAAAACAGCTGCACTGAGCAGAGCTCTGGATTGTATGACAGGTGAGTGGCTGTTTATTAAAAGTCAGCAGCTACAGTTTATGTAGCTGCTGACTTTTAATTTTTACATAGGAGACTGGAGCTCCTCTTTAAGCTAGCCATAGATGGATTGAAATTCAGCTTGTTCAGCAGGGACCGGCCGTATTTTTACCCATCTTTGGCCATTCCCCTCTAAACTATCGATCTAACTGGCTGGAGTTGATTTACTAAAACTGAAGAGTGTAAAATTTGGTGCACCTGTGCATGGTAGCCAATCAGCTAGTAACTTCAGCTTGTTCAATTAAGCTTTGACAATAAAACCTGGAAGCTGATTGGCTTCTATGCAGAGCTGCACCAGATTTTTCACTCTCCAGTTTTAGTAAAGCTGGCCATATACCTATAGATTATCTGCAGATTTTCTATGGTTAGATGGAAAAAGTGGGAGATTCCTCCATTCACACAGTTTAGCGAACATGGAGAAATCTGTTGCACTTTTTCCATCTAACCATAGAAAATCTGCAGATAATCTATAGGTGTATGGCCAGCTTTAGTCAACACCACTGACTCCTCTCAAAGTGGATCAGAGAGTCATTCCAGAAAAAGTTCCAGTTGTACAAATCTGTACAACCATCCTGCCCATACATGGGTCAAAATTTGGCTGGTCCCTGCTGAACCCATCAAATTTTGATCCATGTATGGCTGCCTTTACTGTCACAAGCAGTAATTAAAAAAAAAAAAAAAAAAAGCATAGATGTTCTAATCTTTTCCCTTGCAATATAAAATACACATTTTACTGCATTCAGGTAGCTTCTGTAGTTTATCAGGCACAAAACTGTTGAAGCCATATCATTCACACCTCCATTAGCAGAAACTAAGGACAGGAAAGATAAAATGGCTTCAAATACAAATGAAGTATGTTAACATACTGTTATCACAATACACTGTCATCAAGCAGAGCTCACTCAGCTGGGCATGAATTGTAGTGTCTGCTCAGGCTCCTTATCAATACTATCTACAGACAAACACAAGTCTACATGAATGCTTTGATAAAACCAAAAATGTAGTATTTGTTCATTTAAAAAGCATGCTGTTAGAATGTAACCACAACCACACCCAATTTTGATTAAAACATTTAGTGAAAATTAAAGAATGGAGTTGCTTCGGCATTCTTAGGTGAATAATTTCTAAGTATTGTTTAAACCATTTGGAAAAAAAAGTCTGCATGTCCAAGGTTTCCTGACATTGAATTGAGGCACCCGGCTGTCTCTGGGGAAACAAGTTCAGGAATCAAGATTGTTTAGATGTTGGCAGTGATGGAGAACTGCAGTCACGCACTCTGAACTACTCTGAATCTGACCACAAGCAGGAAGATAAGTTTTAACTCTGTAATTTCATTTGCCATATGCTTTTCTGAAATAATAAAAGGGCACCCACTGAACAATTAGTACATAGTTTTCTGATAGTTACATAAGTCTAAGAGAGTTAGCAGTCCAGAAAAAACATTGTCAGTAAGTTTAAAGTGGTCCACCCTATAAATAAAAAGTTTAAAGAATTGCACCCAAGAGCGACTGCATGATGTATTGATCGGCCTAACCCCAGATCAGCAGTTTCCCATGCACACATTTAAGTCGGTTTTATCTAAATGTAGAATGTATATAACTGATTAAAAACAGAGATAGGGAATAATGAGTTCAGAGCAGTAATATTTGTGTTATTCCCACAATCCTGGCTTAGTTAAGAGGATCAAGGCTGCTCAGATTGTTCTTGTAACAAGCTGTGTTTTTGCTAACTGCTGGCTACAGGCCCATCCACAGCATATCTCCCATGTGATGAATTAAATATGGGATGTCTGTTATGTGGAAAAACTCACATAGTTCTTACATACCAAAACATAGGTCATTAAACAAGTCTGGCTCCATAGGATGGGCTGCTATGTTAAACTTGGGTCCTCTGGGTCCCTGTTCACTTCTGCAACAGGACATGTGCTTCAGAAATGACGAACTGTGTGTTTATTCTAGATCTAGTATTTACCACGGTCTACTAGTATAGGAACACTGGCTAAACAGTTATATTGAATAAAATTAACATAACCTGCCTATTGGTCATATTCAGATTAATGTCACTTTCTATGCATACAGCAGAGCTGAACAACTTTGCACATAGGCTTGAAGAAATGGGAAGATGGTGAGATGTAGCTCAAATAAATTTTTATTATTGATTTTTTGTATTTATTATATTTTAGTTGGGACGAATTGAATGAGCTGGGAGAGTCTGAACAAAAGTGCATGCTGGAAAGAACAGCAGAGGAGACATAAAGATGCTCTGACTTTTAGATGCCTGGATTGAAATGGGGACGGAGAGTGTTGCAGGTGGTGGATCATTGGGAGGAATGCATTCAGAGAGATGCTGTGCTGTATGGTGGTTTTAATCCAGAAGGCAAGCATTTTTATTAAGTAGGCCAATACACATAACATTACAGATACACACATACACATACACATACAGATAAAGCCTAATATTATAGAGCCATTTATACCAAACTGCATACAACTTTTCATCAAAACAGTGAATGGAAACCAAGGCATCCATGGATTACAATTAGGAGACCAACAAAAATTATAACCAAAAAAGTTATGTTGAGGTGGGTTGAAAGAAAAGAGAAGTCCACCACTAAACATGTATGGAGTTCAAGACAGCCTTCAAACATATGGTATTACTGTATATCTACACGTCTCATTTACATCACACCAGAAATAAGGGATTGTTACTCACTTTAGAATAGCAAGTAGAAGCATGCAAATCATTCCTTTATACCTAAGCAAACCTGGATGAAAGCAGCCATATACTGTATAGAGAGATTATCACAAATATGTCAGAAAAGCATATGCATTCACTCATCCTGCTAAGGATATCTGCTGAGGTTGTGAAGAGCACATAAACAACCAAATTGCTGTTCAACCATGCTTAAAAAATTATGATTGAGAAATCATCATCTAATACAATGTTTCTCAAGTGGCAGCCCTGGGAACATATACAAACTTCCAGTGCTACCTTGGTGGTCTTCAGTATCCCACCTAAAAAAGTCAACTATTCTGTACCGTAGTATCACTACTGCAGCATCTAATTCTGTCTTATTGTTTTCAGGGTTGAAATGAAAACCAGCAACATTACTATGTCTTATGGCAATTTTGTCAATAACAAAGGTGAAACAATACTATTTTCTGAAATGATGAGCTTCATTAGAAAATATTATCCATAGCCTTGAGTTGTGGCCTCTACTTGAGGCGTTCAAATTATGATCTAATATTGGTTGGTTCTGAAAATTGCCACCATGCTATCTTATGTGTTATTTGTGTCACCTATAAGCTCCCTGTTGGAAGAATGATTGAATTTATTTGGGTGCAAGGATCTATATTTGATCAGTCCTTTGCCTAGCACATTTTAGAGTATTCATAATTAATTTCCCCTATGCCATGTATGACATTAAGAAATATTTTACTCCATCCAAGCCTGTAGCAGAACAAAAGCCTTTTCAGATTAATTAGGTATTGCCCATTCCTACATGCTAATGATTTTAGATCTATGCAGTTGTGGTCATGATTTTACTTCTGAACTGGAATACTAACTACAGGTTTACTGGTGTTTTATTTTTAACCTCACTACAATCAGGTTAGAATTTTTTACCTTTTTTTTACTAGACATGGGTGGACTTATTTTGACCCTTGTTCCAATAGTTCCTGCTGCACAAGAAACAAGGTCCAGACCTTGTTTTTCTTTATTGCCATTGAATAAAGAGAAAAAAATGCTCCGAAATAATTTTCGTTTTAGTAAACCTGTGAAGCATTATTAGAACACAGCATTCCCCTAAGACACAGCCGCATGACATCTGTTAACACATTATAAATAAACAACTATTGTTATATTTATATTAGAATTGCAGGAAATGCTATTTCCATAGAGTCTAGTGTTCTGGAGCAGTCAAAGCACTGTGACGCCAGCAGCAAATATGACATTCCAAAGGTATTTTTTACACTGATAGCATCATTGGTCTGGCTAAACACATGAAATGCGGCGGCATGACAGAACACTGGGTTGCGCCACTATGTCTGCTGCTAAACTGTAACGGAGTCACTTATGAGTGATTCAAATTCAACCTTTTGGCTTTTAGGTGGAGTGGGTTATTTGGAGATGTAAAGGTCTTGCTTGTTTTTGATCTAATGCTAAGATGGAACACTTTCTGTGTGACCGAAATTACTTCTGTGCCTGTGCCTTTGACGGTGGCAACATGCTTGCTTGGCTTGTGGAGGGCCTGGAACCCACTAGGGAACGGCGCACTTTGTTTAGCCTGTTACTGTTCTATGCGTGTAAGGCGCTGATCCTCTATTGGAAAAAACCCATGACGCCCTCACTGTCGTACTGGAAAGGGCTTGTGAATAAGGTGATTCCGTTCTATAAATCAACGTACCTGAGCAGGGGATGCCCCAAAAAAATCAACAAAGTTAGGAAGATTTGGTTGGATAGCCCAATTTCCGTAGCCTAATAACTATATGGATCCTAATACTGGGGTGAAGGAGGTCTGGGTGGTGTTGGATCTGAGTGCATATAGCTATGTAATGTGTGTCCTAATAATGGGATTATTCAGGAACTGATTGCTGCTTAAACAACTGTATGTGGGTTTGTTTAATGGCCTCATTACCCCGAGAGCTGCAAAAATACTCTATATTTCTGTTTATGATATGATGTTGGTATTCCTGTCCTCTTTTTAGGGGACTTGCATCCAGGAAGGTGAAGTTGTCTACAAGGAGATGTGCCTGGACTGGGGGGGAGATGTTTGAGGGTGTTTTTCTGTTTGCAAATTGTTTGTCTAGGAATCCCGCCCTGCATGGTGTGGTTTTGGGCTCCTCTTTTTGTGTCTTTTGTACTATGTACTATTGAAAATATTATTAAAAAGAAATGTACAAAAAAAAAAAGATGGAACTCTCTGGTACTACTTTTGTAGTCAATGACAATGATGTTAAGCAAGCCCCCCCGTGCATTTATGGTCAGTACCCCTGTTAACCCTTCCCCTGCATAGGTGGATCAATGGCAATGCTATTAACCCCCCTCTTAACTGCCTCTATGCATTGATGGTCAGTGGCAGTGCTGTTACCACCCTCCCTGCATGGGTGGTTAGTGGCAGTGCTGTTAATACCCCTTATACCCCTTCCTGCATTAATGGTCAGTGACAGTGATGTTAAATGCCCCTTAGTCCCATACCTACATTGGTGGTCAGTGGCAATTCTGTTTATCCCCCTTGTACCCCTCTCTGCATTGATGGCCAGTGACAGTGCTGTTAAACGCCCCTTAATCCCATACCTGCATTGGTGGTCAGTGGCTGTTAACCCCGCTCTCTGTATTGGAGCTAGGTGGCAGAGCTGTAAGCCCCCTCCCACATTGGTGTTCAGTGTCAATGCTGTTAATCCCCCTTATATCCCTCCCTGCACTGATGATCAGTGGCAGTGCTGTTAACTGCCCTTTAACCCTCCCCCTGACTGGTGGTCAGTGGCAATGCTTTTAATCCCCTAAGTGTTTACACACCAGATCACCTGCTCTAGCACTGTTCTCTCCTTGGGCCGGCACTATACATCTACTGTTTTGGGGGAGATCACTCAGCTTGACACTACTGGGTTAAATTTGAGTTTAGCATCCTGCTACCAGTCTACGAAAATGTCCAATGTGCAGCTGGCCAAATGGAGCCTGCAGACTGCATGTAGGGCACCAGGGCATTATAGTTTCTACTTGCCATGATTCTAATCAAGGCACTGAGTGTTTTTTTATTCGGCCTGTAATAGCACCTCTATATAAGTCTATTTGTCCATGCACACATAGTCATTTACAGATGTAAAAGAAGCATTTACAGGCCGAAAAAAACACCAAGAGGAACTTAAGAGCAGAAACAAATGCTTTACGTGTCTAAACGTGCATAAAAAGCAAGACACGTGAAGCCTATGTGCATTGATGCATTCCAATAAACAGAATAAATTCATATTCTGGCCAGTAGCATGCATTTACACTCAAATGCCATACGCGCCTAAACGCACGTGCTTTTAACCGTGTTTTTCTGCCATCAGTTCTGGCGTTCAGAGGGGCTCTTTCAGATGCCCTGTATGCATGAGGCCCAAGGTGGATGCAGCTCTCCTAAAATATGAAGGTAACTCTGATGATATAGGACAGCATAGTGGCCAACTAAATTGTGTTATTTCCTTACTCCTAGCTAACGAGCAGGGCCCTTTGATTCTTCCTGTATCAAATTGTATTGTAACTGTACTGTCTGTCCTCATGTTGTAAAGTTCTGTGCAAACTGTTGGCACTATATAAATCTTGTATAATAATAATAATAATACAGTGCTGAGGTGTGGACTTTGATCCCGCACAGAAAACTATCTGCATAGAGCCTGTGTGTTCTACCTGTTTTCCTAGTCATATTGGTAAATGACCTTGATTCCAACTAATCGGGATTTTCTGAAGGTGTGCGTATGACTATGGTAATGCCGCGTACACTCAAGCGGACTTTCTGGCAGACTTGGTCCGGCGGTTCGGACTCCTTCGAACAATTTGAGCGTGTGTGGGTTCCAGCGGACTTTTTTTTCCCCAAAAGTTCGACTAAAAATAAAACATGTTTCAAATCTTTCCGACAGACTCGAGTCCGGTCGAAAAATCCGCTCGTCTGTATGCTAATCCAACGGACTAAAACCGACGCTAGGGCGGCTATTGGCTACTGGCTATCAACTTCCTTATTTTAGTCCGGTCGTACGTCATCACGTACGAATCCGTCGGACTTTGGTGTGATCATGTGTAGGCAAGTCCGTTCGTTGGGAAAGTCCGTCGGATAGTCCGTCGGACCAGACCGGTTGAAAAGTCTGCTTGTGTGTACGCGGCATAAGGCTTGTAAGCTCTTTTTAGGGCAGGTACTGATGTGAAAGCTGCAGTAAAAATAATAGGGTTATATAAATGAATAGCATAATAAAACAGAGACGTGGTTTAACCATATGATTCTAGTAATCACTGCAGGAAGGGGTTTCCAAACTGATAAATAAAATGTATACAGAGAAAAATCCAAAACCAAGCTTGAGTACAGATAGTGTGTTAAAGTGTGCAAAGATATTTAACGATTCGCATGAAATCTGTGCATCTTACTAGGCTATTGGTCCTTCACTGTATGTGATGACCTCATCATTTTTATGGAATCATTTAGCCATAAAATGCTAGAATATGTATACCTCTATTACAGGGTGAACATTTTGAGTGTTTTCGTTTACACTTTTCATACCTTCCATCACTCTGCTCGCATTCTTTGCCCCAGGCGATCACACATTGTAACTGTTTCGTAAGGAAAGAAGGGAGGGGGAGCTTTTAATAAAACATTGCGGCCTTTAAAGAGACATTAGGTACTGACCGTGATTATCTGAACTAGAGTGTGATCAGAATTCATGCAGCCTGTTCATTTAGTCTTTTCTGATTTTAGAAATTACTTCACTTTTCTTTTGCTGTCATTTTGATACCAGTACTATAACATTTTTTGGGCTATATTTCCTATTTATTCTTGTCATTACTGACAGGTAGTGATCTTTTTGGAAAGGGTTAAAAAAAATTATCTTCTTTTTTGTTATTTCGTAAAGTGGAACTACACTGCATCGGAGCTCTACAAACCAAAAACGCTATTTAAAGGAGAAGTATAGCCAAAGCTCGTTTAGCTATACTTGCAGTTCGTTCTGCACTCCTGTGGTCCATTTTCAGCCAACAGTGGGCTGAAGCCTGTTGTTGGCTGGTGTCATAGAGCCGGTCCAGGCTCCGAAAACATCCCGACCATATGGTCATCATCCGCCCAGAAGCTTGGACTGACAGTTGTCTCAGCCTCTCAGCGATCTGCCTCTCAGTGATCCCTTGCATAGCCCAGTGCTCCAGTGAGTGTGGGGGAGGGGGCAGAGCAGAGAGTCGGAGACTGACAGCCCCGGGGTTCTCTGCTCACAGAATGCTGACAACTGAACGATCAGCTATCTCAGTGCAGAGCCAGTGAGAGACAGATGCAGCATTAGATCGATGCTGAATCCACCTAGGTGAGTAGAAATGTTTTTTTGTTTTCTAATTCCCATACTTCTCTTTTAATTCATTCTTAATATTCCAAGCAAACTCCCCCATCCATCCAAGTCTCCCTGCTTTATTTTGCCGAGCAATCACTTTGAAAACACATCCCTAGCATTTCTGGCCATGGTCATCTTGAGTAAGGGCAGATGATTCTTGCATTTACTTCCTGGAATTCATCTGCCCTTAGCTCAGCCATGCAGGCAAGAGGGTATGCTTAGCTGAGAAAACCCCTCCTCCCCTTCTGGGATGTATGACATCATTTGCCTAGGCCTGGAAACCAGGAAGTAACTGAAGAAATGTAAAAAAAAAAAAAAAGTTTGAAACAAGTAAATATGATATACTTTCCCATCTATTTATTAACGGTAGCAGTATAAGGATTAAAAATAGTCAATGTTTATTGAGAGAGTGAAGTTTCACTTTAACTTGAGTACCGCCAACTTATTTATTAAGAACAGTAGTTTTTTTAATTTAGCTGGCATTATACTGCTCTGTGTTATCACTATCTGAATCATTTTTTTTAAGTATAACTAAAGGCAAATCTTGTTTTAGTTTTGGATAGAGTGGAAATGGAGTAGAACATCTGTGAGGTTTTTATTAATGTCTGTGTCCCCGTGAGGGAGATTCGCCCTTTCTATTTGACCTTTTTACTGTTATCACCAAGAATGGAAGAGAAAAAAAATCCGATATTTTGGGTTGTTACTAGAACAGGAATAGAGGTGAAATATTCCGATGGGGACACTAGCTCTGGTGACACTGGTGACAACAAGGGATTCCCTCACTTTAAAGGGATTTATTCTCACTTCCTGATATGGCTATGGAGAAGAAGTGAAAGGAAGTCTCCCACATGGGACAAAGACGGGAAAAAAAAACTGACAGGGTTATACCCCTCCCTTGCCTTTAGTTTTACATAAGTAAAGAAGCGAGCTGCTATCTAGATAGAGGAAGGCCTGTGGATGTGGTGTATCTGGATTTTGCAAAGGCATTTGATACAGTTCCCCACAAGCGATTACTGCACAAACTAAGATCTGTTGGCATGGACCATGTGGTAAGTACCTGGACTGAAAACTGGCTACATGGGCGGGTCCAAAGGGTAATGATAAATGGTGAGTACTCGGAATGGTCTGTTGTGAAAAGTGGGGTCCCCCAGGGATCTGTCCTGGGACCAATCCTGTTTAATTTATTCATAAACAATCTAGAGGGGGGGCGTGGCCTAGAGTATGGAGTAGCAGGACGTGTTTGCCTGGAGCTCTCGCACATGTCGGAACAAATGTGGCTCTCAGCCCTTTCCAGACGCTGCAAACAGGTCGTTAATGGGAGGGGGAGAGGGACACCGCACTCCCGAACCGCACAACAAGGGTGAAATTGACCGTTTTTTCACCCGTTTGGGGCAAACACAGCGCGACCCCCCTTACCAAGATGGCGCCGGCCCAGACCTCAGGCACACACGCGGCCTCACAGGGAGCTGCTTCACAGCACTCCACATCTCATATGAAAACCAGGCAGCGTGCCAGGTCCCCTCCAGACTCTGACAACGGCTCTGTCCGTTCTGCCTGCCATTCCCCAGGATCACACAGATCCTATGGTGGATGGGACATGGAAGCTTACATTAAAGCCCTCCCTACCAGGCATGATTTTGAAGCCTGTGTACAAAGACTTGAGCGTTCATATAAGCAGGAAATCACTGAGTTATGCAGGGATGTAACAAACAGGCCGGAAGAAGTGGAGCATAATGTGGAGGAGAATACCTCCACACTTCAAGCACATGAAGTCATTTTGCATGAACATACATTACAGATTCAGCAACTAATGTACCACCAGGATGACCAGGAAAACAGAGCCAGACGTAATAACATACGTATCCGCGGCTTACCAGAGTCAGTAGAAACTACAGACCTGGCCCCTGCAGTCGTTGCCATATTTAACAATCGGTTTCAAAAAGATAAGGATGTCCCCTAGAGCTTGATCGTGTTCACAGAGCCCTTGGCCCTAAGAACCCTAACCTGGAATATCCCAGAGACGTCATCTGCAGAGTACACTTCTATGCGATTAAAGACGCAATCATGAAAGCAGCAAGAGCTCAAGACGCCATCTACTTCAACGAAACCCCAGTGTCTCTGATCCCAGACGTCTCCAAACTGACACTTGACATGCGGTGGGCTCTGGAACCCCTCAGAAGTGCCCTTCAAGCAAAACAGATAAAATACCGCTGGGGCTTCCCATTCAATCGTTTTGCATCCCACATAGGAAAGTCAGCAACATTCTGCACACTGGGGGATCTCATAAAATTCCTCGGAACATTTGAGTTGCCGCAGATTCCCATACCGGACTGGCCTCTTCATGCTGCCACCCCAGGTTTTCAACCTGCCACAGGCTGGCAAAAGAAAACTAAGAAGAGCAAACGGTCTAAGTCGGATACCTCCAGAGCGACTGACGGATGACCTGTTTTTCATTCCCTGCTTAATCATATTTTTCTCCACAGGTTCTGGACCAGTGAAGCTGTCCCTGTTTACAATTTGCAGTTATGTTGGGACATTGTATTGCTGATATAATCTTGATTATCCGTATACGGGTTTTATTTTCTCTCTGTAAGAAGCCAGCTTTCTTCTTATTAAAGAAATACAACTGTTTGTACTTGTTTTCCCATCCCCACCATAGGTTTCCTCCCGATACCTCCCTCCCCCTCAGCCTTATTGCGGAATACTGTCAAATTTAGAAGCTGAGAACATGACTTTGCAGGCCATCAAGTTTATGCTGAATGGGGTTCTTACTGATACCCACTTATAGTTATTTACAATATACATGGCAATGCAGGGCCCGAGCCTTTTTACATATAGATAAAATCAATAGAAGTTGCCCGACGTGTGCGGGCCCCTCTGTGCTCTGACCGCGACCCCCCCACTTAGGGTTTTCAGCGCCCATAGCGGTTTTAGCTGTTATGTTGATTACAACATTATTAGTACGGCCATCTAGGCCTCTGTTTTCTATTTCCTCTTCTACAATTCTCTTCTTTCTCTCATGCTTACCTTTTATCCTTTCTCCACAAGCTGTCGCTCTCTTCCTCCCCTTTCCCTTCCCTCCCTCTCCTTTGGGGCAGCGGGTCTCGACCATACTTACTTTTGCTCACCTCCTAAATTACTCTCCCTATGACAACTCCAACCTCCCTTAAAGTCTCCTCATTAAATTGCAGGGGCTTTAACACCCTGGAGAAGAGAAGACATATACTCTATCATTTTCATAAATCTCGCACCCAAATCTTTCTCCTACAGGAAACTCACTTTAGGTCAGATGCGATCCCACAATTGCTCCACAAACAATATCCCACCTAGTTTCATAGCACCAACCCTGCGGCAAAATCTAAAGGGTCTCCATTGCATTTCATGCCACATTTTACGCCTGATGTTCTTGATACTTATATTGATCCATCGGGCACATATATATTTCTTAAATTGACATATATGAATATGATATATACTATAATTAATATTTACTCTCCAAACCAGGACCAGTACCGCTTTCTCTCCACCATGGTCTCTCGCCTGAAGCGATTTAGTACAACCAACATGATCCTGGGAGGGGACCTCAACGCCACCTTGATACCCTGCCTCGATGCCTCGTCTGGTAAGTCCTCACCCCTCCCCAGCTTCTCTGACCAAAATGCGAACACTTCTAGCTGACCTTTCCTTAGTGGATGTGTGGAGAATATTACACCCTTCCACTAAAGATTATACATATTATTCCCCAGCACATTCTTCTTATAGCAGACTGGATTACTTCTTCATCTCCCAATCCTTACTAGATTATCCCCCCCTTTCCTCCAAAGGTCTCACCCTATGGTCTGACCACGCTCCCATACACATGACACTAGGAAACGTCCTTCCTGGAGGTTGAATGACAATCTACTATCTGACTCAGTCTGCACACAAGACATTATAAAAACCATTAATCACTTTGTAGCTGATCATGCCCAAGATACCACCAACCCACTTACGAAATGGGAAGCACTTAAATGTCTGCTGAGGGGTAAATTTATTCAACACGGTTCCCGACTTAAACACGCGCACAGCCAACATTACACATCTCCTTACCAACATAGCCACGTTGGAAGAATCACACAAAAAAAACCCTGACACCACGGTGCTACTAGAACTCACTAATGCTAGGAAAGACCTCTTGCAAATTTTTGCAGAGCGCTCATTGGTAGCAAGGGATAAAGGGCGATTTGTTCACTACTCCCAAGCCAATAAATGTGGCAGACATTTGGCAAATACACTCCAACCATGACAAACCCGCAAGCCAATTCAGTTCATTAACTCCCTAACTAAAGGTAAATTATTGAACAACTCGGCCATAGCCGAAGAATTCCGCCAATACTATTCTAATCTTACTCCACGAGTTTTATCGCCCTCATCTCAATCTCAAGACCTCCTTTCATATATCCAGGAGACGGCACTACCACTCTTCCCAACACCCGAAATGGAAGAACTGGAATCCGCCCTTTCCGAAACAGACTTTCGACTAGCCATAAAAAAATCTTAAAAATGGAAAGAGCCCCGGCCCTGACGGGTTTTCCCCACGCTTTTATAAAATGTTTACTCTCCAACTGGCACCCTTATTAGCAAAAGCATTTAATGCCATTGATGGAGGTCTTGCTCCTTCCCCTGCTTTGCTCCAAGCCCAAATAGCTTGTCGTGTGACGCAGTTGGCCCAATTCTATCTGCTACCCTCTCCCAGCTAGGATTAGGCCCAATAACGCTTACATGCATTATGTTCCTGTACTCCAAACCCTCGGCTACAGTTCTGGTGAACGGTACCCAATCAGAAAAATTCACAATCACCAATGGTACCAGACAAGGCTGTCCTCTTTCCCCGCTCCTGTTCGCCTTGGTAATTGAACATTTGGCCCAAGCTATTAGAGCTAATCCCAGCATGCACGGTATACAATCTCCCACTTCCCACTGTAAACTCTCTCTATATGCAGACAACCTACTACTTTATGTAACCCAACCACATATCAGCATACCATCTATATTAGCTGAGATCGATCGGTTTGGCTGTTTTAGTAATTACAAATTAAACATTACTAAAACAGAGGCACTTAATTTATCCCTGAAGCATGCCACCCTCTCTTCCCTTAAATCTAACTTCTCCTGTCAATGGCAGACGAAGTCCATATCGTACTTAGGAACAGCCATTCCGAAACGAACATCAGATATATATGCCCTGAATTTCAGCCCATTACTTACGAAACTCAGACGCCTTACTGAAAGCCTTATGGCCTTACCAATGTCCTGGTTTGGTCGCATGAATGTATTAAAAATGGATGTTCTCCCAAAGCTACTTTATTTAAATCAGGCACTCCCAATTGCACTTCCCCTGGCATTTTTTCGCACCCTTCGTTCTATGGCTATCCGATTTGTATGGCAGGGGAAACCTAGATTCAAACATAAACTCTTATGCTCCCCTACCACTAAAGGAGTGGTGGGCCTACATGATTTTGAACTCTATCATACATCAACAGTGATCTCTCGTATCCTGGAGTGGTTCCCCCGCCCACTGATCAAAGCCTCCACCCTTGTGGAACAAGACTTATCCTCTCCGTGCTCTCTTATGAACTCTATCATATAGTCAGACATACAAATCGTTAGCAGGCATGTCCCCTCTCACCAGAGATGCTTTGGCAATCTGGTATCGCAGAAGAGAGAGTTACTCAATATCCTCAGAACCGAGTCCTCTCACGCCCCTATTCGATAACCCCGCCCTCCCTGAAGGCAACTCCACTCACACCCTAGACGACTACAATAGAGCTTCCTGGCCCACAGCCCGACAATTTGTGAACACCACCCTAGGTACCTTCGTTACCAGCCAAAATATCACATCCTCTAAGATAACCTGGCTTACACATCTACACTTAAATTCTTATTGTAAACAACTCCACGACGCCAAACAAATCCACAGAACCTTGACTGGTTTTGAGCAATTATGCACGCTCTCAGAGACTCCTAGACACACCTTATCGCTAATATACAAAATGATTCTGAACCATGTTCACAGGTCCTTACCTAAATACACTAAAACCTGGTCAGAGGAACTCGGGAGAGACATAACAGAAGCAGATTGGGGTAAGGCCTTCCTTTTCACTCACAAATCGGCCATGTCAAGCTATACTCAGGAAAAAAATTATAAACTGGTGTCAAGGTGGTATCGGGTTCCATCCACCCTCAGGATCATGTTTCCTTCAACCACTGATATTTGTTGGTGATGTAATTCAGTGAAAGGTACGTACATTCACATTTGGTGGGAATGCGATGTGCTCCTTCCATTTTGGACACAAATTTTCCAGATATACACAGAAATATACGATAAACCGCTAACGCCATCTCCTACCATTGCTCTTCTCTCTATACTCCCTGGTACTATTAAATCACAAAAACACAACCTCCTAAAATTTTTCCTCAGTGCAGGGAGACAATTGATCCCCAGACATTGGAAAACTACCGCTCCCCCATCCCTTGTAGAATGGGTGAGCGAAATAAACGATATAATGCTTATGGATGGAATGCAAGCCAAGGTATTAGATAAACAAGCAAAGTTTTCTTTTATCTGGAGCATCTGGAGGCATTACTCTGCTTCAGACAAACTAAAGCATAGGCTCTCAACGATAAATGTAACCTGAGAGTCCAAACATCCCCATAATAGGGCCCTTATATCCAAGAAAGTGATACTCTCAGTGGGTCTAGGCTCGCTTTCCCGCCCCCCCTCCCCTTCCCCCCTCTCCCGCCCTATATCCCTGCAATCTTTCTTATTCTTAGCTCTCTTCTTTTCTTCTACTGTCGCTTCTAACCTACTCTGGCTTACCCTTCTAGGCCATTCTTGGCCACACCAAGTAATCATTTGTATTCTGATTTTTCAACATGAGTTCTTCCGTTTCTCATGAGATCTGGAACTACCTCACCATTATGACCCTGTTGATTTTATATGTTTTAATAATTGTCTCCTTGACCTCTGGACGTAGCAAGTTCCCGAAGAAGCGCCCAGACCAAGAGACATAGCATTGAAACTAATGTTGGTCATATGTTTCATTGTTGATTTAATAGGCACAGTTCCAAGTTACCTCAGCACTTGTAATAGAATACGCTATATTTCCTTATTACAAATGTATATTTTCAATTTGCTGTACCGGTATGTCTGATGCCAGGACCCCGGTTTTATTCATGCTTTTTTCTGTTTAAACTTGTGTTAAAACAAAACAATAAAAACTTATTGAACATAAACAATCTAGAGGATGGGATAATCAGCACAATCTCAGTATTTGCGAATTATACCAAGTTAAGCAGTAACTTCTGCACTGGAAGTAGAAACCTTGCAAGAAGACCTAAACAAAATAATGGGGTTGGCAACTACATGGCAAATGAGGTTTAATGTTGAAAAATGTAAAATAATGCATTTGTGTGCCAAAAATATGAACGTAAGTTACTGGCTGGGGGGAGAACCTCTGGTGGAATCTAGGCTGGAAAAGGACCTGGGGGTCCTAGTAGATTGCAGTCTCAGCAATGGCATGCAATACTAGGCTGTTGCAATCAAAGCCAGCAGAATATTAGCATTCATTAAAAAAGGGGATTCACTCCAGAGATAAAAGGATAATTCTCCCACTCTACAAGACTTCGTCCAGTTTTGGGCACCAGTCATCAGAAAGGAACTGAAGAGAGTCCAGAGAAGGGCAACAAAGCTAATTAAGGGCATGGAGGATCTCAGCTATGGGGAAAGACTACAAGCATTGAACGTATTCTCTCTGGAAAAGAGACGCTTGAGAGGGGATATGATATCAATGTACAAATACCGTACTGGCGACCCTAGCATAGGGAAAAAAATATTCAGTGAAAGAGAGTTTAAAAAGACATTCACTAACGTTGAAAGTGAAGCGGTTAAACCTGAAACTGCGTAGAGTGTTTTTTACTGTCAGGACGGTAAGGATGTGGAATTCCCTTCCACAAGCAGTGGTATCAGCTGGGAGCATCGATAATTTCAAAAAACTATTAGACGAGCACCTCAACGACCACAACCTACAGGCAGTGCTGTCTTTTGGCCTAGGCCGACAAGGCCCAGGCCTAGGGCGGCACTTTGTGGGGGGCGGCAGGAAAGCCGCCCCCCCCGCGAGAAAAAGCTCCCCCAACCTGTCCTACCGAGTCCCGGCTCCCGCGGCCTCCCCCCCTCCCGTCTTGATGTAGTGCAGCACTAGTAAATATGGGCAGCAGTCATTTGGGCGTGCTTGTCCGAGGGGGGTGGAGTGACTAGCGTCCCCATAAGCGGCCGGTGACTGGCTGCTCTCCATCTGACTGGCGGAGGCAGAGCCTAATGCTTCGCCTACCCTCCTCCGTGCGGCTTTCGTTTACTGGTTGCATCTTCTCCCCGGCCCGGGTGTGTCTGTAATGATAGGAGCCGGAGGAGGAGAGAGAGAGGAGCATGAGGGGAACCCCAGGCAGCGGCCAGGACAGCAGGTGAAATGAATTTATATTGCTATGCTATAGCAGAAATGAGCAGTGCTCATTTCTGCTATATTTTTATGTTTGGATCTCATCTGGATTTTTTATCAGCTGCCTATAGACTGGATGTTTGATTCTCACTCACTTGATACGTTTAATCTTCATTATTTCCACTATTTCCTAAAGCATTTTGTTCACATCTATTTCAATATATTTATATTACTATTGTAATGTATGTGTGCCAAGCAGCCAATCACTTAGTGCTCAATATGTAAATATACAGATCATGATATTGCAAAGTGATCCATGCTACAAACCCATTAAACAGTCCACATTCAGTGAAAGTTCTTGTACTGCAAACTTTGCAGTGTATGAACTTTCACTGAATGTGGACAGCTTAATGGGTTTTGCATTGATTTCAGCATGTGCAAAGTTCTCCATGCAAATCAATGCAAACTCATTAAAGAGGAGTTCCGCACCCACCAACCCTCCCCCCCCCCGGATAAAATTAAAAGGTCTCTTTCACACAGGCGGTCCTCCCGATGGACTCAGCTTTGCTCAGCGGGGGATCGCTCTGTTGATCCCCGCTGAGCAGGCAGATGACAGGTCCGTCTCCACTCACTGTGCAGGGACAGACCTGTCAGAGCCCTGCTGTCCTGTATGGGGAGATCCAATGAAAACGGATCCGCCTGTCCATTTTCATCTGATCTGCCAGACGGATGGAAAATCAGGTCTCCATCCGTCTGGATTTTGAAGACCGGATCGGATCAGATAGCAGCGGGTGTCAGCAGACATGTCACCGCTCCATAGGAGTGAATGAAGCGTCTGATCAGGTCCGCCTGAAAAAGTGACAGACTGACCTGATCAGACAGCCCATGTGAAAGGGCCCAAAGTCAGCAGCTACAAATACTGTAGCTGCTGACTTTCAATATTAGGACACTTACCTGTCCAGGGTTCCCGCGATGTCGACACCCCAGCCAATTTGTGGATTGGCTCTCGAGTGCTGCTGCCGCCATTATGTCCCATTCCCTAATGCACATGTGCGAAGCGCTTTGCGCTTTCTGAATGGTGCGGGGTGGGGGTGTGGTTTACAGATTATAGGGTGGGTCTTAAACAGGAAGGGGTGTGGCCTTGACAGGGAGGGGTGGGTCATATTTAAATTAGGGGGTGCATGAGTTCAGTCAGGCCTAGGGCAGCATAAAACCTAAATACACCACTGCCTACAGGGGAATAGTATGTACTATTGACATAAACACATACACACACACACACACACCATAGGTTGAACTGGATGGACTGATGTCTTTTTTTCAACCTCACCAACTATGTAACAACCAAATTCTAAACTGGTGAAAATAACTTTTTCTCTCCCACTTTCAGCACAAGTGTAATCTATTATTTCCCAAGCATATGATCTGGGACAGCTATCTCTCTTCTAATAATGGAAGATTTTCATGGTCCATTTCCAACAAACTGAATAGCTAAATATTTAATTCATTCAACAGAACTATTGCTGTTATAATAGTCACTTTGGAATTAGCAATGACAGCTTGGGAACATTAGAATAATTCTTTCTAGTCTGGTTCTTTAATAGTTGTTTTTTTTTTAAAGTATTATTTAAATCTGGTCTAGCATTTCACCTATGAAATTATTTCTAATAAAATATTTTTCTTTTCCGATCCAGGGCTTTTTTTGGCAGCTCATCCTCTTGGAGCACCCAGTGCTAAAAGGTGTAGAATGGCTAGTATCAGCATGGTGTTGATCTGGCATACTAGCTACCTCTATGCAGTGGCGTCTCCAGCTTTCATATTTAGGGGGGGCACATGTGGGGACAGGGACAAAAGTAGGGGGGCAACTATAAAATGCAAAAATATATATAATATATATATATATATATATATATATATATATATATATATATAAATACCGGGGCCCTTTACTACGATCCCACAACGGGCCCTTTCACATGTTCTGCGGTGAGCTCCCTTCCTACTGTATTATTGTATTGGGGCCCCCCAGAGTGGCAGAAAACAAGAGATATATGTCACCAGCATACCAAGAAAATTTAAGGGTCCAAAGCAGTTGGAGAACTATCAGGGTTGCAAAGGTTGTCTTGCCACCGGGCCCTGGTGTTCTGCCACTGTGGGGTTCCCCAGCCTCCTCTTGCTGTTCTGCCCCTGCTATTGACAGCGCTGGTCTGGCATCTCTTGGAATTTACAGGCTGGTTCTCCTGTCCTAAGGAAGGGAGAAATCAGTCTGTTTTTTCAGTAACTGGGAGTCCTAGTGGAGTCCTTCATGCAACTTGCTCTTCTTCCTGCCAATGAGGATGCAGGGGAAGGAGCAGATGGGGCGGCCGTGGTTGTGTGAGCGCTCGCATTATGCTGTGTCAGTGAGCAGAGGGAGAGGGGAGGAATCACCCGCAGGAGCTGACTGGAGACGCTCTCCCTCTCAATAGAGACTGTGTTACTCCAGCAGTGGCCCGAGTAAGATGTGGCGCATCTGCTATGAATGCAAACAAAAATACATTGCCTTTTTGTAAAAAAAAAAAAAAAAAAATTTTAAATTGGGGGGCACATGGTGGGGCACAGCATAATGTTGGGGGGTCAGGGCCCCCTCTGGCCCCCCACTAGGGAAGCCATTGCCCCTATGGTGGTACCAGCCAATATCTTGGTATATGGATCTGGGTTGGTATCTCGTGAAAAAGGGCTACACTGTTGTACAAAAAGAAATAGTAATTCTTGCTATTCTAGTCTAGAAAAAAAAAAAATCACTGCAAATACTACACGTATATTATAATGTACAGGTGAAAATTATTAAAGCAAAATTACAGGATTTTTAGTCTTTAATAAATAAATCACATGTTCAGAACATCTTCAATCCAAAACCAGCAGAGTTTTCATTTAAGCTGGTTATAAAACATAGAATAGTTGGGCATGCGACAGATTTACAGATATAGACAGGAAATCGTGGTGACTACAAAATACACTCCCTTCCTCAGAGCCAGCAGGCCTGCCATGTTTATGTATCAGTATTGGACAGAATGTAGCCACAAAGTCTAGGCAGGTACACTGGACTGAGAAAAATATTATAAGATGTGAAAGTTGGTCCAGGGATCGGCATTTCTTGTGTTCTTCAGCAACAAGTGTTTTGATATGTCTGTTCAAAAAGTACATAAAAATCCAGTTGATCATGTCTAGTGCCAGTGCTGTCCTATGTCCAGTGCATGCTGTAGTATTATCTCAAATAATATGATCAAGCCTGTCCAGCTCACTTTGGGGAAAATCCCCCCCCCCCCCCCCCCCGCCTCCCTCAATTTCCAGCTTATACCTAACTAGCTTTAAAGACTAAGTTCACCTTTAAGGAAAAAATAATTAATGCACATATTTTTGCAGGTGAAAAGAATGTGTATTTATTATCGTTTTTAAAACAGGAGCCTGCAAATTATAGCGCCCACGACCAGCAGATCGCGGGTGCAATGTCAGGCTCCTGCACACACCTATAGTTCCGTGCCCATACCTCTGTACAGGCTGTCATTTTTAGGTAGTAGTTTCTTCAGTCACAGATCTTTATGAATGAATAATGTGGCTTTGGTGGTGGAACTCTGCACTGCCACGCTGTTTTTAAAAGGTGACAGCAGATGCAGGAAGAAGAACCCCCACTCGCTGTGATATGACCACATGTTCTAAAGGGTGAACTTAGCCTTTAAAACTCTCCCCTCCCTCTTCAAAAGGCTGGGCAGACAGGGGCCGAAAGTCATCTGAAAACAGTCAGTTGAGCCAGCCGACTTTCAGCCCATGTGTACAGCTCCCTGCCCGAAAGAGCCAGTCGTGAGACGAGTATACTGGAAAACCAGCATCCAATCAGCGCTGGCAGTCAATGGCAGCGAGTGCTGATCAGTGTGTTCTGGCAGGGGGGCAGTTCCCCTGTCAGAACACAAAGGCAGAGTGGGGGAGATAGCCACACTAACATCACTTAGCTAGTACGGTGACCTTTCAGTTTTTTCGTTGAGCCTGCTAAATTGAATAAAAAAAACCTTTTGTATGCTCCCATGCATAACACCTATGCTAACTAACCTGCGTAGGAACAATGTATATACTTACCTGTATTCAGCCTGCTCTGGTCCGCTTATGTGATCTCCCATGTGTCAGCCAGTGCGGCTTCAGGGGAGAGGAGGAAGTGCCAACAACAGATATGCGCAATCGAAGCCTATGGTTGACGTCACCACTGTAGCTGTTGTTGGAGTGCTTTCTCCTCTTCCCTGCAGATACTGTTGGGCTGACTGAAACAGGGGAGATCCCACGACCAGACCAGAATGGCCAGAAAATAAGTAAGTATACATATCTTTCTTACACGGGTTCACACAAGCTGCGGCCATGGCTCACAGCAGGGGATCCGGTGTGTCCCTGTTCATCATTTCAGGTGCGAATAAGGTTCAAATTTTTGGCCCTGAAACAGAGCAAAAGACGCACAGCACCCTTTTCCAGTGCAGACCCTGGCCGCAGACCGAGAGCCAGTTACACTCTCCTGCCACGCAAATTGGATGCGGGGGAAACCTGCATCCAATTTGCATAAGTGTGTGCACGCGGTTTAGTTAGCATCGGTGTTACGAGGGGAAAGGAGACAGTTTTAAAGCTAATTAGGTATAAACTGGAATTCTACTTTAAATTAGCTGCAACCATACTATGATAGTATGCAGGTAACCCTCTTGCCATGTGAAATTTTTTCAACAAGGCTGGCATGATGTATATACATTCATTCAAGAAAGTAATCCACTGTAAAAAATAGGCCATGGTGTACACACATCACACCCACAAAGACTGTGATTATATGCAAAATAATAAAATGACTAGAGGACATTGAACAACCCTGGTGGAAAAGATGAGTTCACATCAAGTAGTACAGGTTTAACAAGGTTATGAAAATGTTTCCTATCAGCTGTCAAAACACATGGTCCATACCACCATACCACCATACCATTGTGTATGTAGTAAAGGTTTCATTCTAAAGAGACACCCACTGTATTTTTGCATTCAGTTCTTTTATCTGTCCTTTAACCAGATATTGCCATAAAGATCATTTATTCTTTTTCTAACCATGGTTGTCTATCTGGGGAAGAACGGGGTGGGACTTTAGATGAGACATGCAGTCAACAGCGGTGGGTACAAAAAGCAGTATATTTAATATAAATCATAATAAAAATTCATACAGTAATATGCATGATACAACAACAAAGTTCATATATATACAAATAGGAACATGAATTGCATGACAGTGTGTAGACCCTTATGCTACATTCACTGAGAAACTTCCTATTAGCTTGAACTCTGTAATGCCAATGCACATGTCCGTACAAATAAAAAATATACATAAAGACAAAAAGTCAATAAAAGCATTGCATATACTAGGCTCTACGCGTTTCGTGAAGTGTATTAATTCACTCATCAGGAGCAGCAATGTCTTTAATCTGAAAGAAAGACAATGAAAAGTATCTAAGTCACTGCCTTAAGGGGGAGGATACACTAAGGGATAGAATGTATTTAAAAGAATTGCTGTAAGCAGTACTGTAAGCAGTACTCACGACCACCATGGCTTGCTTGTATTTTACCCTGCCACAGCTCCCGGACAAGACACCCCTTGGGGAGTCTCCAGTTCTCGAGACTGCATTTCCACATGGTGGTCGTGAGTACTGCTTACAGCAATTCTTTTAAATACATTCTATCCCTTGGTGTATCCTCCCCCTTAAAGCAGTGACTTAGATTCTTTTCATTGTCTTTCTTTCAGATTAAAGACATTGCTGCTCCTGATGAGTGAATTAATACACTTCACGAAACGCGTAGAGCCTAGTATATGCAATGCTTTTATTGACTTTTTGTCTTTATGTATATTTTTTATTTGTATTGACATGTGCATTGGCATTACAGAGTTCAAGCTAATAGGAAGTTTCTCAGTGAATGTAGCATAAGGGTCTACACACTGTCATGCAATTCATGTTCCTATTTGTATATATATGAATTTTGTTGTTGTATCATGTATATTACTGTATGCATTTTTATTATGATTTATATTAAATATACTGCTTTTTGTACCCACCGCTGTTGACTGCATGTCTCATCTAAAGTCCCGCCCTGTTCTTCCCCTCTTCTTGTGCCAAGAAACCGGGATGGAGGCATTTGCCTCATTTAAAGTCCCAAATATTCCCTTTTTCTGCTTATGGTTGTCTATCTGTGTGCATTGTAACCTTAATGAAAGCACAAGAAGGTAAACACAGGTCAATATAATTACATTATTTTGAAATTCAGTCATCTGAATGACCTTTACATTTCAATTTGTAGCCAGCCACAAATTGTATCATTCACAGCTATATGTAGATATTAGGCTGCCCTTTGTGTTATGTGATTATTTTAGTGTTAGAATGTTATGAGGAGGTATTCAGTTTGCTTTATATTGACAGCTACTTTTTAACTGTGCTGCGTAAACTGTTGGCGCTATATAAATCCTGTATAATAATAATAATAATAACTGTACAGACCATCACACATAAGGGAGAGTAGGTTCTAAACAACAAAGAGCCTTCGGACTCCTCTGTATATTCTCTGAACTCCCTTCCTCCTACATCTCTCATACTCAATCGAGTCATCAGGGCTCTTTCACACTGCAGTGCAATGTAACCGTGGTTTTCATACAGGTTACCTGCAGTTTCCTATAGACTTCTAGTATGTCCCATGTTTTTAGTGTGTTTTGCGAAAGAGCGCCAAAAGTCCTGCATGTTGCATCTTTGATGTGCTTTTAGAAAATGCATGTGTAGCAATAACTCTCGATGGAGCTGCTGGTTTAAGCGGGCTTGTTACCTTCACTCTCTTTCCCTCTGCTTTACCGGCACCGGGTCTAGGGGTTCCGTTGAGTTTACCTCTGGACGATACACGCACCAACACTTGAGTACGTTTTCAATGCTTTATTAAACAATTTACTAAGGAAGTAGCAGGAAAGAGGCAGAAGGGAAACTGCAGAAGAAACTCAAATATCCTCTTGTAGGATTCTTGACAAATTTCCTGGTAGAATTTGGATATTTCCTGTCCCCTCGTGGGACATACTCTTTGCTCGCCTGGATAGGCCTCTCTCACTTGCCTAGCAGCCAGCACGTAGCACGAACAAAAGTCTCTGCCACAGACTTGTTTGGGATAAACCTGTACTATCCTCTGCCACAGGATGTATTGGTCTTTCTGCAATGAACGTCAGTCACAGTGCTTGAACCTTTAAGCCAAGGTGGGGAGTACTCAGAATGGTCAGGGGTGGGTAGTGGGGTTCCCCAGGGTTCTGTGCTGGGACCAATCCTATTTAATTTGTTTATAAACGACCTGGAGGATGGGATAAACAGTTCAATCTCTGTATTTGCAGACGATACTATGCTAAGCAGGGCAATAACTTCTCCGCAGGATGTGGAAACCTTGCAAAAAGACCTGAACAAATTAATGGGGTGGGCGACTACATGGCAAATGAAGTTCAATGTAGAAAAATGTAAAATAATGCATTTGGGTGGCAAAAATATGAATGCAATCTATACACTGGGGGGAGAACCTCTGGGGGAATCTAGGATGGAAAAGGACCTGGGGGTCCTAGTAGATGATAGGCTCAGCAATGGCATGCAATGCCAAGCTGCTGCTAATAAAGCAAACAGAATATTGGCATGCAAAAAAAAGGGGATCAACTCCAGAGATAAAACGATAATTCTCCCGCTCTACAAGACTCTGGTCCGGCCACATCTAGAGTATGCTGTCCAGTTCTGGGCACCAGTCCTCAGGAGGGATGTACTGGAAATGGAGCGAGTACAAAGAAGGGCAACAAAGCTAATAAAGGGTCTG
Source organism: Aquarana catesbeiana (assembly GCF_042186555.1). Lineage (NCBI taxonomy): Eukaryota > Metazoa > Chordata > Amphibia > Anura > Ranidae > Aquarana > Aquarana catesbeiana. Next base: position 192,671,274 of record NC_133325.1, read on the forward strand.
GAGGATATTAGTTATGAGGAAAGGTTGCGAGCGCTGAACTTATTCTCTCTGGAGAAGAGACGCTTGAGAGGGGATATGATTTCAATTTACAAATACTGTACTGGTGACCCCACAATAGGGATAAAACTTTTTTGCAGAAGAGAGTTTAATAAGACTCGTGGCCACTCATTACAATTAGAAGAAAAGAGGTTTAACCTTAAACTACGTAGAGGGTTCTTTACTGTAAGAGCGGCAAGGATGTGGAATTCCCTTCCACAGGCGGTGGTCTCAGCGGGGAGCATTGATAGCTTCAAGAAACTATTAGATAATCACCTGAATGACATACAGGGATATGTAATGTAATACTGACACATAATCACACACATAGGTTGGACTTGATGGACTTGTGTCTTTTTTCAACCTCACCTACTATGTAACTATGTAACCCGGCAACACTATGCTGTATAGTTACTTTAGGATACGTCCTCCAACCGAGTCACCAGGCCCCTCTCCAGACCAGCACGCTGCGTGATCCTTCCATGATGGGTCCTCCCCTGGGATCTCCTCGGTTGTCCAGCTTCTTCACTCTGGATAGACAGCTCAGGACCATTCCTCGGCTGCTGTGGTAGGCCCCAGACAAGCTTCTGGGCCCACCCATGTGCCAGAAAGGAGGACCACGAGATTGCTCTCTAACGCATAACTGTCGGCCAGGAGGGCCAGCAGGTGGCTGTAAAACGACCCCCACAATATGGCGTGTGTCCCATAAATACCCTCGCCCAGAATGCAACTCGGAGGACCACCTCCACTGAGTTGTCTCCGGGACAGAAGAGCATCCATACGCCTCGACACGTTGCCTCCCCAACACTGACCAGCGATAACAGCGACACCCACCGGTCAGTCTGGAAACACACACGTCAGCCAAGCTGGAACAGAGGCAAACCTAACCTTCCTAACGAACAAGTTACTAAATTTACCTAACATATGGTAGATCGCAAATCTACCAGCTCTACACATGAAAGACATGGGGCATATTAGAAGACTATGGAAAACTGTGGGTAACCCGCACGCAGACCATGGGTACACTGAACTGCACTCTCACTGCAGCCAAAGCAAAGCGTGGCACCGTCAAAGCGCCTTAAATGTCCAGAAGTGGACAGAGGAAGGAAAGAAGCCACGGAAAAAAGGGTGCTGCTCTCAATAACTAGACTGCCATGGGCACTAGCCATTAATATTCTGGTAAATATACCGTAATCATGCACTATTTCCCCCCAAAAATCTCTCTTTCTCTTCCTTGTAACCATTATCAACAGTATTTAGTTCTCAACAGGATTTTCCTGAATGTAATTGGCTCATTGCTTCCTCTAGAAGTCTACATAGATCTAGAGAGTAATTTACGGTAGTCTTTAAAGTAATACTAAAGTATAATTTTTTGAATCAGTGTTTTTTTTTAATGTGGCTATTGCTATGTGCAGGCAGCCTATGCTACACTATGGAGATGCAGCAGCTGTACGAACACAGCCGCAGGTCCTAATTTGACAGGCATGTGGATGCAGGTGTATGGCCCCTGAACATTGACAGTGTGCATTCAGGGCCACTCACCCACACCTGCACACCTATCAAATTAGGACCTGCGGCAGTGTTTATACAGAGCTGCATCCTCGTAGAGTAACAGCTGGCTCCTGCCACACAAACAGCTCATTCCCACTGTATGGGCCAGAGAACGTGTGTGAATGAGCCCTTCATTTTTTTACCGTTTTTTACAATTATTTTACATTTTTATTTTTTTAAATTATATTTTACATTTTTTTTTTTACAATTTTTAAACTCATCTTTTAACTATTTTTTTTTTAATTTGTTATTATTTTTTTAAATAGTTTTTTATGCTGTTAGGGGGGACTTTGGTGAGATATCAGGGGTCCAAACAGACTCCTGACATCTCACCTTTGAGACAGAGAAAGGAATTGTGGACACAGATCCTTTAATTCCTTTCCCTGTAGCCTCCGCTACACGAAAGATGAATGAACAGAAGACAGAGGCCCCTTTTCATTTATAAATTGAAGTATAGTAAACACAGTTTATTATACTCAGTTATGAATGGACACAGGAGTAATTAGAACCGAGCACTCACTGTTCCCATTCAAAAAAGGAAGGGATTGGTAACTACATATTCACTGGCCCCTCCCTGCACTCTCCATTCTGACACAGCCCTGTACTTGTGGCAGCTGGAAGGAGAAGGAAGGCGGCAGCGGTGTGGGAAGGAGCGGGGGCACACGGGGGGAATCAGAAGCAGGCAGACCAGGGAGGGGGATCAGTACTGGGGAAGCAATTACAGGAAGGATGCCCTGTGTCTGTGTCTCTCCCTGCAGCAGCTGAAAGCCAGCGGGAGGGAGAGAGACTGGTTTTCAGCTGCTGCAGGGAGCTGCACAGGGCATGCTTTTGTAATTGCCCCTCCCTCTGCACTGATTCTTCCTGCTGTTCGGGCCCCCCTGTGTGCCTGGGCCCCCTACATGAGGACTGGTGGTGGTCACCCCCCCCCCCCCCCCCTATCGGTCAGCCCTGGCTAAAAAGTCATTAAATGCACATGCACTCCTGAGCTGGGCTGTGTGTGTCCATAGACACACAGCGCCAGTAAGCCATGCCCCCACTCCCCCCTCACAGGAGTTTGACTGATAGCAGGAGGAGTCTACATCTCTTGCTGCCCTCAGTGTCTCCTGTGAAAGCAGGAAGTGAGAGGGAGGTGCTGCAGCCAAGACAGCACTGGAGCGGTCACAGGAGCCAGGTAAGTTTTGACCTTTGAACCACTTTAATTTACTACACTATCTATTTACTAATGCTAGCAGCATAAGGATTAAAAAAAGTCAATGTTGATTGAGAGAGATCAGTTCCACTTTAAATTATCCCCAGTGGTCTAAGAAAATTCCTTTCCTGATCCTGTATACCTTTTTGCCCTTGCTGATTATGTTTTTCAATTGATTTTTGTTATTCTTTTTAAAATTCCGGTCTGTCTCCTGCATTCCACTGTTCATTTTGGTTGGCACAACCTCTGCTCATTGTTTTAATCTTGATTTTATGATACATGCTGACTGTAACCTATGCCTGTTGTATGTTCTTGACTGTTGATTTGTGATCTCATCCACATGTTAGCAGTTGCCAGTGAGAACTTGAGGATTGCAAACTGAGAGTATCACATGGCAAACCCCATAATCTAATTGCAGGCATTCCTTAGAGCAGTGATAGAACCTTGGCACCCCAGATGTTTTGGAACTACATTTCCCATGATGCTCATGCACTATGCAGTGTAGTTGAGCATCATGGGAAATGTAGTTCCAAAATATCTGGGGTGCCAAGGTTCACCATCACTGCCTTAGAGGAACTGAAGACACCTACTGGTGACAAGAAGTCTACTCAACTACAAAAAAAAACCTCTAAATCTGGGTATACACTAATTTTTTTTTTCATTCAATGAGTGGGTTGAATGAAAAAAAAAACTCACAAATTCCTGCATCTACCCTAGCAATGTGGATGCAGGAATCTCCTTTGTTGCGCTGTTGTATTAATGCACTAATCAATTGGCTGCAGTGGCTAATCGAATGCTGGTTTTACAGCAGGACTGTTCAACAGAAACCGGTCATTAGGGCTACACATGGATCAAAATTTGCCTGCTTCCTGCTTTAATATCTTGGTATACTAACATTTCTCATAGATTTTCAGTAAATTGTTGTGATCTAAAGAGAAATATACATATTTATATTTTATATTTAAACAAAAGGAATACATAAAATATCCGGGATAAGTATAAGTCACTATGTAAAAGAAGCTAGATGTTAAATATAAAAATATGTATTTTAACAAAGTGAAATTTGGCACCTTGTGGGGGAAGCGGGTACCTGGTTTTGACAGATACCCACTCCCACATCCTGCTGAGTTTGCCACGGCGAACTCAGCTGCAAGTTCGGCCCTCGTTGAAGCCGGCCCCTTGAGATAGCGCAGCGCGATTCTAGCATTCGCAGTAGGATACTGGCTGTGAAGCTGCAAGGCTTCACTGCAGGTTTTCCTTACCCAAGATGGCGGCACCAGCACCCGGGAGCCGATCAAGAATCAGCTTGAGTGAGGACATTGCGGGATCCCTGGACAGGTAAGTTCCCTAATAGTAAAAGTCAGCAGCTACAGTATTTGTAGCTGATGACTTTTCATTTTTTGTTGGGAGAGCTGGAGCTCCGCTTTAAGGTGATTTTTTATTTTATTTTATGATAATATAATGAAGCATAAATATTGGCGTTCTTTTGAACTGGGTTAAGCTGGTAATAAACTGGTAGACTTTTAAACATACATTTATTGTAGTTTTACATTGGATTCGCCCATCTGAGGAGGGCTGCATTCGTCATGCATTCGGGATGCTTCTATGTCAGTTTTCTGCCACTGCAATTCTACGCATAGAACCACATATTGTATACACAGTACATGATCCTCTCAGAACTTTGAAACATATAGAAATCCTAAATATAATGCTGTTTTCATATGACTTTCATTTATGAGTTCATATAACGCTTTTACAATATACAGTAGTAGTAAATATATAACTTTATGGACAGCGTGTTGTGGTGTGCTATCTTACAAAACATAGTTCAGGCATGTGTGATCTGGAGTGTTGCAAGCCCATTCAACATGAATGCTTTGCCTTAATGCAACACACCAGACCGCAATGGTGTGAATGTGCCCTTATGCTGTGAATATTTCATATATGGCTGGTTTCACCCACAATGCATGTTAACGTGCTGTATATGTGCATTATCATTAGTTTGAATGGCACTGCAAAGCAGTGGCGGCCCGTCCATAAGGGGCACACGGGCGCCGCACCCCCTCCAGGCAGTCACAAAAAAAAAAATTTAAACTGGCCCTTTAAAAAGAAAATACAAAAAAAGTTCCTTAAGTGCACTGTGTTTGAACGCCGGACAGAGTGCACTATGGGAAGTGCCACGTCTATGCAATCACGAGATTGCAGATGCGGCGCTTCATTTGCGGACTTTTGTCCCGCCTTGCGGCGCTTTCCGAAGCGCCGAGTAGCTTCCGTCCGGCGCTCGTAGTATCTATTACTACGGCTGGGCGGTTTGATTGACATCTGAGTTTGATGTCACTTCCTGTTTTCTCTCTCCCATTGCGCCCGAGAGAGAGAAAACCGGAAGTATGAGGAGCAGACTCCTCCATCGCAGCTGCCGTGCCAGTGGAAGGTGACACCAACACAGCAAGGTAAGTACCACCAGGGCCGCTGATAGGGCAGTACAAACCGACCCTGTTGTACCGGGCCTGGCTCCACAAGGGGGCCCGGCAGCATTACAGTTAATTTCTGCATGTTAAAGAAAGTGTTACATTGCTGCTGGGGGTGCTGACTTTGCTAAGCTATGGCTGTACTGAGTGTTACAGAATGTAACAAAGTACAGCCATAACAAAGTCAGCACCCCCAGCAGCCATGTAACACTGTGACAGAGCACCTGCTGACTCTGCTGCCTGTGTGATTTTTATGCTGATGATCATAATACACAGTGAGGCACTACTTTACACTTGCATTTTGGGGGCAGTAAACATGTGCAGCTGAACTGTGTTTCCCCCCCCCCACCACCACACCCCTTTAACCCCTTTCCCACCCAGTGATGTACTGGAATGTCGCTAGACTGGAAGGGTAATATCTAGGTCATTGCTGCAGCAATGATCATGATATTTTTTAGCCCCAGTGATTTTGTACAAAGTATAAGTAATCCTAGTGGCAGGATTACTGGTAGAAGTCACTGGGTTACTTTTATAGGTGGCAGAAGGGGGTCCCTCCTTCCTCCTGCTACCACCTTTACCAAGCTCTCCCAGTCCCAAGCGATTGGGGAGCCCAGTAAGGGTGCGACCAGCAGCATTCGGTTCCTGGGACACAGTGAGAGGAACTGATGTTGTCCCCCCCCCCCCACTGTGTGACGTCAGAAACCAGAATCGGTGAGGGTTTTATCATTTCTGGTTTCTGTCTTGTGTGACCAAGCCATCACCGGTTTGAGCAAGCATCTGATCAAACTGATTTTGGTTTGTTCAGATGCTTTGGAGGCCAGAGGAGAGACATAGGGTGTAAGAGACCCCAGACCTCTCCATAAAGAGGACCTGTCATGGCCCATGCTATCGGAAGGGATGTTGTTCATCCCTTCTGATAGCAATAAAAGAGATTTAAAATAATGTAAAGATACAGTGTAAAAACAAAGTAATAAAATTAATAATAAAATTAAAAAACTTTTTAAAGCTCCCGTTCCCTCATGCTCTTGCTCAGTTGTGAAAGTTCATGTTGGTCCCGCATGCATATGAAAATGGTGACAAACCTGCATTTTGGGGCCCGGTGTGGGGTCGAGAGTGGGGTTGAAGGGGGCCCCATCGGGTACGCTGTATGGGGCCCCATCATTTTTAACAGCAGCCCTGAGTACCGCTGTGCTCCCGCGGAGAAGGGGGGGTTTGATGTGACACAAGCTGCATTTAATGGGACACAGGCTGCATTTAATGTGGCACAGGCTGCATTTAATGGGACTCAGGCTGCATTTGAGGTGACACAGGCTGCATTTTATGTGACACAGGCTGCATTTTATGTGACACAGGCTGCATGTAAGGAGGGACTCCGCTGGGAGCACCTGATGTAAGAACGGACTCTGCTGGGGACACCTGATGGCATCTGGTGGCAGGCGACATGGCTAGTGACACGCTTAGGGCTCCCACTGATTCTGCATTATGGTGAGTTGAATGATTTCATTTTATATTACAATGTAATAATAGAAATAATGCGCTTCAATCATTCTGACACCATAACAACCATGGTGCTGGGATTATTGAAGTGCTAACAGCAGGTGTTTGGAGTATCTTTATCGGCTGATTGTTAAACTTTCTAGAATACACATATTTCTATTGTTGTGTAGGATCTGGGCCTGCTGTCCCTCCATCCCTCTCTCCCTCTCCCTCCGTCCCTCATTCATCTCAGACTTTAACCACACCACCTTAGAGCCACGCCCATTATTTCGCTGAAACCATGCCCATTTTCACCAAGTGGGGGGGTCAAAAAGGAAGGGCGGGGTCTAGCGCCCCCCCATCCTAAAACTTCACCAGCCGCCACTGCTGCAAAGCATGTATGTGAGTTTTCATGAATTACCATGAGCTGTGTTATCCCAAAGAAGTGTAGGCATGTTTTGTGCTATGTTAGGCTCATTATTGGAAAAAAGTGAATGGACTGCTTTATCGCAATGCACACCAACACAAAAAAAAAGAGAAAAGTATAGTAACACACTATAGGTGTTAATTACACCATTCTGTCATTAGCTGCTTTCTATTAATAAGATAGAGCCTTAAAACATTTGGGGATGTTGCCACTAAAGTGAGTCACCCTGGTTTAAAATGAAAAGGAATAAAGCGCTAGAAGATAGAAATATGAATAGTGATTGTTACAGATGATATAAGTTCACGCTGAGAATGGGCTAACTATGAATAAATGCCAATCTTATGGGAGCTTCATTAGAGAATACATCAGTGGTGGTCAACTTTCTTGAGAGACAGCAGAGGTACAACAGGTTATAGTCAAAGACTATGAGCATGATACAAGAGATGGTCAGAGGTTGCAAACATGATAAAAGACATGGCCAGAGATTGCAGACATGATACAAGAGATGATCATAGACTGCAGATATGATACAAGAGATGATCAGTGACTGTAGACATGATACAAGAGATGGCCAGAGATTGCAGACATGATACAAAAGATGGTCAGAGATTGCAGACATGATACAAGAGATGGTCAGAGATTGCAGAAATGATACAAGATGGTCAGAGATTGCAGACATGTTGTAAGAGATGGTCAGACACTGTCAACATAACATAGGAGATGGAAAGAGAATGAACATGCTGCATGAGACTGTCAGAGACTGTGAACATGCTATAGGAGTTTTTGGAGACTGGGGACATGTTTCAGAATGGAGATATATTACATGAGGCTGCTGAAAATCAGCATTGTAACAGGGAAACAGGGACACAGATTAGTGTCCGCAGGGGTCCTTTTTGTGTGGCCCTCAGGCCTCAGGTTGGGCACCAGGGATGAATGCTTTCGTTGCTCTTTATACAGTCAGTCTCTTTACTTGCTTGTTTTCTATCTATACATATGTTTATTTGCATTTTCCCATTTGAATGTTAGTACAGTTTAATTTGTAGGAATGTATCTGGATGGTTGAAATACATTGTTCAATTCTTGACTGTCCTGTATGTATAGAGACTGATCTAATGTGCCCATTTGGGAAGCGTTGTATTGAGTGTAAGCAAACATTTCACATTCTCTGGTTGTTCAGGCAGTGTCTATATGTATTTGGCAAAACTTTATACTGGTATTCCAAATTTACTTTACATTAACAACCAGGCTTACCCCCTTGACCTGCATGAAGTGCGCTTGAGGGGTACAGACTTGTTTACATTTAGCTATGACAGCTATGAATCCCATCACTGGTCACATATAAAAGAAAATATTGTGAATTTGTAAATTTTACCAACTGTAAATTGGTTAGTCTGTAATGTGCAGATATGTATAACGTAATAAGTAAGTAATACATAGTTGAGTCTGACAGATTATATAAAGTAGTCGATATCCACCTGCGACTTCATTAAGAAACTGCAATCATACGCATTTACAATGAAGCTAGTTATAGTAAAAACCTCTTAAAATCCCCAAAAAATTGTTTCATAATTACTATTTTAAATTGATGTTAATCTGTGATAGGAAATTAACACAAGCTGATCTATGGACTCTCAAAAGTACTCAAACTGGTAACTGAGCAACACCAATATAAGGAACATATATTGACCCGCACATACTCATGCTTTATTGTTAAATCTCACCTTAACCCCTTGACGCCGACATCACACAAATATGCGGCCCCACTAGACTGGGCTTTTTTCCGTGGGGCAAAATGTTTTCGAATCTCCCTTTGTATTGGGATCGCTCTCCCAGCACAGAGACTGGGGTCTCACCTGGAGCCCCGGGCCCTGTACTAACATTTAGGACCCAGAACACCCGATTCCAGGTCACACGATTGCTGTCATAGCCTCTGATTGGTTACCACAGTGATCAGTCACTGTGAAGCCCACCTCCATGTTCTCTCTCTCTGTGAATGGAGGAGAGAGATACACCGTATCACTCTCTTTCCTTGCAGAGTGAAAAAAAAGTATATGTAAAAAAAAATAAAATAATAATAATAAAATAAAATTTTAAAAAATAAAAAAAAAACCTAGATCAAGGTTTGATGTAGGTCAGTGCCAGGGTTAGTGTTTGGGTCAGGGTCAAAGGTCAGGGTCAGTATTTTTTAGAGAGGATTCTTTTTTTACTTTTTTTTTAAATAGTCAGTTAGGGATTGTCAGTTAGGGGTTTATTTATTAAACTGAAGCATGCAAAATTTGATGCAGCTCTGCATAGAAACCAATCAGCGTCCATTTTTTTGTCAATGCTTAATTGAACAAGCTGAAGATAGAAGCTACCATGCACAGCTGCACCAGATGTTGCACTCTCCAGTCTTAGTAAATCACCGTGTTAGTGTGTTTTAAGTGGGATATAAAAAAAAGCAAAATGCACACTATTGTTTCTGGGCTATACTACCAATACAAACAACAACTAACATAGTAACATAGACATATGTGGTATTGCTGCGATCGTCAGGAGAAGGAGAATTTATTTTGAGGTATTCTTTGGTGGAAGGTTATATGGTAGTAGCAAGAAATATACAGCTAAATTTAAAAAAATGAAATATCCATCACCATTTACCACCAATGAAAGCCCAATTTGTCCTGCAAAAACAAGGTATAATCCACCTGGATGCACAAAGTAGTTGTACGGTTTTACAAATACATGTCAAAGTTGCAAAACTGTGCTTAGGCATTAACATTTGTTATGGGGTTAATATCACATATTGTTAATGATTTCCTTTTCTAATTAGTGTTTTAAAATGATGTCGACCTGCAATGGTCTAGAAATCAGCTTGTGTTAATTTGCTATCGCAGCTCAACACATTTTAAAACACTAATTAGAAAACGAAATCATTAACAATATGTGATATTATGGTGAGATTTAACAATAAAGTGTGGGTCAGTATATGTTCCCTATATTGGTGTTGCTCAGTTACCAGTTTGTGTACCATTGATAGCAAATTGACACAAGCTGATTTCAGGACTATCAATGGTGCACAAACTGGTACCTGAGCAACACCAATATAGCGAACATATACTGACCCACACTTTATTGTTAAATCTCACCATAATATCACATATTGTTAATGATTTCATTTTCTAAGTAATATTTAAAAATTATGTTGATCTGCGATAGCAAATTGACACAAGCTGATTTCTGAACTATCAATGGTACACAAACTGGTACCTGAGCAACACCAATATAATGAACATATACTGACCCACGCTTTATTGGTAAATCTCACCATAATAGCACATATTGTTAATGATTTAATTTTCTAAGTACTATTTTGAAATGATGTTAATCTGCGATAGCAAAGTGCCACAAGCTGATTTTTGGACTATCAATGGTACAAAAATTGGTAACTGAGCAAAATCGATATAAGGAATATATATTGACCCACACATACTCATGCCTTATTGTTAAATCCCACTATAATATCACATATTTTTATTGGTTTAAATTTTCAAATTATTATTTTAAAATTATGTTGATCTGCGATAGCAAATTATCACAAGTTAATTTCTGGACTATTAATGGTACACAAACCAATAACTGAGCAACACCAATATAAGGAACATATTGACGTACACACGCTTTATTGTTAAAGCCCACTGTAATATCACATATTGTTACAATCAAGTCATGTACTATAGAACTTATCACAGCTGACAGTTTAGGTGGGAGGTCAGAGGATTTGAAAAGAGTGACCAGTGACCTAGGGCAACAACTAAGGGCAAAGTGCTCTCCACTGGGGATGAAGAGAAAGCGATAAATTCGTTTTCAACTACATAGAAAAAGATGTTCCAATTCAAAAAAAAAAAAGTTTTATTTCTATAATATTCTAATTGCTTATTCAAACCAGCGTACTGCTTTGAAGCATTGCATAAATAAAGGAAAATACACAATAGAATAGGAGCATTAATGAGATCTCCAGCCAAGCAGCCAGCAGATAGTTCCAGGCGGTGTGTTATCATGTCTGTCTAATCTCTCCCCACATTAAAATCAAGACCAGACTGAATTTAGAGGGCAGCTGTCTTCTGTACAGTCTAAAACAGAAAGGCAGAAGGTTCTACAGAATTTAAAAAAAAAAAGAATGTTTCTTATGTCAACTTTACCTGCACAGAGCTTCAGGTGAGAATGGGACTTGGAGGCAGATCATTAAAACGCCTTATTCATCCCTTCAGACGTTTTTCTCCTTAGCTTTCGTCTAGGACTCTCCTTCCATCAGCCTCCTCTTTCAGCTGGAAGTTTCTTTCAGTGCCTGCTTATGGTTTTGATTATAACTATGCACACCCGCGTCATGGCTTTTTAATGTCTTTAGTTTCCTCTCTCTAAAAACAGTCTTTTTTTCTGGCTACCAATCCCAGCACTTCCTGTTGGTCTTTTTTTTTTTTTTGTTAAATACAGGATGCAACACATGACACAGTTCCCTTTTCAGAAATCCAGCTACTGATGTGAAAGCTCAAAGTAAATGGATTAATGAAAAGTGACAGAGGTCCTGAAGCTGCCATTTATCCCCACAATGTTCAATTTCAAGAGAGATCTGCATTACAAGTGGCATGTATGCGACTTTGGTTAGCATACTCTGAGATTTACCATATTTCAGGAGTTCACCAAAGGCTTTGCAAAACACAGATGAGATGTATCACTCTTCAATTCCACTGTCACTTTACTAGCTGATACAGAAGAAAACTACATTTAGGCATAAGACACAGAGGCATGTTTAATGCCGCAGTTGAGAAATCTGACTTTTTTTTTACAGCAGAATTATTTTGTGCGATTGCAGGAAATTATAAAACAATAGCTGCAAAATTAATTTTGTGGGATTTAGCACACAGTAATATGCTTACAGTGGGAAAATACATAGCAAGTCCATAAATTTGCAATTAAATTTCTTGCACATTCTAGTCAATGGTGGTGATTAATCACGCTAGGCAATGCAACAAAATCACTCCGTAGTGAGATTAGGCGCTATGTATCCAAGCAATTAAAAACTCTCCTTGCATTCATATAAAGAGAAAAGTACAAAATGTAAATAATGAACATCCAGAGTGGAGACACCGTAATATAGGAACATTGTTACCGGCCAAATCACCAGGTGAAAAAAAAGCTACATATTAAAAAAAGCCATCACATATAAGGATTGGTAAACTGCAGACTATTAAGGCCTCATGCACACTGCACGTTTTTTGACGTTTTTACAGCAGCTGTTTTTGGCTGTAGACGTTTAATTCTACAGTCATTAAACTCTCCATCATGTTATCCTATGTGTCCATGCACACATAGGCTGTTATCAGCAGTTTTGGGCAGTGGCATTTTTGAGCAGTAAAAAAACAAAACAAAACAAAACTAGTGGGTTCTGAGAGATGTTTTTCAGTTGTAAAAACGCTCTAACGCTAATAAATGTCGATAAATGCTCAAAAACGTCGCTCACCGGCGCTTTTTAACTTTTCCGATCCATTGAAAAAAAATGTAAAAAAATTTTCTTTAAAAAAAAATAGCTAAAACGCTAACCTGGAAAAACACTAATAAACAATAAAAAACGCTATTGCAAAAATGTTATCTGTAATGAAGAATGTCCCATGATGTACAAGGTGCTGGATTTAGTTACATTAGTTATCTGTAGTTACATTAGTTATCTGTAATGAAGAATGTCCCATGATGTACAAGGTGCTGGATTCTGTAAAAAATCTTCCCTGCAGGGCTACCCTATCCTCTTCCTGCTGATGAACGTTAGTTGCGGTAGGGGTTACCAACTTCGTGTCTCTGGGCTCAGCTGCACTAAAGGTTATGCAAAAGGGACACACCCCTTCCTGCCCTCTTCTCCTTTGAGAAACGTTCTCACTGAGTACACTGCCTGAAACATGACCTGTGAATGGAGGAGAGAATCCCAAGAGTGAACAGACTCTGCCCCATTCACAGATCATGTAATCGGTGAAAGAACCTTTCTCAATAGAGGAGAGGGCAGGAGGTGGTGTGTCCCTGCTGGGGCACCTTTAGTGCAGCTAAGTCCAGAGAACCAGAGCTGTTAACCCCCACAGTGCCAGAAGTTCAGCAACAGGAAAAGGACAGGGCGGCCCTGAAATGAAGATTTCTAGGAACCTTATTCCAGGCAAAGTGACAGAATCTATGCAAAGCAGCCCCCGGCCTACAATACATACACTATATTGCCAAAAGTATTGGGGCACCTGTCTTTACATGCACATGAACTTTAATGGCATCCCAGTCTTAGTCCATAGGGTTCAATATTGCTTTGTGCATTGGTGCCCAGTCATGTTGGAACAGGGAGGGGCCATCCCCAAACTGTTCCCACAAAGTTGGGAGCATACCAATGTCTTGGTATGCAGCCACCTTAACAGTTCCCTTCACTGGAACTAAGGGGCCAAGCTCAACCCCTGAAAAACACCCTCACACCATAATCCCCCCTCTACCAAATGATTTGGACCAGTGCACAATACAAGGTCTATAAAGACGTGGATGAGCGAGTTTGGGGTGGAGGAACTTGACTGGCCTGCACAGAGTCCTGACCTCAACCCAATAGAACACCTTTGGGATGAATTAGAGCGGAGACTGTAAGCCAGGTCTTCTTGTCCAACATTAGTGCCTGACCTCACAAATGCACTTCAGCAAGAATGGTCAAACATTCCCATAGACACACTCCTAAACCTTGTGGACAGCCTTCCCAGAAGAGTTGAAGCTGTTATAGCTGCAAAGGGTGGGCCAACTTAATATTGAACCCTATGGACTAAGATTGGGATGCCATTAAAGTTCATGTGCGTGTAGAGGCAGGCGTCCCAATACTTTTGGCAATATAGCGTATACTCAGCTGCTAGCATTCCCCATCTCTCCTTTCTCCATTGTAGATGGAACTAAAATCTCAAGTGTTAGATGCTAGGAGGAGGGAAGACGCCATTTCTTTGTTCATATGGCAGTGCTTGGACCTTGTTACTGGCTGCTAGACCTGAGCGCTGTCATATATATAGTGCTCATATGTTACCCTATACTTAGCACTGGGTATTTTTTTCAGCTGAACAAGCGGAAAGCAGGTAGCATTGGCAAGATAAGTATCAGTGGGTGGGAAAGCCCTTTTACATAAACATTGTCATTTTGCCATAAACAGCCACTCGTCTCTTGCAAGCTTAGTTCCAAGAAAAGTTACTAAATACACAGATGAAATATACATTTTCCTTGTCAAAAGAAGTTTATTGAGTATACAATGTTATAAAGATACATAAAGTAAGTTTACAAGGATCTATAAAGTAAGCTCATTGTTTTACAGTAGGGTTTATATAGGTAAATATCATGAAATTTCAAATATTAAACATTGGGTTCACGCAAACCTAAATTAAAGATATATATCATTTCCTTAGTTACTTTTGTAGGTATTTAAATGATTTATACCTACTATACATATTGTTTACAAGTAGAGTGTATATAGGTCAAATAAATTCTGATAATGAGCTTTAATCGTAAGGTGGAGAAAAGGAAAGAGAAAGAAGAAAAAGGGTTGAAAAGTAGCGGTATGGTCCACAAGGTTGTCCCGCTCGTCAGTTTATTATTCTTTTTGGTTCTCTTTGAAGCCTTAGAATGGGTGTCTCTGTAAGTCATTTAATCTGTTACCATGGCAACAGGACAGAGTCATTGAAATTTGACAGGAACTGTTGTTTTATCCAAGGATGCCAAAGTTTTTCAAATTTTGGAATTTGATTTTGATCGATGGCTACCATCTTAGCATGGGACATTGTATTATTCATTCTGTGAATTGTTTCTGCTAGTACCAATGTAGGAGATTTCCATGCCTTGGCCACTGTTTGTTTTGCAGCCATTATTAGTTGGATCATAAGTTTGAATTGAGAGAGTGTTAACCATTCCGGTTTTAGATTAAGTAAAGTTAAATATGGATCTGGTTGTATTATTTTTTTAAATATTTTAGATGCAATCACGAAGACTTCCTTCCAGAAGGTTTGGATTACTGGGCACGTCCACCATATGTGTAAATATGTGCCTATTTCTGGGCATCCTCGAAAACAAAGAGTTGAGGTATTAGGTGAATATTTTGCCACTCTAGCGGGTACAAGGTACCAGCGAGTTAGGACTTTATAATTTGTCTCCAGTGCTAAGATGTTGGGTGAAGATGACTTAGATGTGAGCCATATGTTAGACCAGTCCGTGTCTTCTAAAGTTCGTCCCAGGTCCTCCTCCCACCTCTGAACGTAAGAGGGTCTATTAAGATTTGGTACTCCATATAATTGATTATAAAGTGATGAAATTGTACCTTTAGCAAATGGATCTTTTGTACAGATTGATTCAAAAATGGATAATTGGGATAATGGTGTATCCCCCTTTAGGAATGGTGTATAGAAATTTTTGATTTGGAGATATCTAAATATCTCAGAGTTTGGTAGATCATATTTTTCTCTAAGCGATGGGAATGAAAGGAATGATTTAGATGCTATGAAGTCATTTAGTGTCTGAATGCCTGATGTTGTCCAAGCTTTAAAAGAATTTGGGTAGATCCATGCCGGATAAAAGGCCGGATTCCTGATAAAAGAAAGGAGAGGATTGTGTGGAGATTGTAACTGATATTTGGTTTTTAGTTTATCCCAGAGAGATAAGAAGTGTTTAGTTATGGGATTATGAATTTTAAAGCGGTCTTTAGGATCAAGCCATAATAAATTTGATATTAATAGAGGGTCATTTTCTGAAGCCTCTATAAATACCCATAATGGGATTTCCTGTTTTGCATGGTATTTGGACAGACTGGCCAAATGTGCCGCTCTGTAGTAGTTAGTAAAATTAGGGTATCCCAGGCCTCCTTTATTTTTGGGAAGATGTAGTGTGTGTATAGGTATACGTGGTTTAGAAGAGCCCCATATAAACGAAGTTGCTCTTTTTTGTACTATTCTCAAAAAATAGGAAGGAATTGGAATAGGGAGGACTCTGAATAGATAAAGCAATTTGGGTAGAATAGTCATTTTGATTGCATTAATCTTCCCCATCCAGGATAAAGGAAGTTGCGACCATTGTTTTATTAGATTTGTGATCTGTCTTAATACAGGAGGATAATTGGTTGAGAATAAGTCAGAATGAGAGGCTGTTAAATGAATTCCAAGATATGAGATTGATTTTTCTGCCCATGTGAATGGGAGTGCAGCCCTAGCCGGGATCAATTCCATGTTTGTGAGTGAAATATTAAGCACTAGGCATTTCTTAGGATTAATCATAAGGCCGGATAGGGCTGCAAATCCATCAAGAGCTGGTATTAAGTTAGGACCAGAGACCTGTGGTGATGATAGAAAAAGTAATATATCGTCTGCAAATATACATAATTTGTGTGTAATACCTCCTACTTCGATGCCAGTTATAGTTTGGTTTGTTCTGATATATTGGGCCATGGGTTCGAGTATAAGGGCAAATAATAAGGGAGATAATGGGCAACCCTGTCGGGTACCTCTTTCGATATTAAAGGCTTCAGATTTGTATCCAGCATATTTTATATACGCTTTGGGTTTATTATATAATGCTTTGATCCATGTTAAAAAGTGGGGTCCAAAACCCCATTTTTGTAATGAATATTGCATATATTGCCAGGATACTGTGTCAAATGCCCTCTTAATATCGAGAGATAGAAAACATAAAGGGATTTTCTGTTTTTTAGCAATATGTGCCAATAACACTGCCCTGCGTATATTATCGCCTGCCTGTCTATTTGGCATGAAGCCTACTTGATCTCTATGTATTAATTTTCCTATAATGCTATTGAGGCGTTTTGCTATTATTTTTGCTAATAATTTAATATCGAGGTTTAACAGAGAGATAGGCCGATAATTCACACAGGAAGTGTCATCAGAAAGGGGTTTTGGGATCATACAAACAATTGCCATTAGTGTTTCTTGCCGAAAAGAATGTCCATCTAGAAGTTTGTTAAAAGTTTCAGTGAGAATGGGAGAGAGTATTTCTGAGAATGTTTTATAGTATAAAGCCGAGTAGCCGTCTGGGCCTGGTCTTTTGTTAAGTTTTAGGTCTTTTATGGCGTTAGCAACTTCATCTATAGTTATAGGCTCATCCAAACTGCTTTTTGATTCTGAGATAACTCAGGTAAGGTTATTTTTGAGAAGAAGGATTCAGCCTCTGTAGGATTAAATTCATTGTTTGTCTTGTATAAAGTTGCGAGATGTGAGTGAAATTTATGGACTATTTTAACTGGATTACAAGTGTAAACATTTTTTGATAATTTCAAACGTATTGGTTTGAAAGATTTGTTAGTTGAATTTAATGCCCAAGCCAAATATGTACCTGGTTTGTTTGTATTCATGTAGAAATTGTGTTTGGAGCGTTTGAGGGATTTATCAACTGACTCAGTGAGAAATAGATCGTATTCCAATCTAGATTTTTCCAGATGAGATTTTGTACTCTGAGATGGATTATCTTGAAAAGATATGTAGGCTGCATTAAAATTGAGTTCTAGTTTTTTTGCTAGATTTTTGCGTTCCCGTTTAAATAGTGCCATTTGTCTTTGTATTGTACCGCGCAAGACAGGCTTATGAGCTTCCCACAGTGTTATTGGGGAGATGTCTGTTGTATTATTAATTGATATGTATTCCTTTAAAGCTTGTTCAATGGCCATCTGATGTAGTGGGTGTTTGAGCATTATGTCCGGTAAGTACCACGTTGGGTCATGCGCTTTTGGTATGGCTGAGGCTATAGTAGTGTATACTGCATTATGGTCAGACCACGGAATCGGAATTATATCTGATGCAATAATTTCTGGTATCATTCCTATTGTTAGAAAAATATGATCTATTCTGGTGAAGGTTTGATGAGGGTGCGAGAAATAAGTGAATTTCTTTTTCATTGGGTTACTTTCTCTCCATGAATCTACCAGATTGTATTTGGAAAGAAGTTGAGAAATCTAGAGGTTATTTTGGATGGTGTAAAAGGTGATTTATCTAGAAATGGGAGGAGGACCTGGTTCGAATCCCCACACATTATCACTGTTCCTATTTTGTGTGTATTAATCACTTGTAATATATGTGAGAGGAATGGTGTAGGTTGTTTGTTAGGAGTTAGGAGTAGTAGGAAATCACCGTGATTGCTGTATCCATTATATAACCCATGAGTATCAGGTATCTACCTTCTGGGTCTTTAATTTCTGATGATAAGGTGAATGGTGTGGATCGGTGAAATGCAATTAGAGTTCCCCTTTGCTTGGTACAGGCAGAAGCCGTGTAAATTTGTTGATAAAAAGGAGAAATATATTTAGGAGTAGAATCTTTGGTGAAGTGTGTTTCTTGGAGGCATACTATGTGAGCCTTCTTGTTATGGAAAGTACGGAAGGCTTTGGTCCTTTTTTGAGGGACATTTATTCCCTGAACATTCAGGGAAAGTATATTCAGTGGTGCCATGGCAATAGATCAAATAGTTTTGACTTACTTTTTGTTATGCAGAGCTGACTGCGCAGATCAACCTGTGTGGACTGAAGAGATGAATAGATAGAAAAGAAACCAGTGAATTCTGGAGTAAAGAGTAAACAAAAAACATATGAGATTAGATGATACATTGTATAAATTATTTTTTGCAAGTAATCACAATTTACCCGTGAAAGAGAATAAATATCTCTCTCAGGGGAATAAGTGCCTTCGTCACACTCCCACATAATATGGTTGGGAGAATGAGGAGGGCTAATGGGGGTACACGGATCTTCCGCTTACAGGAGAGAAGTGCTATGTCAAAAGACATCAAAATGATGTTTCATTAGTTGGAGTGCAGAATATAGTTTTTGTTGAAATTATTTATTCCAGGGTGGTTGTATATGGTTAGTCTTGCCCTAGGCTAAATAATTCAGTTAGAAAGGTACTGTTAATAACTTTGGTATTGATGAAGATAGTTTGAATTATTTTGGGATTTTAACCCTTTTAGAGTAAACAATTACATATTTTATTCATATGTAACTGTTTAGATATGTTAACTCATAAAATTGAGGTTGTATTGCTTCAGATTAGAATAAACAAAAACATAATTCTAGGAACTAGTTAGGTAATAATATATTTGTTTTAAGAAAAGAAAGAAAGAAAAAAAAGCTTCCATTACTTCTGGATTATTGAACATATTTGTCCTAAAAAGTAATAAATCTATTGTTACTACCTGATAATATATAACTGAACAAGAATTTCCTTATTTCACTTATATATTCTAAGGCTATATGAATCAGAAGTAATAAGAAATATAACTGGAATGTAACATGATCCCACACAGTGTGTGACTATCAGAATGCAGTTACATTCAGTTATAAATATAGGTTTTTTTATAGAGAACCATCTCTTAGTATAATAAATGAAGAGATATCAGGAATTAGGATGTCAGTCCATTGAATCTTCTTGGTCCATGGATGATGTGGCATAACGGCCTCTTTTGTGAGAATGATGATTCCCATTTTGTTCTGGAATTTTCTGGGTGCTGCCTGAAGGTGAAGATGATGCCATTCTTCTGCGTGTGGGAGTGTTGCTGCTTGTGGGTTCTGTCAGATTTAATTTTAAAAGGGTTTGTTGTAGTTCATCTGCTGATCTGCTTCTGTAAATTGTACCTTGGTAGTTAAATCTGACTGAAAAGGGGAAGCCCCATTGATACATAATGTTGTGGCGTTGCAGTTCCATTAGTTGGGGTTTCATGGATCGTCTTTTAGTAATAGTAAGTTGGGATAGGTCAGCAAAAATTTGATAATTGTGTCCTTGAAAATTAAGTTCCTTTTTTTCTCTTGCAGCAATTAGTATTTGTTCTTTCGTTCTGTAATAATGAAATTTTGTGATTATATCACGTGGGGGTCCATCTTTCTTTTTGGCTGTGAGGGCTCTGTGTACTCTGTCCAGTTCTAAACGTTCAATAGGGATATCTGGCTTTAGTTCTTGTAATAGAGCAGTAATAGTAGATTGCAGGTCTGTCACAGTTTCAGGTATTCCCCTTATGTGAAGTTTGAACGTCTGGCTCTATTTTCGTAATCTTCGAGCTTAGTTTGAAGTATTAAATTCTCTTTTTTTAATTGTTCCAATTCTGTTATATTTTCTTGGGTTGTAATTTCAATTTCATCCATTTTTATTTCTAAGGCTGCGGTGCGGTTTCCCAGCTCTCTTATTTCTTTGGTTAGGCTGTTTGTTATTTGGTCTGAGGTTTGTTTTAAAGCCTTATGAAGCATCTTTTCAAATTGTAATAATATTACTGGGGATACTGAGGAGGCTTGTGGAGAAGTTTGTGAGAGGATTTGTTCTGTATCTGACTCAAATGGAGAGTCTTGCTGTGACATTTTCTGTCTGTGAGAGCGCCCTGATGCTGTATCTTGTGAGGTGACTGGAGCTGCTTCAGCTGCAGTGAGTGCCTGTGAGCTCTTTGTGAGGTGATTTTTATTTCTGCCACGGTTTCCTCCCAGTACCATATTTCCTGCCCAAACTTTCACAGTTTGTTCCCTGGGGCAAAAGGTTCAAATGGATACCTTTTGAGCCTGCAGGCTCCGCTTTGTCCTTCTCTTCTCTCCTCAGCGGTGTGGAGCTCTAACAATGCATGTCTGCTCTGCTAGGCTCCGCCTCCTGCCCCCCCGAAATATACATTTTCAAGCTATTTTACTTGCCTAAAGACTAGTAAATATGTTTATCCAAGCTTGATATTGATATATCAGCCAGACAGCCAACCAAGTTGGTGACCTGACTTTTCTCTACTTCGGTTAACCAATACAGCTTGGTCAGTTCCCTTCAGCAAGCTGTGGACAGAAAGCAGGTTAAAATGTTTTAATAAAGCCACGGACAGCAAAAAAAAAAAAAAAACAGCTGACAGTCGTTCTAACCATTTCATATCATTGGCTGATGATAAGCTTTAAAGCTGAATTCCAGGAAAACTAAAAGTTCTGTTGCAGTCGGGCTGTGCCTGCAATACAAGAGAAGTGTGGCTAGAGCGTTTTGGTCAGACTTCTATTTTGGGTCACAGGAGTGCACTTACTTTTGCTCTTCTGTGACCCAGAGTCAACTTATAGTAGGCAATTGTCTGCTGTCAGCTGATGTTGCAGGGCCACTCCAGGCTCTGGAAGGATCTTGACCATATTGTCAGGATCCACTCAGCTGCCTGATTGACAGCTGGCTTCACCTCTCCCTCTCCAGCCCGGCACTCCATAGAGCACTGGAGGGGCAGAGCAGAGAATGCTGACTGACAGTTTTCCTCTACTCCGAGCAGACCAAGAACTGAGCTATCGGTGGTCATGTGATTGCTTAGTTCTCGATCCGAGAGCCAACATGGGACAGGTGCAGCATCACAGCGATGATGCAGCATAGAGCTGCATATAGATGTTTGTTTTCTATAAAGCCCAAACTTCTCCTGTAACTTCTTGTTTTTTCTGTCTAGGGCAGTGGTTCTCAACCCTGTCCTCAAGTACCCCCCAACAGGCCATGTTTTCAGGTTTTCATTTATTTTGCACAGGAGCTTTAAGTCAGAGTCAATGGATTGGTATTTCGGAGAAGACAGTGTAAGTAGAGCAGCACTACTGGGGGGGCTGCCACATGTAGCCAATTCTCCCTGAAGACAGCGTTGTGCCAAATCTTCATCCATTCCCTGGGAGATCACCTGCAGAGTCAGTTGGGTGGGCTGGTGAGAGTCAGTCTGGAGGACTGTAGAGGAACGTTAGCCTTGAGGGCTAGGAAAGGAGCAGCTGTAGCCAGGTGGGTTGGCAGTGCCTGAAGAGGTAGTGCTGGGGCCAGCAGCCACAAGAGGGAGAGTGCAAGCTCATCCCTGTGTTCTGCTACACAACAAGGGGCTTTGAGTTCCTGCCTGCAAAGGGCCATTGCTAAACCTGACTGTGTCTGTCAGATTAATTTACAGTGATCCAGCTGGAGTCTGCAAGCAAATAAAGTGCAGGAGGAGTGTCAAGGAGACTGTATATAGACTGTGTTTAGGATGATGTCCCTGAAGTTGTTGCTAAATTTTATTAACCCTCAATAAACCACAAAAACAAAGTCACAGACTGTTCTCTGTCTCTGGAGTGCCTATGAGAATTCGATGTGCCTGGCTGTGCAGGGTGGGGGATCCCAGTTCATCTGCGGCTCCTTAGGGGGTGCGCTACATTGGCATCAACAGACAATACACTATTAAACCAGCTTTTCATAGTGTAACCAAGTGAAGGAACAAACTACAAGCAACCAGCCTTTAAGTGTGGTACCTGCTAAAAGTAACGGGTCCTCCAGTATCAAGAGGGTTGATGTTTTGGCTCCCTCCTTAGCAGTTGGTACCCAATGGCAACTGGATACGAAACCTGTGTTACAAAGATCTATGGCCTGATCATGAGGTACGGGAAGGGAAGAGATAAGTGTGAGCATATATATGAGGTCTGTGGTAGGTGCTTGGAGGGACCCCATTCTGTCATTGGGAGTGAGGTAACAGAGGTACGCTGCACTGGTGGAGTGGGTGCAGGCTCAGCATGTCCCTCCTAATGCAAACAATTAAGTTAAAATTTAAGTAGAAAAGCAGCAAAAATGGACTTTACAGGCACCAATTATAAAAATATATATACATTTTTATTTAACACATGATACAAAAAGTTTTTTAAAACATTGCAAGTAAAATGCAAAAAGCTAGCTGGATCTCTCTAAGATGAGTCATATATCTCAAAAGCATGACATTTACAGGGGTATGTCCCTGCACTTATTATGATACGCAAAAAATAGCTCTACATGTTTCACAATTGAATGCTTCTTCAGGAGCTTGTTATTAATCTATAGGAGTGAGAAAAATACAAGCAATAAATAAAATGAATGATGGTAATCTTGGTAGAAAGTCTCAAAAGTTTGCAGGGAGTATCAAGAGGCAATCAAGAGGTGGGCTCCAAAGAAGGCATGCATATGGTGACGCAAATCATACGTGGGGACGTGCCTGGTAGAAAGCTTTATTAAAATATACAGAAAGTAATAGTAACAAAGGTAGGATAGATATCCACTGCCAAGGATGAAATGGGCAGAGACCCATAGAGGATTAACTAGGATGGGTCAGAGAACGTTCACTCCATGCAGGGAAAGGGTAGACAGGTGTAGTCAAATGCAAAGACCATTAAGCCTACCTTTAGTGGAACGTTATACAAAAAATCTAGATAGGTAGTATATCACCATATAAAATGAGCTTGGGGGATGGAACTGTATTTGGCAATAGGCATCGCCGCCTGTGGGATTTATATATATATATATATATATATATATATATATATATATATATATAATGGTAAAGAGCAAATCTAATTAGAAATAGTCTAGTTATAGCATTGTTAGATGGTATTGGTAAATTACATAGTCTCACTTTATAGTCTTAGTAGTTTGTATAGAGATACTTTGTGTCAAAAAGAAAGATTTCTACTTCAAAAGACTGCCAACAGGGAAAGGGTTTGGTAGAGGTTATTAATGCAGCAGCACATTAGATTAGCAGGTGGCAAATCAGAACCATCTAGGAAAGAAGGAGTATATATCTAAAATAAATGTAATTAAACAGACCAGCAGAAGGAGTTCAGCGAACGGAGTGTAAAAAATATAGATGCCTTTCCAGAGTAAGTGTGGTAGTAGATTGTGAAGGGATCCAGAGACAGGGAACCGTCTTAGAGAGATACCGTGAGTAATCCGTGAGTAATCAGCCTTATATGCATGTCCCAATCAGGTGTGCGGGACTTCCGTATCACCTGACTCGGCCGGGAAGGGCTGCTCACGCAGCCCCGCCTTGGCCGCGCATGCGCAGTAGGCAATAGCGACTACGATAGACGCGGCTGTGCGGGAGGAGCGCAGCCTAAAGGTCTCAGGGCTGAGAGCTCCCCCAAGTGGGCACTCCAGAATGACAGCGTCTGAATGCGCTGTGCAGGACAGATGTAGGGAGCCTGGAAGTGGGTGGTGGAATGACCAAAGGGGAGAGAGACACCACAAGTAGGGAGAAAGACAAACTCGGAGCCTAAGCCGCAGTTAACATTTCCAGAAGGGAGCAGATTGCGGCTCCCTGGCCGCACATGCAATTCTCAACACCAGCACGCCACAGAAGCCCAGAAATTGATGTCAGAAGGATCTCCACCGCAGGCCAGAAACACAGAGCCATAATCAGCGACTGGATGGCGGCGCTGGCAGGGAACGCCTTATCAATACTGCCCGCCCAGCACTGTGGAGATCCCTGGTGTGATGGTCGCTGGAGTGCAGAGGTAGGGAGGAGGATGGA
The DNA here is from genome assembly GCF_042186555.1 of Aquarana catesbeiana. NCBI lineage: Eukaryota > Metazoa > Chordata > Amphibia > Anura > Ranidae > Aquarana > Aquarana catesbeiana. The sequence goes on from NC_133325.1 coordinate 192,695,701, forward strand.
TCCTCCTTATCTACATCGAGAAGTGTGTGGGGGATGGGAGGGTGAGTAATGCAGGAAATAGGAGTCAGGTGAGCCAGTGTATATGTCAGGTAGGTAGGTCAGTGTATATGTCAGGTAGGTAGGTCAGTGTATGTGTCAGGTAGGTAGGTCAGTGTATGTGTCAGGTAGGTGGGTCAGTGTATATGTCAGGTAGGTAGGTCAGTGTATATGTCAGGTAGGTAGGTCAGTGTATATGTCAGGTAGGTGGGTCAGTGTATGTGTCAGGTAGGTGGGTCAGTGTATATGTCAGGTAGGTAGGTCAGTGTATATGTCAGGTAGGTAGGTCAGTGTATATGTCAGGTAGGTGGGTCAGTGTATGTGTCAGGTAGGTGGGTCAGTGTATGTGTCAGGTAGGTAGGTCAGTGTATGTGTCAGGTAGGTGGGTCAGTGTATGTGTCAGGTAGGTGGGTCAGTGTATGTGTCAGGTAGGTGGGTCAGTGTATGTGTCAGGTAGGTGGGTCAGTGTATGTGTCAGGTAGGTAGGTCAGTGTATGTGTCAGGTAGGTAGGTCAGTGTATGTGTCAGGTAGGTGGGTTAGTGTATGTGTCAGGTAGGTGGGTCAGTGTATGGGTCAGGTAGGTCACATGTTACAAGGGCAGGGCAAAGAGGGTGGAGTCAGGGGTGGAGCCAAGGGGGCGGCAAAATGAGGTTTCGCCTAGGGTGTCAAAAACCCTTGCACCAGCCCTGCTCACACAACTACACATTTAGGATCTATAGCAGTACAGGCACTTAACCTACTACATAATTCACCTGGTTCTAATTTGAACCCCACTCATGGTGGTGGTTCAAGCACTGAAACTATGTCTACACGTTCTTTAGTAAGCACATCACTTCTTTTACCTAATCCTGTGGCACCTCTACTGATACCCACCAAACAGAGTACTCTTGACTCTCATCTAGCATCCACAGCGACACAACCTACAAATTTTCCCTTACCCCCAACACTGACCACATGTAGAACTTGACATCATTAATCTCGCTCCATATTCTTTTTATAAAGCAGATTTCAATCTTTTGAGATATGGGCTAAGTTTCTGTCGCACATTCCAGTAGGATAAATATGACACTATCTAAGACCTTTACTTTTTTTGTAGAAAGTTGACCTATAAATTTCTTTTCGATCATGAGCGAATACGTTCTAAACAAGATAGGGATCTATCTGAAAGTATCAAACATTTTACTATGGATGAGTTCCGAGCCTTCAGAGACCTTATCCTCCTACTAGAAGAGAGTGACACCTCTGAGTCACTAGCATCTATCACTGACACCAGTAGACCAACATTACCTTCAGGGTCTAGACCCATTAAAAAATTCAAACCCAAATCTAAGAAATTCCCTGACCTAACCTTCAGGGCCTAGACCCATTAAGAAATGAAAACCCAAATCTAAGAAATTCCCTGACCTAACCACTAACCCTCAAGTGTGGGCCTTTTTGACGGCCACCATAGGGGACATGAGGCAACTTACACTGGATCCTATGCCAAAAAAACTATCGTCTGACCAATTACAATCTATTTTCAGATTACGTAACCATCCTGACCTAGTTGTCAAACAGGCGGATAAGGGGGGAAATATCGTACTAATGACTAACAAGCAATACGTCGAGATGTGCATGGGTATCCTTAGCAATCAGTCCTGGTACCGCCGGATTGCGGTCAGTTCGACTAAACGGTTTATTAACGAATCCAAATCTCTAATAGGAGATGCCTACCATACACGTCTGATTGACCAGGATACCCACGCATATCTTGACAATAAGTTTCCTCGTACTGCTACATTCCATTCATTACATAAGATACATAAGAATGTACATGCCCCACCAGGCTGGCCTATAGTCTCTAGCATAGGTTCACTTACTCAAAATGCCAGTAGACTTATTGATTTCTTCTTGACTCCACATGTTACACGATTGCCATCTTATGTTCGAGACACACTAGATCTCCTCAAACACATTGAGGGAGTTGCGGTCCCTCCCAACGCCCTGCTCGTGACCTTGGATGTGGAGGCTTTGTACTCCAGCATCCCCCACGAGCAGGGTGTGGGGATGGTACGCACTTTCCTTAGAGAGGAAGACCATCACCTCTAGCCCTTTAGCGAGTTTCTCCTCAAATTACTTTTCTTCATTTTGACACACAATTAGTTTACAATTAACGGCTCCCACTACCTCCAGGTATAGGGCGTGGCCATGGGCACTTGTTGTGCCCCAGCCTACGCAACCCTGTACCTAGGGGGGGTGGGAGCGGGATATTTTCTCCAATGAGGACCTTAGTAGCCACACCAGTCATGTACTGGTGTGGCTAAGATATATTGATGATATATTTGCTATTTGGGTAGGCTCATAGTAAACCTTAGACACGTTTGTTAATCTTTTGAACAAAAATACATACAATTTGAAATTCACGGTAAAGAGCGACTTGCGTAAGATTTCATTTCTTGACCTTTCAATTTTCAAAGACCATGACAATTGTCTGGCTACCACATTGTTCCCGAGGAAACAGCCTGAAACACATTTCTGCAAGCGTCCAGTGCCCATCCCCCACACTTGTTCATAGCATCCCCTATGCTCAGTACTTCCGACTTAGAAGGAACTGCTCTTGTGACAGTGACTTCAGATATCATGCAGATCGCCTAAGGGGACGACTTCTCAGACGGGGATATTCAGTTACTTCTATGCAACGCTTTTAATAAAGCTTACGAACAACCTGTAAAAACATATTACTCTACAAAAATAAAACGAAGTCAGAAGACCACTCCATGGTCAAATTTATTACGCAATACTCGCATCAACAATATCAATTAAGAAATGTGCTAGACAAACACTGGCACATTCTACATGAGGATCCTAATTTGAGTAAATATGTCAGTGACCACCCTGAGATCGTCTTTAAAAGAGCGGTCTCCCTACGTGATAGACTGACCAAAAGCCACTATGTCCCTCCCCATGGACATACTACTAATGAACATGGAATGTACATATGTGGGCATTGTGCCTTCTGTCCCTGGGTCTCCACTGGCCAAAAATTTACCCAAACTACCCAATGGGGAACTTTTCTACCCACACTTCCGGGCTGATTGCAGTACCCAGGGGGTGGTCTATCTAATGACGTGTAAGTGTGGGATATTCTATATTGGGAAAACAATTTGCCAACTACGACAGAGAATCAATGATCACATTTATTCTTCTGCCAATGGGAGGATGCTTAGTCCCATAAGTAGACACCTTGATCTATGTCACAGATTCGACACCTCTGTTGCTACTTTTATTGTTCTGGCAGTAATTCCGCAGGACCCGAGGGGAGGGGATTGGGACAGGAGGATACTCCAGCATGAGACTAAATGGATAGAATGCCTCAATGCCACACACTGGCCAGGCATTAATGGACTACAATCTTACAAATAATTTCTGTAATAAACTAGCTATCTGCTTTATTGCTACTTGTGACAAAGAATATTAGTGGCTATATATTTTTACATATCCTGTCTTCTGCTGTTGTGGCTCCTTGTCCCCCTCCCCTCCTCTCTTGGTGAGCTGCGCTCCCAACTGTCCAGCGTGTGTTCAACTGTGCAATGGTGTATGTTTGCCTTCTAATACTATTTTCCTGTCCATGCTTATATGCTGCCCATTGCCTAACTGTTGTTATATACTGTTATTGCAGTTAATGTATTGTATTAATGTTTGTTTTTCTACACTTTTCTCTATTTTTCATAGGTGTTATTTGTTTCAACTGTCTTTGATTATGGCTCTGTGTTTCTGGCCTGTGGTGGACATCCTTCTGGCATCAATTTCTGGGCTTCTGTGGCATGCCGGTGTTGTGAATTGCATGTGCGGCCGGGGAGCCGCAATCTGCTCCCTTCTGGGAATGTTAATTGCGGCTTAGGCTCTGGGTTTGTCTTTCTCCCTACTTGTGGTGTCTCTCTCCCCTTTAGTCATTCCACCACCCACTTCCAGGCTCCCTACATCTGTCCTGCACAGCGCTTTCAGACGCTGTCATTCTGGAGTGCCCACTTGGGGGAGCTCTCAGCCCTGAGACCTTTAGGGCTGTACTCCTCCCGCACGGCCGTGTCTATCGTAGTTGCTATTGCGTATTGTGCATGTGCGGCTGTGGCGTGGCTGTGTGCGCAGCCCTTCCTGGCCGAGTCAGGTGATGTGGAAGTCCTGCACACCTGATTGGGACGTGCATATAAGGCTGATTACTCAGCCATGTATCACGGTATCTCTCTAAGACGGTTCCCTGTCTCTGGATCCCTTCATAATCTACTACCACACTTACTCTGGAAAGGCATCTATATTTTTTACACTCCGTTTGCTGAACTCCTTCTGCTGGTCTGATTAATTACATTTACTTTAGATGCATACTCCTTCCTTCCTAGATGGTTCTGATTCGTCACCTGCTAATCTAATGTGCTGCTGCATTAATAACCTCTACCAAACCCTTTCCCTGTTGGCAGTCTTTTGAAGTAGAAATCTTTCTTTTTGACACAAAATATCTCTATACAAACTACTAAGACTATAAGGTGAGACTATGTAATTTACTAATACCAACTAACAATGCTATAACTAGACTATTTCTAATTAGATTTGCTCTTTACCATTATATATATTTCCCACAGACGGTGATGCCTATTGCCAAATACAGTTCCATCCTCCAAGCTCATTTTATATGAGCATATACTACCTATCTAGATTTTTTTGTATAACGTTCCACTAAAGGTAGACTTAATGGTCTTTGCATTTGACTACACCTGTCTACACTTTCCCTGCATGGAGTGAACTTTCTCTGACCCATCCTAGTTAATCCTCTATGGGTCTCTGTCCATTTCATCCTTGGCAGTGGATGTCTATCCTACCTTTGTTACTATTACTTTCTGTATATTTTAATAAAGCTTTCTACCAGGCACGTTCCCACGTGTGATTTGCGTCACCATATGCATGCCTTCTTTGGAGCCCACCTCTTGATTGTCTCTTGATACTCCCTGCAAACTTTTGAGACTTTCTTCCAAGATTACCACCATTAATTTTATTTATTGCTTGTATTTTTCTCTCTCCTTTAGATTAATTAACAATCTCCTGAAGAAGCATTCAATCGCGAAACATGTAGAGCTATTTTTTGCGTGTCGTAATAAGTGCAGGGACATACCCCTGTAAATGTCATGCTTTTGAGATATATGACTCATCTTAGAGAGATCCAGCTAGCTTTTTGCATTTTACTTGCAATGTTTTAAAAAACTTTTTGTATCATGTGTTAAATAAAAATGTATATATATTTTTTATAATTGGTGCCTGTAAAGTCCATTTTTACTGCTTTTCTACTTAAATGTTGATGTTTAGGACGTGGCTTTGTTCTATTTAAAAAATTCCCACAGTTCCATCCTGTGTTGAAATTTAGCATACTCTTTTATTCATGTTGATTGGGTGGAAGCACCTACTGTTTTCTGATGGTTTTTATTACCAATGTAAATTAATCAATACTAACAAACTGCAATGTGTTGATTTTCAGTTAGGCACTGGACATATTTGCTTTTGACTTATTATTTGTTGCTGACAATCTGAGAGACCGTTTGACTTTTTAAATGAGACACCTGTAGTGTCACTAAGGCAAAAATGGACTTTGTGGGAGATACCTAGTCTGGGTATATGAATGAAATTCACACAAATTGTAACACCTCTACCAGAGGTGATCTGGCACTTAACCAATATCTATCCAAAGCTAGGAGGCTTCTAAAAAAGAAGTCTAATCCGTATCGGCATACTCAGTTTTTTCAACAATATACACATGATAATATCTGTCCAACCGCTCTTAGAATACAACTTTTTCCCTCTTTTAAAAATGTTACCCCTGAACTTAAACATGACTGGGAACAGGAACTTACGAAATGTAGTACTGAACTGATTAAACTCTTAGTTACACAATACAGAGCAGACCTACTGTCCCTAGACAGGGAACTTATTTCCCTACAGACACAACATGACTCTGTAAAAGGTGACGCACAATTCTAAAAGAAATGGCAGGAACTCAAGGAGTACTTAACCGGTTCCATACAGGGCATTTTCACCCCCTTCCTTCCCAGAGCAATTTTTAGTTTTCAGCGCTATCGCACTTTAAACGACAATTGCGCGGTCGTGCGACGTTGTACCCAAACAAAATTGACGTCCTTTTTTTCCCACAAATAGAGCTTTCTTTTGGTGGTATTTGATCACCTCTGCGGTTTTTATTTTTTGCGCTATAAACAAAAGAAGAGCGACAATTTTGAAAAAAACACAATATTTTTTACTTTTTGCTATAATAAATATCCCTTTTTTTAAAATAAAAAACAAACTTTTTCCTCAGTTTTGGCCGATACGTATTTTTCTACATATTTTTGGTAAAAAAAATCGCAATAAGCGTATATTGATTGGTTTGCGCAAAAGTTATAGCGTCTACAAAATACGGGATAGATTTATGGCATTTTTTAAAAAAAATTATTTATTTATTTATTTCACTAGTAATAGCGGCGATCGCGATTTTTTTTCGTGACTGCGACATTATGGCGGACACATCGGACACTTTGGACACATTTTTGGGACCATTCACATTTATACAGCGATCAATGCTATAAAATTGCATTGATTACTGTGTAAATGTGACAGGCAGTGAAGGGATTAACCACTAGGGGGCCGGGAGGGGTTAAATGTGTTTCCTAGGGAATGCTTCTAACTGTAGGGGGCGGGGACGTACAAGGGGAGGAGACCGATCAGTGTTCCTCTGTACTGGGAACACAGATCGCTTTCCTCTCACCTGACAGGACGTGGATCTGTGTGTTTACACACACAGATCCACGGTCCGGCCCGGTTAACGGGCAATCGCGGGTGCCCGGCAGACATCGCGGGCGCCGGGCACACACACCGGGTCCCGAGCAACGCGGCAGGCGCGCGCGCCCCCTGAGGCGCGCGCGCGCCCCCTAGACGGCCGGGAACCCAAGGCCGTCATATGACGTCCACCCAGGATGGGAGATCCCATCTGTGGACGTCATATGTCTATACGTGGGTAGGGAAGTGGTTAAACAGATTGAATAAGGACATCATTTCCAAAAAGCAGACTAAAATGTTTAGAGATAAGATGGCTTTTTTGGAGGGCTATGCCTACCGTTGGCACCTGAGGCCACAAAATAAAAGGACTAGACAAGGCCCCAAATCCACTGGCTATGGCTCAGTCGCTTCTCTAGGGAGGAGGATACTGATTCTTACTCTTTTCTATCTTCTTCTTCTACTCGGCCTACCCCTTCTCAACCCACTATCACACGTTTTAACCTTAATTTAGGTGCGCGAAAAAGAGGACTAAATGGTAATCAACCATTAACCCCTCATCCTAAAAAACGCCCTGAAGAGGCTACAAAATACAAATCACATGTTTCTAAACCACACCCTGAACAGCCACAAATGGGTTCCAATCTGGTTACACCTGTTGGTACTCACACGACTACACATTTAGGATCTATAGCAGTACAGGCACGTAACCTACTAAATAATTCACGGTTCTAATTTGAACCCCACTCATGGTGGTGATTCAAGCACTGACACAGTGGCACTATGTCTACACGCTCTTTAGTGAGCACGTCACTTCTTTTACCGAATCCCTTGGCACCTCTACTGATTCCCACCAAACAGAGTACTCTTGTTCAATAAGTTTTTATTGAAAGATATATATTATTGTACATTTATATCAAAAAGAGCGATATACAAATAAACTGATTAGAGTTTCACATCCTTACAAAACATGCACATTGTTATCACATCTTATTGTGTGTGCCATATGTACTCTTGAGTCAGACTAAGCTATGCTTGGATAACTTCTTGAATAAGGTCCAGTCTAAACTTCCAAATTATTTAAAAAAAAAAGATCTTTGACCTATGATTAGGTCCATCAAACCTTCTGGTTACCAAACAGAAACTCTTACTGCAAGAAGAGAAAATAGTAAGGGAGAAAATGAAGAGTAAGTGAAAGAGAGAAAAAGATATAGGGAGAAGTAAGGGGGGGGGGGGGGGGGGGGAGATATCCAGCCTCTACAGTATATCATCATGAATATTTACCCAATTTTCCCATCTGACCCTATTGATTCATAATTTCTGCATAAGCTGTTGAATATTTAAAGGCGACCCAGCAGGACCATATCTTATTTGCTAAATCGGGTTTATTCCTCAGTGTAAGAGTACTCTTTTCCATGTGGTATATGTGGTCTACTACCCCAAGCCATTGATGAAGCATGGGGATAACCAAAATTTTGGGATAAGCGTCTTAGCCGCATTCAGTAGGTGAGTTATTATTGATTTTTTATATGATCCCGCTGGCTCGCCTGTACAATGGAATAGTATCACCCAAGGGTCATTGAGGATAGCACTACCTTGAATTTCTTTGATCCAGAATAATACAGTAGTCCAGTATGGTCTAATAACAGGGCAAGACCACCAGATATGGGCATGAGAGCCCTGGCCCCCACGACCCCTCCAACAAAGGTCCGAAATAGATGGAAAATGCTTTTGAAACACTTTCGGTGTGTAGTGCCATCTTGTTAATATTTTATAGTTTACTTCGGCTGCTTTTGAGGAAATGGAGGAGATGTGAGATAGTTGAAGTATCATGGACCGTTGATTATCCGATATTGGGCTTTGAAGCTCTTGTTCCCATTTTGCTAGGAACGCGTGTTGAGCATTAGGAGGTAGAGCCAATAGAGCTTGATAAAAAAATAAAATAGGTTTATCCGGAGGTTGGTCTCCAACAAGTAGTTCCTCTACTGCGTTCAGATCTGTCTCAGACCTTAATGGCTGTGGGAGTGATTTAACGAATTTCGACAATTGATGGTACTTCCATTGGTTCATAAATGAAACTGGTGTCGATGGAATGAGTGTGGACATCGGGAGAATACCTGCGTCTGTAGCTACTAGATACAACAAAACAGGAGATTCTGAGATCCAAGTACTGAATTTAAGGTCAATATTGCCAGCCGGGAAATAATCATGACCTGTTAACTGCATGAGCGGGGAGTTATAAGGCTATTTTTGTGTTTTACATAATGAGTCCCAAATTGCCAGGGTTGAGGTTGTTAGTGCCAGCTTACGAAATTTGTTAGGTATCCAAATTAGAGGGAATGGGTCCCTTCCACATAAGTCCATTTCCAGTTGCACCCACATTTTAGAGTCCTTGTGGTATTTCCAATCAGATATTCAGTTTAGTGCAATGGCAAGAAAGTAGCATTTAAAGTCCGGGAGTGCTAGTCCACCTTGATTTTTTTGGTTTGATTAGGCATTTATAGGCAATACGGGGTCTTTTACAATTCCATACATATCTACCTATCAAAGATTGTACAATTTTAAAGAAGCCCAGAGGAATCTTGTAGGGGATCATTTGGAGCAAGAAGAGCAGCCTGGGCAGTATGTTCATTTTTACAATGCTGATTTTCCCCAGCCATGAATGGGCCAGTTGGGTCCATTTTTGTAAGTCAGCTCTAATTGAATTCAGTAACGGGATGTAATGTCTGTGGAATAGGGAGGCTGGGTTTGGAGTTAGGTATATTCCTAGGTATTTCAATGCATGGGGTTGCCAGAGAAAGGGGAAAGAGGGCTTCAGTAGGGCCGCCGTCACCTGTGGGATTGAAGTATTTAAGATTTCCGATTTAGACAAATTAATTTTGAAATTGGAAATGGTCCCAAATTTAGTGAGAGCCAACATGAGATTGGGAAGGGTAATAAGGGGTTATTGAACATAAAAAAGAATGTCATCCGCATATGCTGCATATTTGTGTTCCCCTGTTCCTATTTTAATCCTGTGAATGTTAGGGTCATTGCGTACTGTCATTAGGAAGGGTTCCAATGAAAGAGCGAAGAGGATAGGTGAGAGGGGGCAGCCCTGATGGGTTCCATTGTGGAGATAAAAGGATTCACTCAATGTACCATTTACTCTCAGCTGTGCCGAGGGCGACTGGTACAGTGCTGAGATTCTCTTCATCATGTGTGGGCCCATACCAAGATGTTGCAGCGTAGACATTAGGTACTACCAGTCCACCCTGTCAAACGCTTTCTCCGCATCAGTTGACAAGAGAAAGGTGGGCTGGGAGTTCCCGCGCACGTAGGAAATCAAAGAAAGCGTTCTGAGAGAATTATCCCGCACCTCTCTACCCGGGATAAAACCTGTTTGGTCCCTAGAAATCCATTGGGGTATCAGGGGTAAAAGTCTTAACGCGATTACTTTAGCGTATAATTTAGCATCTAAATTTAATAAAGAGATTGGACGATAGCTACCACATAAGCCAGGGTCCTTTCCTGGTTTGGGGAAGATTGTGATGTGGGCGTGAAGAGTTTCAGGACGGAAGCGTCCACCCGCGGAAACCGGGCGTGCTAAAGGGTGACTGGGTTTATTCCCCCATTCATAACATTGTTGGGACACTATACGGAGTCGGGAAGTATACTCTTCAAAAAAGAGAGCCTTTAATTCTTCTCTTTTCTGCGTAAGGGGCGTGAAAAATAGAGGGTGAGTTGGTAAGTTTATGATTATTTTCTAGGTTACCTATGTCTTTAATAAGTTGTGATTGTAAGTGTGTTCTCTCTCTTTTCTTCCTGGAGCCCAGTTCGATAAGTTTGCCTCGTATATGTGCCTTATGGGCTTCCCAGAGGATCCCAGGCGATATCTCTGAAGAAGTGTTCTTGTGAAATTAGAGAGAGAGGCCACTTCCAATTTCCTTTATATCGACCTCTTCTGCGATAAGAGAGTCAATCAGCTTCCAATTTGTAGATTTTATGGGCACGGAGGGTATTTGTAGTATTAGTCTAATCGGGACATGATCAGAAATCGTAGAAATCTCTATATGAACTCTAAGTGGTGATGGGTTATAAAAAAGTAATCTATCCGAATGGGAGTTATGAAGGTGTGAGTAATGAGTGTAGTCCTTCTCTCGTGGATGCATTATCCTCCATACATCCATAAGCTGTGCTTTATGTAACTGTTTGCGTATATATGCAAGACGTCTTTGGGGAATGCAAGATCTCCCTTGAGAGGTGTCTAGAGAAGGTTCCCATGGGGTATTAAAATCCCCCGCTAAAACAATGCATCCACGAGCAAAGTCCCTCAGTTTGTTCAAATTCCAACGTGGTTGCTTCTCTCGCTTTCTTCATAATAAGCTCCTTTTCCTCGTAAAAATGGGCCCGGCAGATAACATTTCTGGGGGTTTCAGAGGACAGATTGCGTGGGTGCAGGGCCCGGTGAACCCTATCCAGCTTCAGGGGTAATCAGCCGGGTTACCCAGGAGAGTGTTGAAAATACCGCGGATGGAGGCCGCAAGATCATCATCATCTCCGGTAATCCTCTTATGCGGATATTATTTCTCCTGTTTCAGTTCTCCTGGTCTTCGATCTTATAAAGAGCCATTCTGTGTGCTATGGAGAGGTTATGAGTCGATACTTGCAAGTCTCTAATGGCTGTTGCATGCCTATCAAGGCGCTGTTCTGTCTCCTCCACCCTTTCTAGCACATGAGAAAGATCTGCTCGTATTGCTGAGAGATCTTTTTTAATGACCATCTCCAGGCCCAGCAACATAGATGTCAGGTCTGTTTTAGTGGGGAGATCACTCACCAGCTCCGCAACTCCCAAGTGTCTGATCGGGCTTCTTTCTGCGTCTGAGCCTTCGGAGGTCACTGGAGACCGGCGCCTTGTTTCGGGCCTATGTCGGGAGGTGGAGCCCGCTCTCGTTTCATGTGGTGAGCAGCCTAGGCCATCCGTCTCCGGGAAATCTTCGGTTTCCTTTGCGAGGTATCTCTTAATGGTATTAGCAGGGGTGTCCTTTTTAGGCTGGTCCCTACCCGCTCTTTTTCCTATGCTTGCCATGTATAGCAAGGTACTAAAGGCTGTCATTTGCGGTGAGAATACAGGTGCCGGAGCTCACACGAGACGCGTCCTCACTGTCTCATGTCCAGGCCACGCCCCCAAACAGGCTCTTGACACTCATCTAGCATCCACAGCGACACAACCTACAAATTTTCCCTTGCCCCCAACACTGACCCCTCACACTTAGAACTTGACATCATTAATCTCATTCCATATTCTTTTTCTAAAGCAGTTTTCGATCTTTTGAGATATGGGCTAAGTTTCTGCCCCACATTCCAGTTGGATAAATATGACACTATCAAAGACCTTTACCTTTTTTGTAGAAAGTTGACCTATAAATTTATTTTCGATCATGAGCGAATATGTTCTAAACAAGATAGGGATCTATCTGAAAGTATCAAACATTTTACTGTGGATGAGTTCCGAGCCTTCAGAGACCTTATCCTCCTACTAGAAGAGAGGGACACCTCTGAGCCACTAGCATCTATCACTGACACCAATAGACCGACATTACCTTCAGGGCCTAGACCCATTAAGAAATTCAAACCCAAATCTAAGAAATTCTCTGACCTAACCACTAACCCTCAAGTGTGGGCCTTTTTGACGGCCACCATAGGGGACATGAGGCAACTCACACTGGATCCTATGCCAAAAAAAACTATCGTCCGACCAATTACAATCTATTTCCGTAACCATCCTGACCTAGTTGTCAAACAGACGGATAAGGGGGGAAATATTGTACTAATGACTAAGAAGCAATACGTTGAGATGTGCATGGGTATCCTTAGCAATCAGTCCTGGTACCGCCGGATTGCGGTCAGTTCGACCAAACGGTTTATTAATGAATACACATCTCTAATAGGAGATGCCTACCATACAGGTCTGATTGACCAGGATACCCACGCATACCTCGACAATAAGTTTCCTCATACTGCTACATTCTATTCATTACCTAAGATACATAAGAATGTACATGCCCCCCAGGCCAGCCTATAGTCTCTGGCATAGGTTCACTTACTAAAAATGCCAATAGACTTATTGATTTCTTCTTGACTCCACATGTTACACGATTGCCATCTTATGTTCGAGACACACTAGATCTCCTCAAATACATTGAGAGAGTTGTGGTCCCCACCGGCGCCTTGCTTGTGACCTTGGATGTGGTGGCTTTGTACTCCAGCATCCCCCACGAGCAGGGTGTCGGGATGGTACGCACTTTCCTTAGAGAGGAAGATCATCACCTCTGGCCCTTTAGCGAGTTTCTCCTCAAATTACTTTCCTTCATTTTGACACACAATTGGTTTACAATTAACGGCTCCCACTACCTCCAGGTACAGGGCGTGACCATGGGCACTTGTTGTGCCCCGGCCTACGCGGACCTATACCTGGGGGGTGGGAGCGGGATATTTTCTCCAATGAGGACCTTTGTAGCCACACCAGTCATGTACTGGTGTGGCTAAGATATATTGATCATATATTTGCTATTTGGGTAGGCTCACAGAAAACCTTACACACTTTTGTTGATATTTTGAACAAAAATACATACAATTTGAACTTCACAGTAAAGAATGACTTGCGTAACATTTCATTTCTTGACCTTTCAATCTTCAAAGACCATGACAATTGTCTGGCTACCACACTGTTCCGGAAGGAAACAGCCGGAAACACGATTCTGCATGCGTCCAGTGCCCATCCCCCCACACTTGTTCGTAGCATCCCCTACACTCAGTACATCCGACTTAGAAGGAACTGCACTTGTGACAGTGACTTCAGATATCATGCGGATTACCTAAGGGGGTGACTTCTCCAATGGGGATATTCAAAGTCACTTCTACGCAAAGCTTTTAATAAAGCTTGCGAACAACCTAGAAACACATTACTCTACAAAAATAAAACAAAGTCAGAAGACCGCTCCACGATCAAATTTATTAAGCAATACTCGCATCAACAATATCAATTAAGAAATGTGCTAGACAAACACTGGCACATTCTACACGAGGATTCTACTTTGAGTAAATATGTCAGTGACCACCCTGAGATCGTCTTTAAAAGAGCGGTCTCCCTACGTGATAGACTGACCAAAAGCCACTATGTCCCTCCCCATGGACATACTACTAACGAACATGGAATGTACATATGTGGGCATTGTGCCTTCTGTCCCTGGGTCTCCACTGGACAAAAATTTAGACTACCCAATAGGGAACTTTTCTACCCACACTTCCGGGCTGATTGCAGTACCCAGGGGGTGGTCTATCTAATGACGTGTAAGTGCGGGATATTCTATATTGGGAAAACAATTCGCCAACTACGACAGAGAATTAATGATCACATTTATTCTTCTGCCAATGGCAGGATGCTTAGTCTCATAAGTAGACACCTTGATCTATGTCACAGATTCGACACCACCTGTTGCTACTTTTATTGTTCTGGCAGTAATTCCACAGGATCCGAGGGGAGGGGATTCGGACAGGAGGATACTCCAGCACGAGACTAAATGGATAGAACGCCTCAATGCCACACGCTGGCCAGGCATTAATGAACTACAATCTTACAAATCATTTCTGTAATAAACTAGCTATCTGCTTTATTACTCCTTGTGACAAAGAATATTAGTGGCTATATGTTTTTACATATCCTGTCTCCTGCTGTTGTGGCTCCTTGTCCCCCTCCCCTCCTCTCTTGGTGAGCTGTGCTCCCCACTGTCCAGCGTGTGTTCAACTGTGCAATGGTGTGTTTTTGCCTTCTAATACTATTTTCCTGTCCATGCTTATATGCAGCCCATTGCCTAATTATTGTTATATAATGTTATTGCAGTTAATGTATTATGTGTATTATATGTAGTTTAAGGTTTGTTTTTTCTACCCTTTTCTCTATTTTTCATAGGTGTTATTTGTTTCAGCTGTCTCTGATTATGGCTCTGTGTCTCTGGCCTGCAGTGGACATCCTTCTGGCATCAATATCTGGGCTTCTGTGGCGTGCCGGTGTTGCGAATTGCATATGAGGCCGGGGAGCCGCAATCTGCTCCCTTCTGGGAATGTTAATTGCAGCTTAGGCTCCGGGTTTGCCTTTCTCCCTACTTGTGGTGTCTCTCTCCCCTTTGGTCTTTCCACCACCTACTTCCAGGCTCTCTACATCTGTCCTGCACAGCGCTTTCAGACGCTGTCATTCTGGAGTGCCCACTTGGGGGAGCTCTCAGCCCTGAGACCTTTAGGGCTGCGCTCCTCCTGCACGGCCGCGTCTATCATAGTCGCTATTGTGTACTGCGCATGCGCAGGAGAGGCATGGCTGCGCGCGCAGCCCTTCCCGGCCGAGTCAGGTGATGTGGAAGTCCTGCACACCTGATTGGGACATGCATATAAGGCTGATTACTCAGCCTTGTATCACGGTATCTCTCTAAGTAGGGTTGCCAGATCATCCCTTTAATCCAGGACACACATTAATTACACAGGTTCTGATGCTGATTTAATGCAGATAAGGCACCAAGTGAGTTTAATTACCACCTTAATCAGCCACAGAACCTGACTAATTAATGTGTGTCCTGGATTAAAGGGATGATGTGGCAACCCTATCTCTAAGACGGTTCCCTGTCTCTGGATCCCTTCATAATCTACTACCACACTTACTCTGGAAAGGCATCTATATTTTTTACACTCCGTTCGCTGAACTCCTTCTGCTGGTCTGTTTAATTACATTTATTTTAGATATATATACTCCTTCCTTCCTAGATGGTTCTAAATCGCCACCTGCTAATCTAATGTGCTGCTGCATTAATAACCTCTACCAAACTCCCTGTTGGCAGTCTTTTGAAGTAGAAATCTTTCTTTTTGACACAAAGTATCTCTATACAAACTACTAAGACTATAAGGTGAGACTATGTAATTTACCAATACGGTCTAACAATGCTATAACTAGACTATTTCTAATTAGATTTGCTCTTTACCATTATATATATCCCACAGGTGGCGATGCCTATTGCCAAATACAGTTCCATCCTCCATGCTCATTTTATATGAGCATATACCACCTATCTAGATTTTTTTGTATAATGTTCCACTAAAGGTAGGCTTAATGGTCTTTGCATTTGACTACACCTGTCTACCCTTTCCCTGCATGGAGTGAACGTTCTCTGACCCATCCTAGTTAATCCTCTATGGGTCTATGGGTCTCTGCCCATTTCATCCTGTTTTATCCTACCTTTGTTACTATTACTTTCTGTATATTTTAATAAAGATTTCTACCAGGTACGTCCCCATGTGTGATTTGCGTCACCATATGCATGCCTTCTTTGGAGCCCACCTCTTGATTGCCTCTTGATACTCCCTGCAAACTTTTGAGACTTTCTACCAATATTACCATCATTCATTTTATTTATTGCTTGTATTTTTCTCTCTCCTTTAGATTAACAAGCTCCTGAAGAAGCATTCAATCGCGAAACATGTAGAGCTATTTTTTGCGTATCATAATAAGTGCAGGGACATACCCCTGTAAATGTTATGCTTTTGAGATATATGACTCATCTTAGAGAGATCCAGCTAGATTTTTGCATTTTACTTGCAATGTTTTAAAAAACTTTTTGTATCATGTGTTAAATAAAAATGTATATATATATTTTTATAATTGGTGCCTGTAAAGTCCATTTTTGCTGCTTTTCTACTTACATTTTGATGTTTAGGACGTGGCACTGTTCTACTTAAAAAATTCCCACAGTTCCATCCTGTGTCGGAATTTGGTATACTCTTTGATGAACATTTAAGTTATAGTTTGTAGTGACATAGGACAAGTTGCTTTTCAGAGGAATCTGACTTAAAGTGTCACTAAGCCCACATGATAAAAAAACTATCAATAAATGGTGTATTACATGCTGTTTATACTCACTCAGTCACTGTGCAATTCGTTTTCTGTATTCTGCAAAAAAACTGGTTGATTTTGCTGTTCTCTATCTCCCCCTTCTGTCCAAGTCCCCAATTCAGCCAGGGATTTTACAGAGCAGTGTTGGCAGCTCTGCACATGCTCAGTTTTCAGTGAGTTTCTGTGTTGCGCATAGAAACTCACTGAAAACTGAGCATGTGCAGAGCTGCCACTAACCAGCTAAAGACAATGGAGATGGGATATTGCATGAAGATTGATAGAGGCTTCACCTCCCTCTTAATCTAAGACACAGGCTGGAGGGGTGTAACACAGCCTGTGACTGGCAGAAATCTGCCCACACCATATTATTGCAAAAAATAATAAAGATTTGATTACAAATACATATTTGTATGACAATTTAAAACAGTTTATTAATATTAATTATTTATTTTTACTGTGTATTCCAAAGGCTGTTTTTTTTTTTTTTTTTTTTTAATTTTTGAACATGTGACCAGCAGCAGAGAACTAGAAGCTCCTCCTGATTATGTTTCCCTACAGACAGACTGGGAAAGATCTGGGTCATGTGACAGCTGTATATCAAGGTACTTAGATGTTCTTTTTGTTTAAGTAAAATAATTACAGTGCCATCATCCATATACAGAAATAGAAGGGACAATGTAAATTAAATAGTGTGTGTTTAGTATCACTCAATGTTAGATTCTTTACATGACTGCAGTCTGCGCTTGGTGCCGGTCATTGACGAGTGCGCTCCGCGTGAGAGGTACCCCCCCTCCCCCATGCATGGGAGCAGATGACCCTGTCCACAAACTGTCCATTATCATATAAAATATATTTGTACACCAGGTCCTTCATACAGAAAACTATCAGAATTTTTTTGTAAGGCCCTGTTGAGCCAGGATTTTCCAGTACAGCGCATTAATTCTCATGAGCTGCAAACAATCAATACTCAGAAAAGAGAGTAAACAAGATTATGCATGCCCCTGCATTTCATTAGAAATGAGCACACTGGCATGTGATTGTGAAAAAAAAGAAGTGATGTTTGCTGAAACTGAATCACTTCATCTTTTTCTTCCTTTATGTTACTTCACTGCCAATCCCCTGTCAATCTAATTCGTTCTAGTACACAGTGACCTCAAACACATTCCTAAAACACAATTACACCAGAGTATCAGATCTATCTATTTAACATTTGACATGAATCTTCTATCTATGATTTATGGGTCAGTGTACCACAAAAAATGTTCTTGGCCATTTATTACACAATGATGGTTTTATTATCCAGACAGGACAAAACAGAGCAACTCTATTCTTTATTTTTGCTGGCTGTCTATGTAGCTGTAGGTTATGAGTTATTCAGAAATACTGAAACAGCCTGAAAAAATTCTGAAATATTCTGATTTACCAAATAAAATTAGTTTCTAAGAGATATGGTTGCAGAGCATTTGCTTATCCAGATATTTGTAACTTCCAAGCACTAAAATACATGGCAGGGCATTCCTTACACCAAATTTTTGCTTGTAACATATATGGATAATATGTTTATTTAACAAAGCAAACCTAAGGCCCCATTCACACTTAAGTGATGCTACCGCCTTGTGTTTTTGGGGCTTTTTTTTGCACTTTTTTTTCTTTTAGCAAGCTTTTCATTGGGTCTCCCTCTGCTCCAAAAACGCTCTAAAGAAGCGCATGTACCAAATTTTGGACATAAGCCAAGCACATTTTGCATTGCTCATTTTGCAAAATGCGTGTAGCACCCTGAAGTTTAGGCAGGGTTGCTATCAAATTTAGTTGCCAGGCAATAGTTGCCTTGGTCAATTGTTAGGAGATCAATTGATTTCCCCTTAATTCTAGAATTGCTGCACTTCTCTCTTCTGTCACTAGGTGGCCTGGTAGCTGGTGACATTGAATAAGACAAGGGCATAGCAAGGACAGATTATGACTGAATGGGGTGTCCCAGCCAATTGGCAGGGTTTTCTTTAAGCCCCTTGGAAGGCTGGGAGAGCCTATTTATTTTGGTGGAGTCGGGTGATCGGAGTTCTGTGCCACCTGGACGGCTGTCTGGGTGGACGTGTGTTATGCTGCCCTGGGCTGCTAGGCCAGAAGCCTGAGGCCTATCCCGGGGGCACCTGGCTGCTAGGCTGTCCGAGGGCCTATCCAGAAGCAGGACAGCAGCATAGGGTAGGAACTGCAGGCTTGTTGTCCAACCAGAAGTAGGGGTTCAGCCGGACAGGGAACCAGGTGTGGTTGGAGGTAGAAGGGGGGAAGCTATTGCCACTAAGGGACCATCCACTTTGTTACCAGAGACCACAGTCAGTGAACTGAGGCCAGTACCAGTGCAGACTTCTCATGAGCCGGGGATGCTGAAGAAGTGGGAAAACCTCAGCAAGTGCCACGTCAGGGACCCAGCGGGACAGCAGAGGTGATCCAGTGGCTATTGGATACGAAGTCTAGTGAAAGACTGTGAGTTCATTGAGTGAAGACTCACAGTGAGTGATTGTGGAGTAAGTTGGGAACTGTTCGTGTTGCAAATAGTTGAATACAATTGCCGTTAGTAACTACTACAAGATTGTTGCCATAGGAGACAACGGTCCTATCTATACAGAAGTGGTGTCCAGCTGGAGGCTGGAGCTGCATAGCTGTCTTTCTATAGAAGTCTCAGAGTCTGCTAATTATCATTGCATCTACCTAAGGGTGTCCTGGCCCTAACCCTCTCTCCCCCAGTTCTGTTCAAGAGACAATAAATATCTTTGCATCCTAAAAGTGTCTGGCGCTCACCATTTCATCTTGCATTACACCCACCATGCCTTGCAACCCAATATACACAGAAGGATATCAGCTGTCCCTAACTCTGGAGGTCACCATTAGGCCTCAGGGGCCCCGGGACTTTGTTACATGCATACCACAAGCGTGTTGCACGTTTTAGCGTATTTTTCACATATTTGCAGAAACTCAAGTAGAAACACACGTTTCTGCCTGGGTTTTCACTATGCCCAAGTGTGAACAGGGCCTTAAGACTGACATGATAAGTCGCTCAAGGACAATGTTTTTTCTTTACACTCTGCTATTAACCTCTTGCAGCCACATAATGCATAAGGTTGGAGGTGCTGGGAGGACACTTTGGGTGACAGTTTAATACAGCATTGTTTCTACTCAATAGATCCTTCTTTTGGTGGAAGGGGCGATGTTTGAAGTATACCTTCTCACTCAATATTTACACCATTTAAAAAGACAGTATATAGCACAGGGCTCAAGTCCTGCAGGAACGCATGGGAACGTTGTTCCTGTACTTTTCTACAGCAGAAACGAAGTTCCCTTTGTGCTGTGGCTGCAGCGGGCCGATTCTGGGAGGCTCAGGTGCAGATAACAATAGTGTAAAAATCCTTCACTCTCTGGGGACACTTATCTTTTTCAGATAAAGGATAAAATAGACCACAAGTTCCCAAAGTGACTTTCTAAGTTCAACTTTCTATCTTCATTCTACAGTATGACTATAAGGCCTGGTTCACACTTATGCTATGCGGGAACCCTGCAAATCCACTGTGGGTTCCCGCATTGCACCCAACTCCCACGGCAGTTCACACTGCCATATGTGAACTGCGGGGAGTGTCAATACATTGTAATGACAGTCCCATTTCAGCTCGCATATCGCACTGCGAACTGACAGTTCAGACATGAATGGGATCGCATAGGTGTGAACACCCATGCAATCCGATTCTGGTGCGGACCAAAAAAGGGTCCTGCGCAGAGTTTAGTCCGAATGCGATGCAATTTCAGCCATACTATCTGGGATGGGCATAGGGATGGGCAAAATGTATCTGGATTAAGTTGGAGGCAGGTTCGTAAAATATGATTAAAGCTCGAGAGCTAAATTTGAACCCCACTCAAGTCAATGGGAGCTGAAAGTTAAAGAACAGTAATTACCATTTTATAGGCTAATATGCAAGGGATTGTCAAACAAATCTCATGGTGGGCTGGGCATGCCCTTAGGGACATTTACCGAAGAGAAAAAGTTTCTGTGTGCAGCTATTTTAAAGGTTTGTGTTTTTTTTTTTTTTTTGTTTTTTTTTTTTTGTTTAAATAACAAACGTGCAAGGCAGGGGTAAGAAACAAAAAGATCTTTAGCAAAAAGCAGCACACATTACACAAAATAACATTTGTCAGTCACACATTTAACACTTTAATTGCCCAAAATGTTAACCACTTCCCAGCCAGTGTCATTAGTACAGTGACAGTGTATAGCATTATCACTGATCACTGTATTAGTGTAACTGTTGATGTCAGTGGCAGTAAGTTAGTTCCCACTCAGTGTCAGATTGCCTGTCACACTATCGCAGTCCCATTATAAGTCGCTGATCACAGCACCGCCATTAGTAGTATAATAAAAAAAATACAAATTACAGTTTATATACCATAATTTGTAGATACTATAACTTTCACGCAAACCAATTAATATACACTTGGTCTCTTGCAAATGCTACTGATGTTTCAGCATCTGCTTTTTTTGACAAAATTTCAGACTTTTGTTTTGCGCAAGTTGCGCATATTTGCATGTATATGCGCATTCACACATTCACGCGCACGATACATTCCTAAGGAAAATGTATTCATATTTATGCACGTACAGGTGCAAAATACTGACTGGGAATGCAGATTTTTCTATTTTTTTTTTTTACTCTAGAATACGCAGAGCTTATTTACACGCCTGTGCATACAGGGACATTGTAAACAATGGGCTGCACTCAAGCTACAGTATGTCAGAGGCCTTATTGGGATTTTTTTTTTTAGCAAAGACATGTAACAGAATACATTTTGGCCAAAATTTATGAAGAAATTCGATTTTTTTTTTAATTGTTTTATAGGAGAAAGTAAAATTTATTTTTTTTAATTTCCTGTATTTTTTGGTTTATATAATAAAAAATAAAAAAAACCAAGTGATGACTAAATACCAACAAAGGAAAGCTCTATTTGCGTGAAAAAAAAGTGATGCATGACCAAACAATTACCAGATAAATTAACGTAGTGCTAAATAGCAAAAAATGGCCTGGTCGTGAAGGGGGTAAAACCTTCTGGAGCTGCTTTAAAGTCAACATTAAAAAAAGGTAAATTCCTATAAATAACCCACCTGGGAAGTGGCACATCTCTACGATGTATACAACCTGCTACAGAAAAATGACATTTACAAAGAAGAAAAATACATTTAAAGCCTAAGTTCACCACATGAAGATATTCTCATAACTCATACATGACTGTGCAGAAGAATAAAATATATGTTCTTTGATGTGAACATTGACTGCAATAGGGGAAAAATAGAAAATTCACCAAAAATAAAGGTTGAATTGAATTTTCTTTAGTAATGAACACATGTTATCAGACATACTATGGGAGAGCCAGGAGCAACAATAATATGCCCATAGCAGCCAAATATCAGATTGTCAGTCAGATTGGTAAAACAAATTCTAAGTGGTTGCTTTGACTTACGACAACTTGCAAGTTGTTCTTTTGCTTTATTGGACATTACTTCTTTCTATTCCATATTTTGTTTGGACATTTGTCCCCAGAAAAGAAATGTGCACCAATAGTCATTCTCCTTCCGATAACAATGACTTTAACTGGTTAATAAAACAATTTAAAAAAAGAGCATTCTTCTCTGATCCGAGGAAGACAATGCTTATGCATGTGTCATCAGTTTAGTACCCCATATGATTGCCCATTGCTGACTTCCTCCTGATCCTCACACAACTGCTGAGTGGAGTATCCAGTAGCCAATTGTGCCACCATGGTGTCTCTTCTCATCGTATCCAGGAGCACTTGGACTGCAATAGAAGCCGCTCTCATTGTTTCAATCTCTACCAAGTACATTAACTACTTGAAAGCCCTTATAAACCAATGTTCTGTTTTCTCTACATACGTCACCACATCCTACTAGCATGGAATAGGAAATTAAACTGTGCTAGATAACCAAATGGGTTTCTAACGAAGAAACATAAAGTGTTATGGTAATGAAGTGAAGGGAAGACCATTGCTTTTTATGGAAATGATCTTTAGTAGAAACTGTCATCATGAATTGTTTAATGAGGCGGCACAGTGGTGTAGTGGTTAGCACTTCCGCCTAGTAGCAAATGGGTCGTTGGTTTGAATCCAAACTATGACAGCACCTGCCTGGTGTTTGCATCTTCTCCCTGTGCCTGCGTGGGCTTCCTCCCACACTCCACAGACATGCTGGTAAGTGAATTGGTTCCTGTCTAAATTGGCCCTAGTATATGTATGAATGTGAGTTAGGGACCTTAGATTGTAAGCTCCTTGAGGGTAGGGACTGATGTAAATATAATTAAAGTAAAAGCCCCACTGAATCCACATCACCACAAAGTAAATTGGTAAGCAATGACTGATTTGTCAATCAGACGGGATACCTCCTGCTATACCAGAAGTTAACTGTGAAACTAAATGATGGGGACAAAGGGATGTCACCCGAAAGGTAAAAAATAGGAGGGTCAGCTACAGTCTATTAGCAAAAAATTGTAAGACTTTATTGATGAAACAAAAAAATAGATAAAAGGCCTAAGGTTCACCAGAGACGGTACAAGTCGCGCACCCCCTCTAGTGTACCACGCTCTCACGTGTACCAATGGGGGAGGGAAAGTAGTGGGGACAAAATAGAGTAACAGGAAGTAAGCACTGAGCCTTTACATACATATTAAGGTTCAAGGAAAATCTTCAGGCTCAATTCGTTATTCAAGCCTCCCCCCCCCCGGATATGAACCCCTGGTAGATCACTAGATTAATATTAACATGGGTAAAAACATGTGGACTTTTCAAACTTCTCCAGAACTATTCGGTCTGGTCCAATGATTCCATCTGGGATCGGATGTACTCCTTTAGACTTGGTATTATACATTAAGCTGTGACAATAGGTCTTAAATCTAAGTTTAGGTTACTCTCCAATTGAGGAACTCTGACTAAAGCTCCTTGGGGGTGACTGTCTGTCTATTTGGTTTATTATTTGATCTGTAATACTTTTCATTTACCACAAGATGGCAGTACAAAATGGTAATAACATAGGGGAGCTCTGATTGGACACTAGTCCTTACAAATAACCTACAGCAACCTTTGTTTGGCGTCTAGATGAAGTGCATGTGAGGTGCACGAAACGCAAGCGTCAATGCGGCTGACGGTAGCTCGCCCCTGTTCTCCCTTCCAGTCCCTCTCATGGACACATGAGGTGATTCCTGGTGTTCTTCATCTTGGGAAAGGATGGAAACAATAACACTTTAACTCCCGTATCTTGCCAAAAATCACTTGGCCAAAATAGGGTACGATCCCTGCTGAATATACCGGAAATTACAGTGGTGAAATTCCCTGAAAGTAAACGGTGAATGCCTCTTTATTTCACTGACATGTAGGAAACAAATCCTGTTTACCGGCAGACAATTATACAACAGGTGTGAGAGTGAAGACGTGCAGAGAAAATATACAGAGCCTTTTGGAAATCGTTGCCACAAACACAACGGCTAAAGGAGCAGTAAGCACCTATCTAAGGTGAACTCTTTATATTTTATATACCAAAGCGAAATCTTAAGGGCCGTACACACGAATTGACTTTTTGACAACAAACATGCAAATGAGCTGTTGTGCAGCAACATCCGACCGTGTGTATGCTCCATCGGACAAACTTTTTCAGTTTCCATCGGACTTTTGTTGACTGTGCGAACGGACAAACTTTCCGGCAACAAAAGTCTGATGGAGCAAAGTCCGATCGTGTGTACACAAAGCCATCGGACTTTTGTACAAACTACAGTACGCAGCCGCGAGAATGTTTCCAGCGCGATCGGATCGCGCTGGTTCTCGGCGGCAGGGTACTGTACATCTCGCGCTAGCTGCAATAGGAAAAACACATTTTCCTACTGCGGCGGCCACGAGAGGGAATTCTCCTCTGGGGAATACCAAGCCCTTCGGTCTGGTATGGATTTTAAGGAGAAGCCCCTACGCCGAAAAAAACGGCGTGGGGGGCCCCCCAAAATCCATACCAGACCCTTATCCGAGCACGCAGCCTGACCGGTCAGGAAAGGGGGTGGGGACGAGCGAGCCCCCCCTCCTGAGCCATACCAGGCCGCATTCCCTCAACATGTCCTTTGGGGGTGTACGATGTACCCCATACTCATTCACATAGGGTGGGGGGCCGGATCTGGGGCCCCCCTTATTAAAGGGGGCTCCCAGATTCCGATAAGCCCCCCACCCGCAGACCCCAAAAACTAACGGCCAGGGTTGTCGGGAAGAGGCCCTTGTCCTCATCAACATGGGGACAAGGTGATTTGGGGTGGGTGCTCCGATAAGGGTCTGGTATGGATTTTGGGGGGACCCCCACGCCGTTTTTTTGGCATAGGGGGTTACCCTTAAAATCCATACCAGACCTAAGGGCCTGGTATGCCCCTGGAGGGGAACCCATACCGGTTTTTAATTTAAAATTTGGCATGGAGTTCCCCCTCAAGATTCATACCAAACACAGTGCCTGGTATTGGCGAGGATCCAACTCGGATCCCCGCACCAGTGTGAACCCGGCTGGCAAGGTGTCAATCTCGCCAATAAAAGTGGCGAAATTGACACAATATCAGACAACAATAAAGAAGTTGACCAAAGGGTGGTGGTAAAGAGCTGAAAAACCACGTGATTTGGTGAAAGTTGGCTGGAAAAGTCCTGTCGTCTGTATGCAATACAAACTTTTGGGCAACGCCCTTTGTACAAAAATCCAAGGGAAAGTTTGTACAAAGTCCTATCGTGTGTATGGGGCTTTAGAGACTATATTAGATACCGCTCCGCTTACCTTCACATAGGAGTCTCAGCTGTTACACCCCGCCTGTTATGTCAATGAATGGACTCGTGCGGAGGGATGTTGCTAGGTAATTGAGAGACTCTTCAACTCATCTGTGTGTCTTTGCTACATTATCTGCGATCTACTGGCATTTGCATTTTGAGCTTCAAATCCATTTTTCTGTTTTAGAGGAAGGAAGGGATTGGAACCATTTATCCCTATATGACCTGCTTTTCCATGAGACTATGCAGTTATCCATGATTTCAGGGTGACATCCTTTTACAACCTTTACTCTATGGGACGGTCCGCAATATAGGTTTCAACTGCAGGTCTGGTCTATGTCTGTAATAGCAGCAATATTTGGGAGTGAAACAAATTCAATTAGTATCCCAGCTTTTTGCATCAGTAGTCGGCTTGTGGACAGTAGGGAAGGTTAGCTATGCATGACATGGCTACCAATTATTAATTGCCAGATAACTCTACTGGATAGTCATGGGATATTTTGTATGAATAATTTTTCAAACCTAGTGTCCATTCATTCCCCCTTCTGAGAGTGGTAACTGGACTGTGGAGGTTATGGGGGACTATTTGAGCATAGTGGTTTTTATTGACTTTTATGTCTTGTTGTGTTACAGTTGTGTTTTGTTCATAGGTACATGTGAGAGCGTGGTACACTAGAGGGGGTGCGCGACTTGTACCGCCTCTGGTGAACCTTACGCCTTTTATTTATTTTTTGTTTCATCAATAAAGTCTTACATTTTTTTGGTAATAGACTGTAGCTGACCCTCCTATTTTTTACCTTTCGGGTGACATCCCTTTGTCCCCATCATTTAGTTTCACTGATGTAAATATACTGTATATATGTAAAGTGCTGCATAAATTGACAGCACTATATAAGTGCCTGTAAAAAATAAATAATGTAAGCTTTGGTGGTGAGAGAGGATTGTTTGAAAGACATAAAAGAATCTGGCCATGACATGCAGTCTAAACATGATTATTCAGGCAAATAAAGAACATATTTATTTTATCATAGTTTTGGATCAACCATAGTTTTCTGGAGTAATGCCTCAGTGTTTAATGAGTATAATTAAGGCAGATTTAATGGTATCTTTGTGTCTATGTATTTAATAGCCAAGGAGTTCTGAATTCCTACTGCTGTATGCCATTGGTTAATTACTCTTACTGATCCATTCCATCTGTTCACATTTTTTCAGAATAAATAGCAAGATCTTCAGCAAATTAAAAATTCCATAATTCTCTAGTTTTCTGGTAATTTCAGCCAACAGCACATTTGCAGTCCATGTTAAATAAAATTGGCAAAAGTTGTAGTGGCCCCTAAGGGAACAGAAACATGTCAAAACGAAGTCAATGTTATCTAAAAAATAACTACAAAGAGGCAGATGCATGGACTGACATTTTTACAACAGGGAAAATAAGACTGAAGGATCTTATACATGCCCCCTATGAATATTGTGTTAGTTCAGTGTTTTACACCAGCCAAGACAGTGTAATTAAATAAGTGGTCAAAAAGGTCAAAGTTTTGAGTCAGAGGGGTACTTTACTAAAGACAAGTAGATTGTTAACTTTGCAAGGAAAGTTGAATTTTGTAAAGGAATTTTTCCCCAGAGATTAGTGAATGAAGTGAAGTTCTGCTGACTTCCATCATCCAATCATGCACAAGCAAAAAATGCTGTTTTTTTTTCCTTGCGCATAACTGAGTATTCTTTGCAAAGTGAAATGCCACCATATTCACTAAGCTCTGAGGAAAATTTGCTTGCAAAGTGCAGCTTGCCTTGAAAATTTAACAGCATATTTGCCTTTAGTAAATTAACTCCAGTGAATCTTAACATGGCAAAAGGGTCTTCTGTTACCTCAAATGTGCCAAAGCCACTTTTACTTCAAGATCACTTGCACACTGACATGAATGATGTATAAACATTTAAGAAACTGTGTCAAAATGGACCTGCGGAAGTGCGGTTTGTTAGACATGACACTTTCAAATATGAGTCTAATACTTGTACACACGATCAGAAAATCGTACGGAAAATACCGCTTTCGAAGCGATCGTACGATAATCGGATCGTTAGTACAGAGCTTTCGAGAGCCGATCAACACAGTTCATCCGATATTATTCTATCTGACGTGCACGAATATTGTTTTTGTACGATGCCAGATTGTACGATTTTCGTTTAATCAGTACAGCTATCGTTCGAAAATGCAATACAAATGCATTACAACACATAACATCACTTCTGAGTTTTTTTTCTGTCGTACAGGAATTTTCGTGACTTTAGTAAACTCATCAGATTCGATCTGAGATTAGCATGCAAAAAAAAAAAACAGACGATCATCCGTCCAATAATCTTATCGTGTGTATGGGGCTTTAGGATCTGATTCACTAAAGGCAAATAAGGTGTCCACTTTGCAAGGAAAGTTGCACCTTTCATTCATGGGAATGAATGTGATGAAGCTTCACTTTGTAAAGAATACCCAATCATGTTCAAGAAAATAAAAAAAGGCATTTTTGCTTGCACATGATTGGATGACATTTTCTCAGAAGCCCACCTTACCACCTGTTCCCTGGATCCTGTTCCCTGACAACTACTATGGTCACCCTCTTCTTCTGTCCTATGCTCCCTCACTCACATCATCAATCTCTCCCACTCTACTGCCACCTTCCCCTCTAAAACATGCACTGATCACCCTCATACTTAAAAAGTCCTCACTGGACCCCACCAGCCTGAACAACTTACGATCCATCTCCTTGCTCCCGTTTACCTCTAAACTTTTAGAACGCTTAGTCTACAACCATCTAGGCTCCTACCTCACTGACAACAACTTTCTTGACCCCTTACAGTCCGGCTTGCACTCACAGAACTCCACTGAAACTGCCCTACTAAAACTCACTAATTATTTACTAACTGCTAAAACCAATGGTCACTACTCCATATTCTAACTTCTAGACCTCTCTGCGGCCTTTGACAATGTTGACCATCCCCTCCTCAAAAATAAACTCCTTTCTCTTGGCCTTCAAGACTCTGCTTTCTTCTGGTTCTCCTCCTACCTATCACAGTGCTCCTTCAGCGTTACCTATAATTCTATCTTCTTCTCTCCACTTCCTTTTTTTGTAGGGGTCCCCCAAGGTTCTGTCCTTGGACCCCTCCTCTCCTTCATCTACACCTCCTCCCTTGGTCACTTGATAAATTCCCTTCCAGTACCATCTCAATGCTTACGACACACAAATCTATCTCTTATTCCTCACTCCTTCATTCTCCTCCTGCATTACTAACTTAGTAACTTACATATCATTAGAAAAAACACACACAAAGAACTGGTGTGACGCTCAGCACTAAAACATCTGATAATTAGAAACTGTAGGAAGGCATGCATAGGTATGCTAGTTCATCAAAGCAACAATGAAAAATGATAGAGGTAAAAAATGAAAGTTTAAAAAAAAAATTAAAGTCCTGAGATAAAATGAAATGAAATAAACAGAGTTCTAGGGGATAGGCCCCTGTCAAATCAGAGTCTTTGAAATAAGCGCTGCAGAGGGAGCAAGACTGCTTCAGGCACGGGCTGGGAAACCCGATCACTGTGAGAAAAAGGAAGGCAAAAAAAAAGAGAAGCACCAGGGAAATCTTAGTACAACATTATTTTATTTGGTTAAAATACCAAAAAATGTTGACAGTATAACATAACATAACAGTATAACGTAACTTACATAGTGCTACTAAGGGTAGGTGCTTTCCACGTTCAGCATCGCAGGAGAGCCGCCGGTGGATGTCCCTGTGGAAGAGTCCACGAGCACTGTATGTCAGCAGTAAGCTGAAGACTCGAAGGTGCGGCCACGCCTCCTTCATCAGCTCTGATTAAGGAGGCATGGCTGTGCCTTTGAAACGAGTTCTGATTGGCCAGACACAGCGGTAGGCGGCTCCCCAGTCTAACAGCTCTGGATCACTCCTACACAGAGTTACTCAGCCGGCATCCTCCTGAGGTCCCTCAAGGCTTCAGCTTCCCGCTGACATACGGCGCTCATGGACTCTTCCACAGGGACACCCCGGCGGCTCTTCTGCGTTGCTGGACATGGAAAGCACCTACCCTTAGTAGCACTATGTAAGTGCACCTTATACTCTCAGCTATTTTTTGTATCCTAACTGGCATATCAGCATGGATGTCACACCACTTCCTCCAACTCAATCTTTCTAAAACTGAGCTCATAATATTTCTCCTGCCCATGCCCCTTCCCCTGAATTCTGCATCCAGATCAATAATACAACAATAAGTCCCTCCCCTCATGCCAGGGTGCCAGGTGTAATCCTGGACTCTGGCCTATCCTTTCAGACCCGAATCCAATCACTGTCCAAATCTTGCAGACTTCACTTTCGCAACATCTCCAAAATACACCCACTTTTAACCACTGAAACCACTATGCAACTTATTCACTCCCTTGTTATCTCTCGCCTTGGCTTTTGTAACTCCGTTCTCATTGGCCTACCTCTCCACAGGATAACCCCTCTTCAGACTATCATGAATGCTGCTGCCACACTCATTCACCTTACAAACTGTTCAGTGTCCGTCACCCTCTCTGCCAATCCCTCCACCGGCTTCCCATTGCCCAACAAGTAAAATTCAAAACACTAACAGTAACATACAAAACCATTTACAACTCTGCCCCCGAGCTACATCACCAATTGTGTCTCCAAATTACACTAAACCATCCTCTCCGCTCCCCCCAAGACCTCCTGATCTCTAGCTCCTTTGTTTCCTCCTCCCATGCTTGTCTCCAGTACTCCTCCAAAGCCTCTCCCATCCTCTGGAACAAACTACCCCAATCTGTACTGCTATTTCCTACTCTGTCCACTTTTAGGCGATCCCTGAAGACTCATCTGTCCAGGGAAGCCTATCCTGCCTTCAGCTAATAACTGAATCTTCTATTTCTCCCATCAGTTCATCCCTCACAGTTATTATTATTATACAGGATTTATATAGCGCCAACAGTTTGCACAGAGCTTAACAAAATTAAGGCAGACATTACAGTTATTACAGTTTGACAAGGGAGCTATAGAGCAGGAGGTCTTGGGAGGACCGAAGAGAGTGGCTTGGTTGATATTTTGAGACTAGGTTAGTGATGTAGCTGGGGGCAGAGTTGTTGATGGCTTTGTAAATTATTGTTAGTACTTTGAATTTTATTTGTTGGGTGAGTGGAAGCCAGTGCGGGGATTGGCAGAGAGGGGTGGAAGACACTGAACGGTTGGCAATGTGGATGAGTCTTGCAGCAGCATTAATTATGGACTGAAGGGGGATAGTGTATGTAAAGGTAATCCAGTGAGGAGTGAGTTGCACTAGTCGAGGCGAGAGATAAGCAGTGAATTAGAAGCTTGGTGGTGTCATTGGTTAAAAAGGGGCGTATTCTAGAGATGTTGCGGAGGCTAAAGCGTTATGATTTAGATGGGGATTGGATGTGGGCCTGAAAGGACAGTTCAGATTCTAGGGTTACCCCAAGCACCCTGGCATGTGGGGACGGACTGATAGTTGTGCCATTGATCTTGACAGAGAAGTCAGGGGAAGGGGCACGTGGGGGAGGAAATATTATGAGCTCAGTTTTAGATAGATTCAGTTTGAGGAAGTGGTGTGACATCTAGGCTGATATATCTGTTAGTAAATCAGTGATGTGTGAGGAGACTGATGGGGTGAGCTGAGGGGTAGAGAGATAGATTTGGGTGTCATCGGCATATAAATGATAGTGGAAACCATGAGAGGCTATCAGCTGACCCAGGGAGGACATGTATATCGAGAATAGTAGAGGTCCAAGGTCAGAACCTTGGGGGACCCCAACAGTAAGAGGTGTTGGAGAGGAGGAAGTGGAGTTGTAGGTGACACTGAAGGTGTAGTGAGATAGGTAAGATTCGAACCAACGGAGAGCACAGCCATGGATACCAAGCAATTTGAGTTTTTTGAGGAGGAGGGGTGATCAACTGTATCAAAGGCAGTGGAGAGGTCCAAGAGTAAGAGTACGGAATAATGACCGTTGGTTTTAGCTGTTAGTAAGTAGTTTGTGAGTTTTAGGAGAGCAGTTTCTATGGAATGCTGTGGAAGAAATCCAGACTGAAGGGGATCAAGAAGGTTATTCTCAATGAGGTGATTGCTCAGTCGGTTGTAGACTAAACATTTAAGGAGTTTGGAGGCAAAAGGGAGTAAGAAGATGGCTCTTAAGTTGTTAAGATTGGTGGGGTCCAGTGAGGCCTTTTTTTGGTATGGGAGTGACTAGTGCATGTTTCAGAGGGTTGGGGAAGATGCCAGTAGAGAAGGAGAGGTTGAAGATATGATTTAAAGAGTGTAGGATAGAGTCAGAGGGTGACCGTAGTATTTGAGAAGGAACAGGGTCCAGCAGGCAGGAGGTTAGGTGGGAGTTACAAAAACGTTTATTGAATTCCTCTGTAGTAGCTGGGTTAAACAAGAGTATTGATTGTACAGGCGGACAAAGATTGTAAAGTGAGGGAGATATCTGTAGAGTGGAGATCTCAAGACGAATTGTCTCAATCTTATTTTTGAAGTGATTACCTTTTGTTCCACCAGCCCCACCCTATTAGATTGTAAGCTTGCAGGAGCAGGGGCCTCCTAGCCTTAACCCTCTTGTATTAAATTGTATTGTCACTGTCTTGTCTCCCTTTTTATTGTAAAGTGCTGCGCAAATTCCCTAGCAAAGTGAACAATCTATTTGCAATTAGTAAATAAAACCCTCAGTGTGTCTTTGCCATTAGAGCATACCTGGTACATATATAAATGTAAATTATCTGCACTTACATGACATTTTCATTCCACCTATGGAGTCTCTACACAAAAATAACCTGCCCACCATTTCTTAGTTCGAATATTTGTGAAATTATTTCACAATGTTTTAAATGTATTCTGTCGTTGTTTGCTTCCCCCAACTCCGTAAATACTTACCTGAGTCCTGTATCGATCCAACAGTGTGTGCCCATTTGCAACAGCATTGGTCTCTGTTCCTGGTCTCACAGGAATAGCAGGGGGAGCCATTGGCTCCTGCTGCTGTCAATCAAATACAGTTAGGAGGGGGCGGAACCGATCCAAGCCTTGCTGTGTGTGTCTATGGACACACAGCACGCTTCGGGAGCGAGCCCTTATGTGTGCCTCCATAGCAAGCAACTTGCTATAGGGGCACACGGAGAAGAGGAGGAGCGGGCAGCACCAGTGGGGGGGACCCCAGAAGAAGAGGTAAGGAGCCACTCTGTGCAACAACAGTGCACAGAGCAAGTAAGTATAAACCTCTTTTTTATTTTAGGTTAAAAAAAAAGTGCGCCATTACAATCACTTTAACACTAATCCTGCATATTGTATTTCTTAGGCACAGTCAGGCAGTTTTGGTTTTAACTATTGCTTTAGCAAATGTTTCATAAACAATTTTTCACATTAATGTGCAGGAGGATGGTTAACCTTTTCAGGGTCCACATTCTTTTGTCCTGGAACAAATGAGGCGCGTTTTGGTCATTCTTTCTAAATTTCTTTCTGTCCCACTGAAACGAAAACAAGAGTGCATTGTGTGTCTAAGCTGCAAACCAAGCAGATGTACAATGACCATCAAATCTCTAAAAATATTATTTACTTATTTATTTACATAGGTTACATATGTGGAGAACATTAACAGCTAGATTTTACCTAAGTTAAATCTATGTGCCAATCATACATTTTATAATATCAAATCAGCATTTTAATAGCAATACAAACAATACTTATCTTGTACAATCTAATATAAGCTTATTTGAAAAATCTCCTCTCATGTTGTGAGTTCTGCCTGTCTGCTGGCCATCCCTTTCCACAACTTCCAATATTTCCTGCATGCTTTGCCGCGTCTCCTCTTCTGTTTACTTTTAATTCTAAGGACTATATATCCCATGGTACATTGCTGCCTGCAAACAATGATTCCTGTAATGACTCTACCTCCTGAAACTGCTCCTTTCAGCACATCTGTAGTTCTGAAGGCAGGCTCTGTGAAGTCAGTTATTATCAATAGGGCATAGTAAATATATGTCATAGAATTCAAATAAATGTGTAGGGGATCTTTACAAAATCCGCTTACAAACTTCAAAGTCATTTAGTAGGATCAGTGGCAGCTGGTGCTTAATATATTGGCTAACACCAGATCCCCCCACCCCCCCACAGGAGGCGGCTGGGAATGCGGCAATCGCAAACCCCCCTAGGAGATGGATGTGAATGTGGCGATCGAACCCCCCTCCCCTGCCACCCGCGGGAGACAGACGGGAATGTGGCGATTGCAAACCCCCCCCCCCGGAGACAGCTGTGAATGCGGTGATCAAACCGAACCCCCCCTTCCCCGCCACCCGTGGGAGACGGACGGGTATGTGGCGATAGACCCCCCGGCGTGGGAGACGGACAGGACAGAGGCAATCAGGGCATTACCTTTGCTGCTCCACGTGCCCATTGGTGGACCCGGGGCTGGCATGGCCGGTGCCACCAGGTGGAGAGAGATCTCTTTTTAGACATCTAAAAACAACACATCTGGGTCCTGGTGTCACTAGCTGGGGAAAAAGCTAAAGGAGCACAATCTGTGTTCCTAAAGCCTCACTGGAGAGCAGGTGAGTTATCAGGGGTTTTTTTAGACTCATTTAAGAGAACCTACTACCAAAAAAATCCCTATGTGATGAAAAATAAAGTCTAGTGAAAAAAAATAAAAAATAAAGTGTACAAAATTTGAGTTACACCAAAACACTTAAATGTCCCCCCCCCACACACACACACACATAAAAATATTGATTATGATATTGAATTGAATATTGATGATAATTTAATAATTTAGACCAATTATTCGGCATTACCTATGGAAAAGATAGGAGTACCAAAGTTTGTAGTTTGTTGCCATTTCATGGGTACACACAATTTTTTTTTTTTAAGTTTTATTTATCGGTTTTATAATAACAAGTACAAAAACAATATCCACAAAGGCCCGATGGGCCACATACAACATAACTATATACACTTCTTCAGCATTTGGCTCCTTTTAGGAACCCAGACCCCTTACCTAGCGATAAAGTAACAAGATATAAGGCCTCCATTCACGTAGGATAGCAGTTGAATGGGAGAGTAAATATTTCTTTGGCTCCAGCAAACATATCCCCTTCCTGTGCTATACCTGCATCAGAGCCATGCATGTAAATGAACTTGCCCCCTGATCTACTCATGATGAAAACAAGCAGTCATCTACTTTTCAGTTCAGTATCTACACATATGTTAGATTTTAAGAAATGTTCATCTCGAGAATGACCATTTAATCTGACACTGTAGTTTCACTATTTATCCAACTACCCCACACTTTATCGAATTTCTGTGGTATGCCCCTGCTAGTGTAGGTAGCCTTGTATAGGGGGGCGGCCTTGTTAGCCAGAGCTTTCCATGCTGGAATGGATAGAGAGGTAGACTTTTTCCATGAAAGTACTATCACTTTCCTAGCATAGTAAATCAGGATTGTCTGCAAAGTACGTGTCACTCTTTTTGGAGCTAGATTGTCAACCAGTCCCAAGAGACACACCTCCACCGTTGGCTGTATATGAATGGTGGTAACCTCTGTGATACACTCAGTGTCCCCCCGCCAAAACGCTTGGATGGCCGTACAATTCCAGAATACATGTAAGAAATCTGCCGTGGGGGAAGTACACCATCAGCAACAGGGCGACTGGGTAGGGAACATTTTAGCCAATCGAGCTGGAGTAAGGTATATATGCGATGTAAACATTAAAATTGGATGAGCTGATCACCAGTTAATATCCCATATATCATCCCAGTCATCCCCATCTATCTGGGGGAACACTGCTTCCCATGCCGCTCTACACCGTGTGAGGAGCTTGCCAGCCGCTGTAAACAACTGTCTATATACCGTAGACAGGACCTTATCTAAAGTGTCTTCCCTGAGAATCGATTCTAGATCACTCATTTGCAGTCTAATACTAGTATCTCCAAATTGGGCAGTGTATGCATGTTTAAGCTGCAGATAACGAAACAAGTGAGTGTTAGGAAGATGAAACTTAGTTTTCAGAGTATCAAACTGTAGAAGTTTCCCGTTACCCACTATATCTTTCAGAGTCTTGATACCATATTTAGTCCAAACAATTGGATCGGAATACTCAAGGAAGTGTGTCAGGTTGGGATTTTTCCATAGCGGTGTGTGAGGGGAAATTGCTGAATCCCTACTCATCTTATTAGCCACTACCCACGCCCTGGCAGTAGCATGCATGGATACTGTAACATTATATGGAGCCCTATTTCCACGTATCAAAAGATGTGTCAGCGCCTCATACAAGCTGACAATAGCCGTCTCCAGTGTATTAGCGGTATCATCCTCGGGTAGACTAAACCACCTATGAGCAAAGACCAGTTGACTCACTAGGAAGTAATAGAAGTCCGGGACTGCCAGCCCCCCTTGTTTCCATGGCAGTTGCAACACCCGGAGTTTGATCCGGGGGTGCCGCCCCTTCCGCAGGAAGTTCGTCACGAGCTGATCAATTTTTTTGAAGATATGTTTCGGTATCCAGACAGGTGAGTTCCGCAATATATATAAAAATAAAGGTAAAAATTTAATCTTCACTAAATTCACCCTGCCAATGAGTGTTAGAGGTAAATTCTGCCACGCCTGTAGCCTAGATTTAAGTTTTAACAAAAGTGGATTGACATTCAATGTAATAAAATCGGATACAGAGTTGGGAATGTCACCTCTAACTGTTGTAAAGGGCAATCGCCGAGAATCCTACAATGGGGAGACGGTGTCCTGAGTGGGAGAATCTGTGATTTCCCCCAGTTGACTTTCAGGCCTGAGAATTGTGCAAAGGAATTTAAGATGTCCAAAGCTGTAGACAGGGAATTATCAGAGTCATGCAAAAAAAGAACCATGTTGTCCGCATATAGAGCCGTTTTTTCATACAAGCTACCTACTTTTATCTCCCGTACCTCTGTGGAGGCCCTCAAGGCAGCAGCCAAGGGTTCATTCATAATGGAGAAAAGACCCAGGGACAAAGGGCATCCTTGGCGAGTGCCCCACCCACCGAAAAAAACATACCATTCAGTTTTATGGCCGCGGTTGGGGAGTGATAGAGAATGTCAATTCACGTTCTAAAATGAGGGCCAAAGCCGAACACTTCCAATACCACACTCATGTATTTCCAATCCACAGAATCAAAGGCCTTTTCCAAATCCAGGAAGACCAATATCCCGCCACTGGAAATATCTGGGCCTAACTGAGTGTGCGTGAAGTCCCTACATAGATTGATATCCGTGGCCTTCTTAGGCATAAAGCCTGTCTGGTCTGGGGAAATAACATGTTGCAAGACTGACATGAGTCTAGTAGCTAGCTAGTAGTTTGGTCAGTATTTTGAAATCCATATATAATAATGAGATAGGTCTATAGGAGGAGCACTGCAGTGGGTCCTTATCTGGCCTAGCTAATAACACTATATGGGCCTCATAAAAGGAAGAGGGAAGACTCCCCTTCTGGAAACAGTCTAAGTATAGTTGCAGCAATCTGGGTACAAGGGCTTCCGAGTATTGATAGTACCACTTTTTTGGCATACCATCTGGGCCAAGAGCCTTACCATTAGGAAATGACCCTATTGCGGAGACCACCTCATCCTCTTTAAATGTGGCATCAATAAAATCTCTAGAGTCCTCGGGCAACATAGGCAACTGTAGGGCCCCCAAGGTATCTAGAAGCTCCTTTACCACATATGACTCTATAGGAGAGTACAAAGTCCTATAAAAGGATACAAACGCCTGTAATATATCCTCCCCGTCTTATAATACAATTCCAGATGGGGAAAGTATGCAAGGGACTACTGTCGGAGACGTATCCACTGCTGTCAAAAGGGCTAATAGTTTTCCATTTTGTCCCCTTTTTCAAAAATACGTGCCGCACTCTTTTGCAGCTGACAAGTAGCCATATCCTGATAATGGAGAGACACGTTCCTCCTTGCAAACCGCAACTGAGCCAACGTGTCTGGGGAAGGCGAGTCAGCATGTACCCTTGCACATTCCTGTTTTTTATCCTGAAGGTGTTACTCTACACTATTGCACTCCTTTCTAAGGCCTTGAAAGCATCCCATTCAGTTTGCATTGTGGCTGAGTCCTTGTTAATCTGTCAATACATGTCTATGTGTGGTTTCAACACCTCTTCCACAGTGGGTTCCCCCATCCAGCCAGGGGATAGATGCCAAACCCTCCTAGACCCATGGGTTCCTAATTGCAGAGTAATCTGTAATGGAGTGTGCTCTGAGACCCTCCCCAGGGAATGCCATGTCTATTCTGAAGGATCAAGCATGTACCATGGACAAATAGGAGTAGCATCTGTCTGTGGGATGCTTTCACCGCCAGAGCTCGGTAAGTCCCGCAGCATCTGCCCAATGCGATAGGTCATGATTAGGGGCCCTACGTGGGTTAGACGTGTCCAGTGTATAATCTAAAATATTATTAAAATCCCTTAAATGGGGCATTAGATGCTAATTTCTTCAGTACCTCATACAGGATACTCCCTGGGTGGAATATACATATTAACCAAGGCTAGGCGGTCTGAGTACATATCAATTAATACCACTAAGTATCGTCCCCCAGGATCAGTAATCACAGCTTCCATGGAACAAGGTAGGGACCTATGTAGTAAGATTGATACACCCCTAGCATATGACGAAAATGTGGCATGTATGGCTCTGTGCATCTAGGGACGTTTCATGACCAGAAACCTACTCCCCAGTAAATGGGTTTCTTGTAGGAACATTATGTGAGGGTGTCTGGCCTGCAAGAATTTCAGCACCAGGGTCCTCTTGTATTTTGGCTTCAGTCCCCTGACATTCCAGGAGAACTCTAACATTTAAAGACATGACTGTAATTTTTAAGAAGGCCACAAGATGGAAGCCTAGGATCAAAAGTGAGGTCAAGAGTCCCACAGAGCTATACATCATGTTGAAGAATAACAGTAACCCAACTACTGTATATACACCACATTGCGATACTGCTTGTTTCTGGGTGTCACCAGTCCAGCAACTTTCGCAGAAGTGGTGGAACAAGTACATAAAAACAAGAGATGAGAGAAAAAAAAGAATAAAAAAACTTAAACAGTCCCAACAAATAGTCAATCATTCCCTGTCTCGCCAGCCTAAAAAGGAAAAAAACTATCAGGCGGACTTGTTCCCAAAACAGAAAACGCAAAAAACTGAAGTGTTCTCTTGAAGATTCACTCCCTAAACTCTGTTAGGAGAGGACTAGGGTGTCTAAAGGGGGGGAGAAGTCAAGTCTGGCACACACTGCAGTTCTTGAACACCCAAAACTTGTAGAGAGAGCTCCTAGCTCCACGCAAGCTTTCGCATATGGAGCAATAGGTATCCATAAATGTACTGCAACATACTGCAGCTAATGTACTGGGCAAAAAAAAAAAAGATCAGGATATGCAACCCGTAGCAATGACACATAGCCGTTAGGCGTTCTGGGTAAAACAACAAGGAATAAGTTTGCACTCTGAGCAAGCATATTAACTAATATGCGATTAGCCTGTACTTTGCTGGATTACAAAAAACTGTCAACCGTTTTCCCAGCAAAAAGAAAGGAAGAGAAAAATTAGTTTTACTTTAATCCAGAGTATCCAGCCAAACCTCAAAAAATTTCACTGAGCCCGATGTTCCACACAGAGCTTGCTGGGGTATAACATACTATATGCAAGCCCCTTTTCTCACAGCCTTTTCAGGACCTCCACAAATGTGCGACAACGCCTCTGCAACTCCTGAGAAAAAACTGGAAAGAAATGTAGGGTAGTATTTTCATACCAGAGCTGTGGTTTCTTCCTAGCTTCAGCAAGGATGAGGTCCCTGTCCCGATAATTCCAAAAGCGAACTAGGAACGGCCTAGGCAGTGCTCCCTGTGGTCTCGGACCCGTCGGGACCCTGTGAGCACGCTCCACAATGTAAGCTGAGGAGACTTGCTGTAAAGTGAGGCTATCTTTAAAGCGGGGGTCCACCTACATCAACCTAAAAAAAAGAAATATTAAAAGCCAGCAGCTACAAATACTGCAGCTGCTGACTTTTAATACATGGCCACTTACCTGTCCCAGGGTCCAGCGATGTCGGCAGGCGACGCCGAGAACCCGCTCGGTTCTCGGCAGCTGCCGCCGCCATCCTAGGTGAGGGAATCAGGAAGTGAAGCTTTGCGGCTTCACTTCCCGGTTCCCTACTGCGCATGCGCGAGTCGCGCTGCGCATCGTAACTGGTCCCCACTATCTCCTGGGAGCTGTGTGTTTCCCAGGAGACAGCGCGGAGGGACAGGAAGAGGCATAGACTCTCATGGTAGTCTATGCCGGAAGTGGGTCTTAGACAGGTATCTGCACCCCCCTCCCCCCTGAAAGGTGCCAAATGTGACACCGGAGGGGGGGAGGGTTCCGAAAAGCGGAAGTTCCATTTTTGTGTGGAACTCCACTTTAAAGAAGTTTTCAACAAAGCTGGTAGGGTGCGAGACCTCTGCTCACTCAGGAAGGCCTACCACTCTCACATTATTGCGACGCAGTCTATTTTTGGCATCTTCGTACCACGCCATCAATATTTTAACCGTACATTGTAGTTCAGCAACGTTTTGATCAGTGGTAACTGCAGTATCTTCGATGTCAGAGATTTCAGCAGATGTGACACGGCCCCTGAATTTGTCCATGTCCTGTCTGATAAGGCCGCACTCCATGCCCAGAGTATCAATTCTCCCCATTACAAGAGTTTTGCTCTTCTCTATGGCCGCCAGGATGGCCGATGTGGAGGCATTAGCTACTGGCTGCTCCATACCTGTGAGCTGCTGAGGGTCTCCTCTGTCCTGCTCTATATCCCGCAGAAGCTGCAGAGCCATCTGTATAGCCACAGCCCGCTCTGGAGGGCAAGATAGTTGCCGCACATGTAACTGCCGGGGAGCCCAGGACCTAAGGAGGCAGCTGTTTCTTTGCCGAATGCTTCCTAGATGGCATCGTTGGAGTTAGGGGGTATCCCCGATCCAGTGTCAGGTGCTGGCTTTACAGGATGCGACTTAATGCAGGAGAAATATGAAGGATTAGTTGCCTGGGAGCTGGAGCTCTCTCTTACACGTCCCATCTCCTCCACATTCGGACACGCTACCCCCCCCCCCCCCCCCGGTACACACAATTTTAAGCCCTGACATGTTGGGTATCTATTTACTCGGTGGAACTCCATCTTTTATATTTTACCAAAAATTGGGTATTATATTTTGTTGGAGTGCCCTAAAATTAACGTTAAAATATATATATATATATATATATATATATATATATATATATATATTTTTTTTTTTTTGTGAAATTTTGAATTTCATAAACCATTACACTAATATGTGTTTTATTCTCTCGAGTGTGTGCTTTCAGAAAATATATGTTTTGGGGGTTTTAATAAGTCTTCAGGCCTAAAATATATATATGTGTTTGTGTGTGTGCAAAACCCCCCACAAAAACAGCTCTGGCAGCGAAAGAGTTAAAGCAGACCTTTCCCCTCTTTCACTAAAAATGACATCAGCATGCAACTCTGCATGCTGATATAAAAATGATCGAACACACATTAATAAACATGTTTTGCTTTCACTTACTTTTACTTACTTAATTTTGCTTTCTCCTCTTGCGTATCAGAGTCACTGGTAAAGTAATCAGGTGCTCCTAGACAAACAAAAAAAGATTCGGGCTACATTACTTACCTTCAGTCTTTAATGTGGTAGTAATCTCTGTTATACCATTTGTACCTACAGGTAAGCCTATAATAATGTCAGGCCTCTCAGCAGTGACATAGTAGTGCTGGAGGGCTTCGTTCTAAGGCAAGTTTTTATGACATTGCCTTGCAGGGAAATGTTTTTTTTTTTTAACTATCTGCGGTTTACTACCACTTTACCACTTGCCGACCAGCCGCCTTCATTATACTGCAGCAGGTTGGCTCTA
Organism: Aquarana catesbeiana; assembly: GCF_042186555.1. Taxonomy (NCBI): domain Eukaryota; kingdom Metazoa; phylum Chordata; class Amphibia; order Anura; family Ranidae; genus Aquarana; species Aquarana catesbeiana. The sequence continues at coordinate 192,737,249 of NC_133325.1, forward strand.
ATCTGCGAATTGCCGTAGGTGTAGGTCGCTTTGTGCAATAGATACAGTGGATGTGCGCCAGCTGCGATCTCTCCACAGAGAGCCATAAATGCTATAACTTTTGCGCAAACCAATCAATATACGCTTATTATATGTGAGAATACTGAAGTGCTGCTATGTGTATAAAGACTAATAAGGTGAAACAAAGAGCAGCTGCACCATTCAAATGATCTCAAGCATGAAGGTATAAAATTCCTAAACAATGGAGAGCTTGCTCAGTGTATGATGTGCATAAAGTGACATGTGCATAATTTGATCAAAAAAGAAATAGTGACAATTTCAAACATATTATATATAACTGTAACTGAGACACCGGATGGACACGTCACCAACTCCTCCCGACGCGTTGCGTCACCGATCATGTGACTTTTCTCAACACGTCGGGAGTGACGTGTCCATCCGGTGTCTCGGTTACACGGTTATAACGGTGAGGAGGAGAGCAGTGTCTCCCTGATTAGCCTTACATAATACAAGCTATATACAAGATGATGTAACATGTGAGTGGGATATCGCTATATGTTTTCTATGGCCCTGATGTAATTACATTGCTGCGCGAAGAAAGGCTGTTTTTCTTTTCCAGAGTCATCCTAGAAGACGGCTGGATCATCTTTAAAACATATTATTTAGAGCTTTGCATGACCCAAGGGGGGTCTCCTAACAAAACGTTTGGACCATCTTAAATTTTGTCTTTAAGAGCTGTATATGACCCAAGGGGGGTCGCCTCCGAAGGTGAGCAGGCATTGCACCTGGTGGTGGAAGTGGTGACACGGATTAAATAACCGACTATTACACTCTGTGGAGGAGCACTTTTATTAATATATATATATATTGACTATAATTTTGGTTTTATCATATATTTTTTACATATATTTTTTATATATTCTATGTTTGAAATCGTCTATTTTTTTATAGAATTATGCACATCATACACAGAGCAAGCGCTCCATTGTTTAAGAATTTTAATATACCCTTATTGTGATTTTTTTTTTACCAAAAATATGTAGTAGAATACATATTGGCCTAAACTGATGAAGAAACTAGTTTTTTTACATTTTTTTGTAGGATATTTATTATAGCAAAAAGTTAAAAATATTGTTTTTTTTTTTCAAAATTGTCTGCCTTTTTTTGTTTATAGCGCAAAAAATAAAAACCGCAGAGGTGACCAAATACCACCAAAAGAAAGCTCTATCTGTGGGAAAAAAAGGACATAAATTTTGTTTGGGTACAACGTTGCACGATCGCACAATTGTCAGTTAAAATGACGCAGTGCCGTATCGAAAAATGGCCTGGTCATTAAGCCCAGGTTCACACTACTGCGATCACAGGCATCGCATGTGAGTCACACCCGCGCCCATGCGATGTCTGTGAGAGGAGTTGTATGGCTGAACGCGCATTAGATTCGCCGGAGAAAAAGTGCCGGGACTTTTTTTCCCCCACACTTAAATCAGATCGCATGGGTGTTCTCACCTATGCGATCCGATTCCTGTGCGAGTTCACAGTTTGCACTTCTATCTGTGCACCGATCTGGGGGTGTCCTTAACAATGTAATGACAACCGCAGCAGTTCTCAGAAGGCAGTGTGAACTGCCTACAGGAGAGATGCGATGCGGGAACTGGCGCTGTAATCGCGCTGGTTCCCGCATCGCATCAGTGTGAACCTAGGCTGAGGGGGCAAATCCTTCCCGTCCTAAGTGGTTAACTAGCCAATACAATACCACTTTTTTTTACCATAAGATGTCCTCAGTCTTTCAATCCACTACTGGGGAAGAACAATGAGAAAGAGGACCCAGCGCATCACATGACAAGCCAGAAAACTTCAGACAAATGTAAGTTTAAAAAAATCCTAACACTCGGGTGGATTTTTCAAAGGCAAATAGGCTGTACACTTTGTAAGTGCAGTTGCACTCATTTTTCCCAGGGCTTAGTAAATGTGATAAAGCTCTGCTAATCTGTTACATAGTTACATAGTTACATAGTAGGTGAGGTTGAAAAAAGACACAAGTCCATCAAGTCCAACCTATGTGTGTGATTATGTGTCAGTATTACATTACATATCCCTGTATATTGCGGTCATTCAGGTGATTATCTAATAGTTTCTTGAAGCTATCAATGCTCCCCGCTGAGACCACCGCCTGTGGAAGGGAATTCCACATCCTTGCCGCTCTTACAGTAAAGAACCCTCTACGTAGTTTAAGGTTAAACCTCTTTTCTTCTAATTGTAATGAGTGGCCACGAGTCTTATTAAACTCTCTTCTGCGAAAAAGTTTTATCCCTATTGTGGGGTCACCAGTACAGTATTTGTAAATTGAAATCATATCCCCTCTCAAGCGTCTCTTCTCCAGAGAGAATAAGTTCAGTGCTCGCAACCTTTCCTCATAACTAAGACCCTCCAGACCCTTTATTAGCTTTGTTGCCCTTCTTTGTACTCGCTCCATTTCCAGTACGTCCCTCCTGAGGACTGGTGCCCAGAACTGGACAGCATACTCCAGGTGCGGGCGGACCAGAGTCTTGTAGAGCGGGAGAATTATCGTTTTATCCCTGCAGTTGATCCCCCTTTTAATGCATGCCAATATTCTGTTTGCTTTATTAGCAGCAGCTTGGCATTGCATGCCATTGCTGAGCCTATCATCCACTAGGACCCCCAAGTCCTTTTCCATCCTAGATTCCCCCAGAGGTTCTCCCCCCAGTGTATAGATTGCATTCATATTTTTGCCACCCAAATGCATTATTTTACATTTTTCTACATTGAACCTCATTTGCCATGTAGTCGCCCACCCCATTAATTTGTTCAGGTCTTTTTGCAAGATTTCCACATCCTGCGGAGAAGTTATTGCCCTGCTTAGCTTAGTATCGTCTGCAAATACAGAGATTGAACTGTTTATCCCATCCTCCAGGTCGTTTATGAACAAATTAAATAGGATTGGTCCCAGCACAGAACCCTGGGGAACCCCACTACCCACCCCTGACCATTCTGATTACTCCCCATTTATCACCACCCTCTGAACACGCCCTTGTAGCCAGTTTTCAATCCATGTACTCACCCTATGGTCCATGCCAACGCACCTTATTTTGTACAGTAAACGTTTATGGGGAACTGTGTCAAATGCTTTTGCAAAATCCAGATACACCATGTCTACGGGCCTTCCTTTATCTAGATGGCAACTCACCTCCTCATAGAAGGTTAATAGATTGGTTTGGCAAGAACGATTCTTCATGAATCCATGCTGATTGCTGCTAATGCTATCATTCTTATTACTAAAATCTTGTATATAGTCCCTTATCATCCCCTCCAAGAGTTTACATACTATTGATGTTAGGCTAACTGGTCTGTAATTCCCAGGGATGTTTTTTGGGCCCTTTTTAAATATTGGTGCTACATTGGCTTTTCTCCAATCAGCTGGTACCATTCCAGTCAATAGACTGTCTGTAAAAATTAGGAACAACGGTCTGGCAATCACCTGACTGAGTTCCCTAAGTACCCTCGGATGCAAGCCATCTGGTCCCGGTGATTTATTAATGTTAAGTTTCTCAAGTCTAATTTTAATTCCGTCCTCTGTTAACCATGTAGGTGCTTCCTGTGTTGTGTCATGAGGATAAACACTGCAGTTTTGGTTACTGAAGCCCCCCGATTCACTCGTGAAGACTGAGGAGAAGAATAAATTCAATACCTTTGCCATCTCCCCATCCTTTGTAACCAGATGTCCTTCCTCATTCTTTATGGGGCCAATATGGTCTGTCCTCCCTTTTTTACTGTTTACATACTTAAAGAATTTCTTGGGATTTTTTTTGCTCTCCTCCGCTATGTGTCTTTCATGTTCCATCTTAGCCATCCTAATTGCACCCTTACATTTCTTATTGCATTCTTTATAAATTCTGAATGCTGTGGATGATCCCTCAACCTTGTATTTTTTGAAGGCCTTCTCCTTTGCTTTTATATGCATTTTTACATTGGAGTTAAGCCATCCAGGATGTTTGTTCGCTCTTTTAAATTTATTACCCAATGGGATACATTGGCTAATGCCCTTATTTAATATGCTCTTAAAGCAAACCCATCTCTATTCTTTGTTCCTAATATTTTATCCCAATTTATGCCTTTTAGCAAGGTTTGTAGTTTAGGGAAGTTGGCTCTTTTGAAATTCAGTGTCTTTGTGTTCCCTTCATGTCTCCTATTTGTGTGATTTATACTGAAACTAATTGACCTGTGATCGCTGTTACCTAAATTGCCCCGTATTTCCACATCTGTTATCAGGTCTGTATTGTTGGTAATCAGTAGATCTAGTAATGTTTTATTTCTAGTTGGTGCATCTACCATCTGACCCATAAAATTGTCCTGCAAGACACTAAGGAACTGGCGAGCCTTAAATGAATGCGCGGTTATTGAGCAGAGTAATAAAGATCGGATCACAAGGAAACTAAACTTGATGAAAAAAGTAATTTTTATTAAATAAAGCAAAAAAACCTGTTTTAGGACACCCAAAATGGGTAGCATTTCTGCCTTGCAGAAACTGGGGTCCTCAGTTGAAATTATGGCCAGGATACAATCTGCATGGAAATTGAATGTTGTCCCTGTGCTTATGTTAGTTACATCTGGGTACTCTCCCACACCCCAAAGACATGCTGGTAGGTTAGGTGTTTAAATTGACCCTAATATGTATTTGCATGTATGCAATATAGGGCAATTGATAGAGGTACCTTAGCTTGTAAGCTCCTTCAGGGCAAGAACTGATGTCAGTACTATATATCTGTAATAAATAAATAAATTACAATCCATGTGACAATATAGTTGAGTAGTATTATGAAGTAACCAATGCCCTTGAATTGTGTTCAGAAAAAGCATGCTCAGAAAGCAGTATAGCATCAACTTAAAACTGTTAGTATAAAAAACAGAATGTTTGTAAGCATAGTAGATTGCCATCTTGTGGTGATATTTTGAGTTGCTGATGGAGTACTAAAGGAAAGCAACCTGTTTTCAAGGTGATTGAAAACGTACAACTATAGCAACTATTTTATCTCTAAATTATCTTGCAATATGTGTAAATTGTTATTCAATTTCCTTTAGATTTACCTTCAACTAGTTCAGCTTTAAAGTCTTACTAAACCCAGGACCCTGCATTTGCTATATCTGATCTCTCCATAGGTGTGCGCAGCCTCTTGCATTAGGGTGTGCACCCAAAGCTCTAATACATATGCATGTATATGTACTGATGGTGTCAGTAGGGCAGTGGACAGTGTCAGTAGTTTTCTTTGATTTTTTTTTAAAATATTTTATTTGGTAACATTTTTTTTGGGGATGAAATATCAGTGGTCTAAACAGGGGGCAATATGCACCACACACAAGGCGATTAGGGTGTGCCCAGGCACACCTGGCACACCCTGTGTGCACGCCTATGGATCTCTCACAGTCAGTGTTGCCATTCCCCAGAGGCGAAATTTATTGACAGGCCGCCAAAATTTACAAACAGCACCAAATTTTTTTTTTTACTGGCCAAAAATCATGAAATTTACTGACAGAGCCACATTTTTTACTGACACGGCAAAAAAGTACCTACAATTACTGTTTTCAGTGCTAAACAGTGCACATATCAATATTTAAACTACAAGCTTATAGTTGGTGCTATTAGCAATGTGTTTAAGCTAAACAAAAGTCAAAAACCATATTTCTCCATTTACATCAAGGTCAGGTTACTATAACCCAGCCAGCACAGCGTTCCCCCTTACATCAGAGTCTGCAGGATTCCCCCTTACAGTGAAAGGGTACTCTTATGTAAAGGGAAACGCTGCAGATCATGATCTAAGGGGGAACTCTAATGCAAGGGGGGCTCTGGTGACAAAAGACCACCTTATATCAGAGTCCACTGTGTTCCCTTTACATCAGAGTTCCCACTTACATCAGGGTCTGCAGCATTGCTCTTGCACTGTAAGGGGGAATCCTGCAGACTCTGATGTAAAGGGGAATGCCAGGAACTCTAATGCGGGGGGTCACTCTGGTGACTAGAGACCACCTTCTGGAGAGTGAATACACTAAGGTAAGGGGGTGGGTTACTAATATAGGGGGGAACCTTTATATCAGTGACCCCTTACATTATTGTATTCACTCCCCCCCCTTTAGACTGACCTGACGGCGCTGTCACTGACCTCCTCTCAGGTGCACCGTGCAGGGCTCAGTCAGCCGGCTTGAGCTTGGCGGCTCTGGTTTTACACTATAGTCTCCTCTCCACAGTCCACACACGTCTGACTCCTGTTGTGACCCCCATCCCAGCAGCGTTCCCACTTTTGATTCCACTCCAGACTCCCCCTCAGAAACTGCAGACATGATAAAAGACCAGAGATGGTCAGAGGCTGCGGACATGATACAGGAGGTGGACAGAGGTTGCAGACATGATACAGGAGGTGGACAGAGGTTGTGGACATGATACAGGAGGTGGACAGAGGCTGCGGACATGATACAGGAGGTGGACAGGGGCTGCAGACATAATACAGGAGGTGGTTAGAGGATGCGGACATAATACTGGAGGTGGACAGAGGCTGCAGACATGATACAGGAGGTGGGCAGAGCCTGTGGACATGATACAGAAGGTGGAAAGAGGCTGCGGACATGATACTGGAGGTGGGCAGAGGCTGCAGACATGATACAGGGGATGGTCAGAGACTGCGGACATACTATAGGAGGTGGACAGAGTAGTGTTCTCCTCACCCCCTCACAGTAGATTCCTCCTCTGTCCTCCTTCATACTACCTCTCCAAATCAGTGTCCTCCTCCTGTGCCCTTCACAGGGCAGCACCATCAGTGTCCCCCTGCTGTGCCCCTTCACAGGACAGCACCATCAGTGTCCTCCTCCTGTGCCCCTTCACAGGGCAGCACCATCAGTGTCCTCCTCTTGTGCTCTTCACAGGTCAGCACCATCAGTGTCCTCCTCCAGTGCCCTTCACAGGGCAGCTGCAGCACCATCAGTGTCCTTTTCCTGTGCCCTTCATGGCTTCACTTTACCTCCCACTCACCCCTCCTCGGCTCCTCTGCTGTGGTGAGAGTGGGCGAGGCGCCGCGGCGGCACCGCCAATTGCGAGTGGTTTCCATTTAAAAATGGCGCCAGGCGGCGCCATTACGTTACTGCGCATGCGCTGCCCGACCGACCGTATACGAGCATTTCCGAGCCCAGCCGGCTTTGGGACGGCGCATGCGCAGTTGCATGGTCGGCTCACGGCCATCTTTTTTACAAGCACCGTTGCCCATAACAGACATTTACGGGCAACCCGAAAATGGGCTTAAATTTACGGGCTGCCCGTAAATTTACGGGCGATTGGAAACGCTGCCCAAAGTACACAGAACATGGAAATGCAATTATTTTAGTAATATACACTGCTAAATACCTTTTCTCATCAGCAGTTACTTCTTTCAGTGTCTGGGAGAGCACTGGTTAAAGCTTGTAGGAGGAGTTTACATTCTCTGGACAGTGTTGATTGGCCCTGTGCTGATCACATGCACCCTCAAAAAAAAAAGAAAAAAAGAAAAAAAGGACTCTAGCAATACACACCAAACAGATTATGTGCAAAGTGTCTCCAAGGGCTCAGTACTATCAGCAGATGGATTGGGGACTGTGGAAGTAGGGGAAGATCAGAGAAGGCAGGATCAAACATTGTGGGTTTAGTAACACTTTAACTTAAAGCCCCCCAGCCCCCCAAACAACTCTAAAATAAACCCCAAACCTAGGTACTTACATACCTCCCCTATGGCAGAAGTCATATCTGCTACTTGCCACTTTATTATTGGTTAACAAAGTTGCCTATTATAGTGAGAGATGGGAGAGGGTAGGTTAGAGCCAGCACCTACTGTATTTTGAGAGAGATTTAGTACAAGGTTAAAACTTGATTCAATAAATCACTCCATCTGATGCTCTAAAGTACCACTGTGACAGAATAAAACATGACCTCAACCACTTCTTATTTATGCAACTTTTTAGAGTAAAACCGGTTTCATTATCTTTGCTCCATTTGTCTCATAGCTCTTGGTGTTGCAGTTAGCTGCCCAGGATTACAGGCACAGGGGTTGCAAATACGCAGAAAAGTTCTCACAGAGACTTTGCTATATAAGAGGCAGCCTAATTTGCATCTAATCGTGTCCGCACCATAAAATTGAAACACCAGGGGGCGTGACCGGAAGCCGCTCTGAATGGCAGCCTGATCCCTCTGCTCTCTCTCAGCCCGGGAAATAACGGCGTATAGGGGACACTACACAGCACGCTTATGGGCAAATCTAGGACCACCAGATCCACGGCAGCCAGGGGATCATCCTTACCCCCTCCGGGAACCTCCGCGGACCTCCGGTCCTTTTTTCCGCCGACGGACATGCCACAGACCGGAACGGCCAAGATGGCGCCGGATCCCCCTGCGGCCTACACTCAGAGCTCCGCCCGGACCTCTCCGACGCCGCATTCACCACAGCGGTCATCCACAGACTCCGGACCTGCCCCGCTGGGCAATACAACCGGACCTCGCAACCCGGGAGCGGTGAGTCCCCCCTCCAGATCCCCGCCTCATGAGGCAACACAGCATGGCCCCCAGCAGTACACACAGTGCTCAGAGGCGTTTCCTCGCTTGTTGAGGACAGCATCAGACCCCTGTCTACATGGCACTGAACCGGACTCACCAACCTCCTCAGTCTTTTCTGTGGACTTCCCGGCCTTGCCGGTCCCCAAGCACCCAGCTAGTGGCATCCCTCCGGAACCTGCTGCACACTCAGCATCCCACAGTCACGCAGAGCCTGCTTCACCACCACCAAAGGCCCAAAAATTAGCGCCCCCACAAGCGCTGGGCTTGCCCAGAGACTGGACAGCACCACAGACCACCTATGCCCAAAAAGTGAGCCTACCCAACCCCCGCTCACAGTGGACGGATACAACGGGGGCCACCCCACCTGCCCGGCCTTCAACCTGGAGTGGAACCTGGGACTCCCCACCGGGAACAGCGCATCAGGCCTTGGGCCTCACCACATCAGACCCCCCACCTTTACCACCCCGCGCACCCCCGGCACAGTGGTCTACGCTACCGGAGCACCCCCAACCAATACCCCCACAGTGGCAAACATATTTGCAAGCGATCCCCACTAAAGAGGACTTCCGACAGCTAATAGAGGATGTAAAGTCCACATGTCGCTCGGAAATACAAGTGCTCCAGTCAGGCCTTAAACATCTAACTGACAGAATGGAAATGGCTGAAGAAGAGATTCAGGAGACCAAGCTGGCAGTCCACAGAACCCAACTCCAGGGGGAAGACCACCACATCATGTTAAGAGATATGCAGCGTCACATGGAAGACTTGGACAACAGAGGGCGCAGGAACAACATACGGGTGAGAGGAATCCCAGAAGTTGAAGGCCCAGAAGACATCCAACATACTCTACAAGATGTGTTTAACAATCTCTTGGGTGAACCCGTTACTAAGTTCATAGAAATGGACAGAGCCCACCGAGCCTTGCGACCCAAGAATGCCACTACACAACCAAGAGACATCATCTGCAGGATTAACTCCTACCCCCTAAAAGAGGACATTATGCGACAGGCTCGCTTAGCACGCAGAGTGACTTACAAAAATGCTCAGGTGCAGCTGTACCCTGATCTCTCATGGATCACACTACAGAAGCGTAGACTTCTTCAGCCACTACTACGCATTTTACAAGAAGAAAATATCCCCTACCGCTGGGGTTTCCCCTTCAGCCTTACAGCCAAAAATCAAGGCAAATCTGCCATCCTACGTTACCCAGAGGACCTACAAACCTTCTGCAACACAGTGGGAATATCCGCCCCCCGTCTTCCAGAATGGGACCTGATCACCAATCCGCCCGCACCACCCGCAACCTGGCAGAAGGTTTCTTCATCCAACAGATCCCGAAACAAAGATGCTTCACGCAAGAGTACCAAGCACGGAAATGGCTGACTTCAGATGTCCCAACAGCACCTCAAGGACGCTTACCAATAGCCACTTTGACCACCAGATACCACTGGTGAATTTGCCCTGGACATTACAGTTTACTTAGTCCCCCCCTTATCACGCCTTAAGCTCACATCTCAGTTTACTAGATGGGCACATCTCCACGGAGATTTGAGAGAGTAGGAGGTTTCACTTTTAACCACCCCCCCTTGGTTAACTGATAGCAGTTGTAGCTATTTTACAGTTCGTGTTTTTTATATGACCAAATTAGGGCTCCCCTGCATCCACCCGACGGGTCTGCCTGGGCCACAGTTGGGGGGATCCTTGGAATCCCGTACAGACCTAGGCCTTTTTGCCTCTCAAGGTCGTTTGTTAATGGTTCGAACTTATACCTGTTTGATTTGTACTAATCACGTGTTTATCTTTCTTCTTCTCTCTTCCTTTCCCCCTTCCTTCTTATCCGTCTCCCCCCCCCCCCACCTATCTGACATCAAGTGACTCAACGGATAACCCGTGGAACCCACCTGGCTCCTCTCTCGGGGTATGTGCACAGCCAACCCACCGCCTTCTGAACATCCTCTCCACATCAGGTAAGACACCCACCTACCCCAATCTGACACCATGGCTAAGATCTTATCTTTAAACGTTCACGGCCTAAATTCTGACAAAAAGAGACATCTGGCGATGAGGGAATTTAAACAGTCTGGGGCAGATATCATATTTGTCCAGGAAACACATTTTGATAAGGGGGGCTCATTTTCATTTGCTTCCAAACATTTCCCCCAAATATACCACTCTTCAGGTCCACATAAACGAGCAGGGGTCGCCATCCTCATTAAAAATGGATCTCCCTTTAAATGTACGGCACAATATAGCGACCCAAATGGCCACTTTGTCATTATTCAAGGACAGTGGCAAAAACAGGCACTCACTCTCTGCACCCTGTATGCCCCCAATATTAAACAATATAACTTCCTGACTAAAGTATTTACCCGACTCTTTAAATCTGAACATGAACTATTAGTAGTGGGGGGAGACTTCAATCTAACCCACTCCACAACGGCGGATCGCCAGGTGGTGGGCCCCAGGACAGTACCGGCTCGTGCCCTGAGGGACTCGAAGCTATTCCGCAGACTCTCTAGACGTTATGCTCTCTTTGATGCCTGGAGGGCCCTCCACCCTGGCGATCGGCAATACACGTTCTACTCGGCCCCCCACCAAATACACTCACGCATCGATTACTTCTTCGTAAATAATACTGCACTTAGACATACAAAAGAAGCACAGATATTGCCGATTTCATGGTCTGACCACGCACCTATTTCACTTAAGTTGGAATTAGGTACCACCACCAGTAGACCATACAATTGGAAACTAAACACATTCCTCCTTCAACACACCCCATCGAAAGAGGAATTAATATCCACTCTAACTCACTATTTCGAAGAAAATGACACCCCTGGCATATCTACATCCACACTATGGGAAGCCCACAAGGCTGTGATCCGAGGCAGATGCATGGCATTGTCCTCTGCTATGAAAAAAGACGCTCTGGCCACAAAACTCCAAACTGAAAAAGAACTTAGGGCTTTAGAAACCCAACTACAACGGTCCCCAACCCTAACCCTCCTTAAAAAAGTCGTAAAACTGCGAACAACCCTGAGCGACTTGGCAATGGGGCGGGTGGAAAAAGCCATCATCAGACTAAGACAACTATACTACGATAAAGGCAACAAAGCACATTCCCTATTAGCGAAAAAACTACGCGATAATTCTCATACATCCATACCACACCAAATTAAGAATAAATTAGGCTCTCTATTATCCCACCCCAAAGACATTGCCGATACCTTTGCAGACTACTATCAAGACCTCTACAATAACCCCAATATCCCAAGTAATCCTGCCCCCCCAGACCTCCTCCACCAAATGCAGCACTATTTGGCGGAGAGTGGAGTCCCAAAGCTCCAAACTTCTGACCTGGCCACCTTAAACATGCCGATCACTGAAGAGGAAATAGAACAGACTATAAAAACTCTCCCGTCACACAAAGCCCCCGGCCCAGACGGGCTTCCCTACGAATATTACAAAGCCACCCTCCCCATCCTCTTACCCCATATGTGTAAACTCTTCAATGCCTTTTATCGAGACTCCCCCATCCCGTCAGATATGCAGCGTTCATATATCACTCTGATCCCTAAACCAGAAAAAGACCCCACCCTATGTGCCAACTATAGACCCATTGCTCTGCTGAACTCAGACCTAAAAATTTTCACTAAACTACTATCACTCCGGTTGAACATGATTCTCCCATCCCTGATTCACAAGGACCAGGTGGGCTTTGTCCCCCTTAGGCAAGCAGGGGATAACACTAGGAAGGTGATTGACCTGGTAGATGTGGCGAATAGGGAGAAAACGGCGGCTTTGCTACTCAGCCTGGATGCTGAAAAGGCCTTTGACCGACTTGGGTGGCCCTTCCTGTTCGCCACATTACAACACGTGGGATTTCAAGGACCGTTCCTGAGAGCCATAAAACACCTTTATACAAATCCCTCCGCACAAGTCAGAACTCCCTTCGCCATTTCCCCTGCTTTCTCGATAACAAATGGCACACGCCAAGGATGCCCACTGTCACCCCTATTATTCGCACTGTGTGTCGAACCCCTAGCGGCAGCTATCCGAGGTAATCAGGACATTAGGGGGATCCCCGTTAGAGGTCGGGAGTACAAGATCTCGTTGTTCGCGGACGACGTGATCCTCACCCTAACCCAACCTAGAATTTCTTTACCAAACTTACACGCAGAGTTGGACAGGTACGGTGCCCTGTCGGGCTATAAAATTAACACCTCTAAGTCAGAGGCCCTCCCAATCAACATCTCGGACACGGAAACGACACATCTGAAAGCAAATTTCACATATCACTGGAAAACCACCTCCTTAAAATACCTAGGGGTACATATCACTACAAAATTCAACACTTTATATCAGGAAAACTTCCCCCCCATATACCGTTCCATCAGAGCCCTACTGACATCCTGGAAAAAACACCACATTTCCCTGCTAGGTCGGATCGCATCGATTAAGATGACAATCCTCCCAAAACTACTCTACCTTTTCCAGACTCTACCCATCCCTGTCCCCCGCAACCACCTGAGTAAACTGCAATCTGACCTTTTTAAATTTACCTGGAACTACAAGAGACATAGGGTCCCTCGGTCGGTGATGATGGCGGCACGCTCAGACGGGGGTCTCGCGTTCCCCAATCTCATTAAATATTACCAAGCTACCCAATTGCGAGCTATAGCCTCTTGGTTTACTCAACGGTCCTATAATAGGTGGACGGAGATTGAAAAAATATGGCTAGCTCCAACCCACCCTAATAACCTACTATGGAACGCGAGGGCAGAGGTCCCCCCTGGGCGCCTACTGGGAGCCGTGTCCCATCTTCGCCGACTGTGGAATAAAATATCACATGAACATGAGTTGTCCTCAGAAAAATCGGTCTTAACATCTTTTATCTGCAACCCCAAAATCCCAGACAGCCTCACTCGCCAGATGTCTCACCCGTGGTCGTCACGGAACCTTTTCCACTATGGACACATAGTAGACCCTAGAACCCGCAGGCTATTGCCATACTCTGATCTCCAGACCAAATATGGCCTCCCACGTCAAGCCTTCTACAGCTACCTGCAAATACGCCATTATGCCCTGTCCATAGCGTCTGACCTACAGTTCTCCCCTCCAACGCCTTTCGAAAACCTGATTATGGGAGGTACAGCCCAGAAGGGCCTAATCTCTGATATTTACAAAATAATAAATGCCTACCCATTAGAAACCAAGGGTAAACATGCTTATATGATCAAATGGGAAAAGGCCCTCGAGGAGGAACTTCCAATGGAACAATGGCAGACGATATGGACCCAGGCGGCGAAAAGCTCCCTTTGTACGCTATACAAAGAAAACGCTTATAAAATAATCCTATACTGGTATATGACTCCGGATACCCTTCATGCCATATATCCCACCAGTTCCGACCGCTGTTGGCGCTGTCAGAAAGAAAAGGGAACACTCCTCCACATATATTGGAGCTGTCCACTGATCACTCCCTACTGGGCTGAGGTACACCGATTGCTGACCGGTCTTTTGGAAATACAGGTCCCCATGACTCCCAAGTCCTTCCTTCTAGGGGTCCTACAACTAAAAATCACTAAGCCATATAAAAAATTAATGCGCCATATTCTTACAGCGGCGAGATGTCTTGTCGCCCTACATTGGAAAAAAACTTCCCCCCCCACTCCTGAAGCCCTATACGCCAGGATTAAAGATGTGGAGTTGATGGAGCGGATGACGGCCAGAATACAGGACAGGCTGGAAGCACATAATAAAATATGGGAACTGTGGCACCTCCGGGAGGACCCACCTTGACAAGTATACAAGTCACTATAACAACCACCCCCCCCCTTCTTCTTTACCTTTCTACTCTTCTCCCCCCTCCTTTTTTCTTTACATTAAATGTTTAAATGACTTATATGGTTTTGCACAGTGGTATGGGAAGGATGAGAGGGAGTATTTCATATATGGCCTCTATTACCTACCCCCCCCTCCCCCCTTCCCCCTCCTTTTCCTCTCCTTTTCCTCATCCTTTCTTAAATTTTATTACTCATTGCATTTTATGTAATCTTGTAATACAAATTCAAAATAAAATGTTATTTGAAAAAAAAATTGAAACACCATATGTGAAATGTGCCATCACTTCTTCTGGCACCAACAGTGACTTAGCTTTGCAGGTCTGGTGTATAGTTTGCACAATCCATGAAGCTAGTGTTGTGCTAGATACATTTTTGTTCTTGTTCTCTCCCTACGGGATGCCAAATGAGGTGGTGGTGGCCTCAAAGTAGGCTATGAGAAAACTCTACCCCTGGGACAATTGGAGAGTTAAAGGGACAAGCTCCCAATTCATGTGGAAGGACGAGGCTACTTTGGGAAGTAACCGCCACACTGATACCAAGACCACTTTGTCTGGGTAAAATGACAGATAAGATTCTTTGCATTTGAAAGCTTGGAACTCTGATCCGCTCATGGCTGAGACTATTGTGACCAGGAAGGTGCTCTGAAGCAACAAAAGTCAGTGCCCCATGAGATTGACCAACATAAATTGTAAGTCCCACATGAGGAACAGTGTTCTTCTGGTGGCTCTGATGCAGAGACTGTCCCTCAGAAGTTAAACCACTAGGGTGTTAGCAGCCCTAGATATTTTTGTAAATGCCCATAGGATGGCCCCCTTGACTTTAAGAGAATTCAGCTTCAAACCCCAATCTCCAAGACAGACTGAAAAATTGACAATATATGCTGTACTTGTAGGTCAGTTGGACTAAAGTCGTGGCCAATGGCAAACTGATTGAAGCAATTTATGATTATTAATGTGGTTTATACCTGGCTTCCTTGCTTTCAACATGGCCTTCACTACTTCTTTTAGACAGCCTTTTGGCACGTGCTCACTATCCTCTAATAGAGGGATCCCACTGGTGTAGAAAGTTGCACTGGTACTTGTTGAAATGCCACTGCGCCCATTTATCTATCAGTATTGCGTTGGTGTGGAGGATGTCTAGCATCCAGATATCTTGAGGCACAGAGTTGCCAGCACGTGTGATGCTGACAAGCCTATAGCTACTTGCTCTTTGATTACAGGAATCCTTTCTCTGGTAGCAATATGGAAGCTGGTATTGTATTCGTGTATGCACCCAAGTGACCTAAGTTTTGTGTGGGCTCTAACTGGCTTTTGCTGTAGTTGATGGTACAGCCAAATCTCTCTAAGGCCTGTAGCATCTCATCTCTGTGATTCAGAAATTGGTCTTGGTTCTGTGCCAATAACAGGACGTTGTTGACATAATGGTGCGTTCTTATGCAATCCTGTCTGATCAAAAAGACAACTGCTATCAGAAGCTTCATGAATGTTTGGGGGAGGGCGACAGGCTGAAAGGCAAATACACAAACTGGTAGTAGAAGTTTGTCAGTGCAGACTGAAGAAACTGCTGATGGGTATCTCTAATAGCTTTGTGCT
Source organism: Aquarana catesbeiana (assembly GCF_042186555.1). Classification (NCBI taxonomy): domain Eukaryota; kingdom Metazoa; phylum Chordata; class Amphibia; order Anura; family Ranidae; genus Aquarana; species Aquarana catesbeiana. The sequence continues at coordinate 192,753,271 of NC_133325.1, forward strand.
AATGCACATCCCTTAATTTGTCAGATAGCATCCAATCCCCTGGGAGTACTGCCTGCTATTTTGTTTTGATGGATTTCAACTTGAAGTATTATTCTGAGGTCTTCCACTGGTCTTCATTCTCCAGGCTTCTTCGCCTCCAGAATGATCAGGGAATACACCCCTGATATCTTTATTTTTGGAACTTGCACAAATATTCCTTTTTTTGTAAAAGCTCTTTTACATAATGATGAAAAATGTTTCTTTTTTTGTCCTTTATTTTGTCCCTAGAGTTAGAGGTCCCTTTAAGAGGACAGCAGGAGGGTGGTTTGGTAGGCATTATCCCCCCACCTCACCTTTACAAAAATAATGAGCAGCGAAGGATTATAATTTGTTAAAAATGTGTTGGAATACTAGGGGCATCAAAAGAGTGATTTTTATGTAGCAAAGTCCCGGGGCATTTTTGAATGCAAAGAGATTTATCGTCTCAAACAGAACTGTGGGAGAGAGGGTTAGGGCCAGGACACCCTTAGGTAGATGCAATGTTAATTGGCAGACTCCGAGACTTCTATAGGTAGACAGCTCAAGGCCTCCAGCCGGACACTACTTCTGTATAGGTAGGACCGCCGTCCCCTATGGCAACAATCTTGAAGTTGTTACTAACGGTAAAGGTATTCAACTATCTGCAATACGAACAGTTCTCTTTACCCCACACTCACTCACTGTGGGTCTTCACTCAACGAGCTCCCAATCTCTCTCGCTAGACTTCAGATCCACTAGCTACTGGATCCCCTGAGCTCTTTCACTGTAGCACTCAGTATCTTCCTCCAGCATCACCCCCCGCTTCACTGCTGGGTCCCTACTTGGAACTCACAGATACTCCTCAAGCTTCAACCCTGCTGACACGTTAGGTCCCTGGCTTGGCACTCCACAAGCGTCACCTCTGCTGTCCCGCTGGGTCCCTGACTTGGCACTTGCTGATGCTTTCCCACTTCTTCACCGTTCCTGGCTGGCGAGACTTTTGCCCTGGTACTTGCCTCAGCTTACTCACAATGGTCTTCGGTAGCAAGGAGGATGGTCCCTTTGTGGCGACAGCTTCCCCTCTACCTCCAACCATGACTGGTTCCCCGGGCTGGCGGAACCGTTACTTCTGGTTGAACTACAAACCTGCAGTCCCAACCCTGCACTACTTCTGGATGGGCTCTCAGATAGCCTAGTAGCCAGACGTCCCCGGGATAGGCCTTAAGTTTCTGGCCTAGCAGCCCGGGGCAATACGACACACGTCCACCCAGACAGCCGTCCAGGTGGCAGAACCCCAATCACCTGACTCCACCCAAAAAAAAGGGCTCTCCCAGCAGGCCAAGGGACCCAAGAAAATACCTGCCCATTGGCTGAGACACCCCATTCATTCCTAATGTGTCCTTGCAATGCCCTTGTCTTATCTAATGTCACCAGATACCCGGCCATCTATCGACAGAAGAGAAGTGCAGCAATTCCAGAATTAGGGCGAAATCAATTGACCTCCTAACAATTGGTCAAAGCAACTATCACTTGGCAAATAAATTTAATAGCAACCCTGCCTAAACATCAGGGTGCTACATTTATATCTGTGTATGCTTTGGATGGAGTCTCCAATCTTGCCAGCTGCAAGATTTTACTTGGCCTGCAGCTAGGGTCAGTGGCCAGTCACTAAGGTCTTCAGGTCAGCCTAATTTCTGCCCAACATCCACAACCCCAGCGCAAATTCCCCAGGGGCACTCTTATGTAAGGGGGACTCTGAAGTATGAGGGAACACTCTGCTGTAGGGTAGGGCTAATAATAATAATAATAATAATGATGTAAGGGGGGAATCTGATGTAAAGGAGAACACTGATGGGGACTCTGATGTAAGGGCAGACACTGATGTAAGGGGGACTCTGATGGGACCCTGATGTAAGGAGGGACACTGATAAAGGCTCTGATGTAAAAGGGGGGACACTGCTGGGGTCTCTGATGTAAGGAAGGACTCTGGTGGGAACCCTGATGTAAGGTATGACTTTAATGGGGACCCTGATGTAAGGAGAGGCACTGATGGGAACCCTGATGTAAGGAGAGGCACTGATGGGGACCCTGATGTAAGGAGAGGCACTGATGCCCAGATAGCATGGATAACTTGCCACAAAGTTGTGGCAGTGTTGAATTGTAAGTCTTATTAACTTGCTGCACGTTTTTACTGGCAAGTTGTACACTTGCAGAGCACTTGAAGCACAAGTTCTAGTTGACACTTTTCCAATCTGTAGCAGATTTGCGTGTCAAGCCTCTAGCAAGAGCAAAGTTGCAGTGGTGAGTCTACAGCAAGAGCTCTGCAAGTCACAGTGACCCCTGTGGTGGGATGACTATTGCACAACATAACTGAACCAGAACTTGCAGCAGACTTGCAGAATGTTTGCAAAGAAAGTTGACCTGGAGTCATGCAATGTGGACTGGCAAGTCTAGCAATAGCTTAGCAAATCATTTTCAAACTTGCAGCACAATTGCTTGCTATCTGGGTGGGAAACCTATTGTAACAGGGGACTCCAATGGGGACCATAATGTAAGAGGGAACTCTACTGGGGACTCTGATGTAAAGGTGGTATCAGATGTAAGGGCAGACTTTTATAGGCACTCTGATGTAAAGGGGACCCTGAAGGAGACCCTGATGGGTTCATGTTTTTTCAGAATTTTTTTGTTTTGGTATACTGAAAGTGGAACTTCAGTCATTTTTTCATCTTTCCATCTATTAAATCTTCTGCCCTTGTTGTTTCAACTTTGGATAGTAAAACATTTTTTTCTGCCAGTATATACCTTATACAGCCCACTTCCTGTTTCTTGTCTGGTCATTTGCCTAGGCTTATGGCATGCAAAGTTTGCCAGGAAGGGAGGGGGGTGAGTCATAAGAGGACCAACGAGAGCTGCAGAGCTGGAGGCGTGCCTCTGTGTTGATCCAGGAAGTGAACAAGCTGCAGCTTCAGCTGCCCACTGTTAAAATGGTTGCAGCCAGACTCAGTGGAGGGAGATTTCTGCAGCATATTTGGCAAGTACAGAATCACAGTAAAAATAAAATAATATGTAAAGTGATAGGAGGGAAGCTTCAGAATGGCAAAGATGTTTTTATTACAAATTATGTGAGCAGACTGCAGTTCTTCTTTAATGTATTAGACTTAATTTTTTTTCGGCCTGTGAATATTTGTGAAATATACAATGTGCCCCTTGTACTGAAAAGTTTGGAGTTTGGAGCCGGAGGGGCTTAAGAGAACAAGCACCATCTACCCCACTGTAGGTACTGAAGGTGAGTGTGATAGGAAGTGGTTTTTGCTCTCTCTTTGTTTGCTGTCAAAGAAGTGGAATATAAGAGGAGTAGAAAAACAACAGCTGATTATGTCACATGACTGGAGTTTGAAGGAACCAGGAAGTGCTCTTGGGACAGGGGAGAAACACCACAGCAGCAACACGTTCTCTACAGAAGATTGGTGCTACTGGAGATATCTGAGGGCAGGAAGGTAGTTTGTGTGTGCGCAGAGACAGTATGAGGTGGTGGTAAGGAGGATACACTGAATGTGCTGTTGCTGAGTAGTGCATTGCACCCAGGAGAACAGAGTTGCCATTATTATAATGGAACTATGGGCCAAACAACAAATCACATTTGATATAGCCTGTCAAAAGCAGAAAATGAACTCTGGAAGCAGTGCCCAAAAAAAGGCAAACAGAGATCAATAGATTAATCACCAACATTTTATGTGGTTTCTCTGCAGCAGATCTTCCCCATTACTAGCTTATCTTTCCTTTTTCTGTGCTGTATCTGTATGGAAGTGGCCATTTTGATAAAGGCAGGGCATTGCTTCCTCATGTCAAATGAGCAGCACTGTTGTGACATCATCGGCTCATGCCAGGTCTCTTGAACTAGCAGTCAGGAGGAGAAGCAATGCCTTAAAGCAGAGCACCGCCCAAAAGGGGAAGCTTTGTTTATTTGACTAAACCCCCCCAATTCCACCTTTCAGGGGGAGCGGGTTCCTGGTTTTGCCATAGCGAACTCATCCATAAGTACGGCCCCCTCCTTCTTCCCCCACCACCGGGCCATTTACAAAGCGCAGCACGCTTCACGCTTGCGCAGTAGGGAACTGGCTGTGAAGCCCCAGGGCTTCACTGCCAGTTTCCCTGACCCGAGATAGTGGCGGCAGCACCCGATTGGAAAAAACGGCTGGGGTGAAGACCCGCCTGGATTCGTGGACAGGTAAGTGTCCTAATATTAAAAGTCAACAGCTACAGTATTTATAGCTGCTGGCTTTAATTTTTTTCTGAAGGAGCCTGGAACTTCGCTTTAAAGCAAAATTAAATCCTCCTATCCTTAACTACTTCCTGCCCAGTTCAGTTATCCTGACCCGGTGGTTCAGTTATCCCGACTGGGCATCATATGACATCCAGCAGGATAACAGCCGCTGCACTCCTATGGTCTCCATCGCGGCGATCGGTGGCATAGTGTGACAGTAAAGAGCCTTCGACGGTGGCTCTTTACCACGTGATCAGCTGTGTCCAAACAGGAAGAGCAATTGATCGGCTTTTCCTCACTCGTGTCTGACAGACGCGAGTAGAGGCGAGCCGATCGGCTGCTCTCCTGACAGGGGGCGGTCTGTGCTGATTGTTTATCAGCGCAGCCCCCCCTCGGATGCCCGCCTAGGACCACCAGGAATGGCCACCACACTGGACCACCAGGTTTGCCACTCTAGACCACCAGGCAGCTGCCAATCAGTGCCCAGGCAGCTGCCAATCAGTGGCAATTAAAAATGCCTGCCAGTGCCACCAGTGATGCCTATCAGTGCAGTCTATCGGTGCCACCTTTCAGTGCCACCCATAAGTGCCCATCAGTGCAGCCTTTCAGTGTCCATCAGTGCCGCCTATCAATGCCCATCAGTGCTGCATTTCAGTGTCACCCACCAGTGCCCATCGTCAGTGCTATCTCATTGGTGCCACCTCATCTGTGCTGCCTTATCAGTGCCAATCAGTGCAGCTTATCGGTGTCCATCGGTGAAGGAGGACACTTACTTATTTAAAAATTTTATAACAGAAACAAAGAAAAACTTTTTTTTTTTTTTCTAAATTTTTATTAATTTAGCAAGAAATAAAAACCGCGGAGGTGTTTAAATACCACCAGAAGAAAGCTCTATTTGTGGGAACAAAATGATAAAAGTTTGGGTACAGTGTAGCATGACCGCGCAATTGTCATTTAAAAAGTGACAGCACTGAAAGCTGAACATTGGCTTGGGCAGAAAGGGGGTGTAAGTGCCTGGTATTGAAGTGGTTAAATTACAAAAAAAAAAGAAAAATATACATTACAGCACATGACATCACTCCCAATTTTTTTTTTTTTTGCAAATTTATGCCAAAAAAATGGACGACCTTTCGTCCAATTTTCAGATCGTGTGTATGGGGCTTTACATCCAAGGAAGCTGTCATCTTAGTCAAAGTTTGATCTTCAACTGCCATGATGCTGCACAAGTTTTGACACCGACACCAGCCTTTTGTTGGTTTGACAGTTTGGTTGACAGCACAACCAATGTGACACCACATACATGTCGGGAATGTAACAGTTTTTTTAAACTGTTAGGGCCCTTTCACACTGGAGCCGTTTGCAGGCGCTATTGCGCTAATAATAGCACCTGCAAACCGACCCGAAAGTGCCGCTGTCTCTCCAGTGTGAAAGCCCTCGGGGCTTTCACACTGGAGCGATCCACTAGCAGGACGGGGAAAAAAGTCCTGCTAGCAGCATCTTCGGAGCGGTGAAGGAGCGGAGTGTATACTGCTTCTTCACCACTCCTGCCCATTGAAATCAATGGGACAGCGCGGCTATACCGCCGGCAAAGCACCTCTGCAGAGGTGCTTTGCGGTGGTTTTTAACCCTTTCTTGGCCGCTAGCGGGGGGTAAAACTGCCCCGCTAGCGGCCGAATACCGACGATAAAGCGCCGCTTACAATAGCGGCGCTTTACCCCCGCCCCAGTGTGAAAGGGCTCTTAAAATTGATGGGTTTAATGACACTAAACTCTGGTTTAACCCTTTTACTGCCACTTAAAAGCTGAACTTCAGCACAAAAAACTCATTCAAATATATTACTTTGACCCTTTTGCTGCCATATGGACCTAAAGCACTGCTTCGAGCTTGCCAAGTCCATATGCTGTACGGGCCTACATTCCTCCTCTGCTATAAGCTCATGGTCACTGAACTTCTTTCTGAAATGTTCAGCAGACAATAGTAATAAGCCGCTGCCTCTACCTCTCTACTTCTCACCCGCTGCTTCTTCCCCTTCTGCACCGCCTACAAATGCCTGCGATCGCACCCCCCATGCACGGATATCCGTGGATCCGATGCAATTGCCAGCTTACCCCCGCTGCCTCTTCCGCTGGGCAATTACAGAGTTAATCTTTTAAAATTATGTATGCCCCCCCACCTTTCAGTGCCCCCCCTCATTCACTGGTCCCTGGCAGCCCCTCCTTGCACCTCTGTGTCTATGGAAGCCCACAGCTCAGCACAGGACCCAGCGAAGTTTGCATGCATGGGTGCCTCTTTATCGTTATCACCCTGCTTTTAGGAGGGAGGAGCATACAGCACCAACAGGGACTGCCAGAAGAGGAGGAACGCCACTTTTCTGTGCATTATTGATGCACAGAGCAGCCAATTTTTAAATTTTTTTTTTAATTAAAAATATTTGAAAATTACTTTATTGCACTTTAATAACCAGAAAGACATAAATCTTACTTTGTGTGCCCCAAATGCTTGTGCAAACCAAGATTTTACCTTGTAAAAGTAGCAGTGACATTATCACTGTGATGTACACAGCTGTGAGTGTGGCCCAACAGGTCCACTCACTACAGGCTGTCTGAAGAAAACTACATGTAAAGAAAACTACAAACTACTCCCAGGACCTCCTGCTCTTTAGCTCCCTTGTTACCTCCTCCCATGCTCGCCTTCATCACTTCTCCAGAGCCTCTCCTATCCTCTGGAACTCCCTGCCCCAGTATGTCCGATTAGCCCTTACCCTGACCACCTCTAGGAGATTGCTGAAAACTCATTTATTCAGGGAAGCCTATCCCTCACCCACATAACAACTGTCCCCGAGCCACCCCCATCAAATCAATCTCTGCAGCTATTACCTTTTGTACCACCACCCCTTCCCTTTAGAATGTAAGCTCTATGAGCAGGGTCCTCCTGTACCTTTTGTATTGAACTGTACTGTAATTGTGTTGTCTCCCCTATACATTGTAAAGTGCTGCATAAACTGTTGGTGCTATATAAATCGCGTATAATAATAATATGTGGTGACAGTGGTGACAGTGTGTTACCAGGGCCACCGGAACCAGTGTCCCCATAAGAAGATTTCCTATCTATTACTTTTCTACAATCCATTATTTGGGATTTCACACGAGGGCTTTCACACTGGAGCGGTGCGCTAGCAGCATCTTCGGAGCGGTGAAGGAGCGGAGTGTATACCGCTCCTGCCCATTGAAATCAGTGGGATAGCGCGGCTATACTGCCGGCAAAGCGCCTCTGCAGAGGCACTTTGCGGTGGTTTTTAACTCTTTCTCAGCCGCTAGCGGGGGGTAAAACCGCCCCCGCTAGCGGCCGAATACCAATGGTACAGCGCTGCTTACAATAGCGGTGCTTTACCGCCGCCGCCACCCCCGCCCCAGTGTGAAAGGGCCCTTACAGTACAGGATTTTTTTTAACAATGATCTTACATACACTAGTAGAATTTTGTTAGAACATTTCCATCTTAAGAATTTTTGATTTTCTAATAGTAAGGGGATCAAATCGACATTTGTTTTCAACCGCAGTGACAAGAAAATTTGAAGTAGCAGGATGAAAATATTTTTCAGAACAAGTTTCAATTAACAGTGAATGTGGTTTCCATTTACTCAATAATCGAATGTTAAAAGCAAACATTCTTGAAATTCTTTAAACAACATTTGTCATGTCGTAGAATGCACTAATGAGTATTTTCGGATGAATGTTCATACAAACGTTCGTTTGAAAATTTGTTAGTGTATGGCTGGCTTTACTGTGTGCTGCAGGAATGTAGAGGTCAGCAGGAGGAACCAGCAAGAACTGCAGGGAACTCAGAAGATCTCCAACACCTATAGTTGTGTGAAAAAGTATTTGACCCCTTTCTGATTTTACATTTTTTTTGCATATTTGTCACACTTAAATGACTCAGATCATCAAACGAATTTTATTATTACACAAAGATAACCCGAATAAATACAAAATGCAGTTTTTAAATGGTGGTTTAATTTATTAAGGCAAAAAAGCTGTCCAAACCTGCCTGGCTTTATGTGAAAAAGTAATTGCCCTCCTAACCTAATAACTGCGAGCGTTTGCGTTTGCGATAACTGGCAATGAGTCTTTCACATTGCTGTGGAGCAATTTTGGCGCACTCTTCATTGCAGAAAGTTTTAATTCAGCCACATTAGAGGGTTTTCCAGCATGAACAGCCTGTGTAAGGTCATGATACAGCATCTTAATTGGATTTAAGTCCGGGCTTTGACTAGGCCACTCCAAAACCTAAATTTTGCTTTGTTTGAACCATTTGGGGGGGGGGGGACTTGCTGTTTCGGATCATTGTCCTGCTGCATAACCCAAATGTACTTGAGCTTGATGGCCGGATATTCTCCTTTAGGATTTTCTAGTAGAGCTCAGAATTCATGGTTCCTTCAATTATGGTCCAAGTTGTCGAGGTCTTGATGCTGCAAAGCAGCCCCAGACCATCACGCTACCACCACTATAACCACCACCATGTCTGACTGTTGGTATGATGTTCTTGTTCTAAAATGCTGTATTAGTTTTATGCCAGATGTAACGGAAAGCAAACCATCCAAAAAGTAACATTTTTGTCTCATCAGTCCACAGAAATATTTGCCTAAAAGTCTTGGGGATAATCAAGATGTTTTTTGGTAAATGTGAGATGAGCCTTTGTGTTCTTTTTGGTCAGCAGTGGCTTTGGCCTTGGAACTCTCCCGTGCATGCCATTTTTGCCCAGTATCTTTCTTATTGTTGAATCATGAACACTGATCTTACCTGAGTCAAGTGAGGCCTGCAGTTCTTTCAATGTTGTTCTGGGTTCTTTTATGACCTCCTGGATGAGTCATCGTACTGATCTTGGAGTAATTTTTGTAGGCCAGCAACTCCTGGGAAGGTTCACCACTGTTCCAAGTTATCTCCATTTGTGGATTATGGCTCTCCCCGTGGTTCACTGGAGTTCCAAAGCCCTAGAAATGGCTTTGCAACCCTTCCTAGACCGATACAATTACATTACTTTGTTTCTAATCTGTTCTTGAATTTTGTTAGCTTGTGGCATGATGTGTGTCTTTTTGTGATCTGTTAGTGTGCTTCACTTTGTCAGACAAATTCTATTTATGTGATTTCTTGATTCAACAGGTATGGCAGTAATCAGGCCTGGTTGTGGCAAGTGAAATTTAACTCAGCTTTCCAAAAAATTGTGGTTGATCACAGTTCATTCATGATTCAGCATGGGAGGGGGCAATTACTTTTTCAAATAGGACCAGGCAGGTTTGAACAGTTTTTTTCCCTTAATGAAATAATAATTTAAAAACTGCATCTTGGATG